>NC_000078.6:103388443-103734693 GCF_000001635.26 Mus musculus
CCAGATGACTTTAGTTTGCATTTTAGTTAAAAGTCCTTCTGTCTTTGCAAACCCCTGACCAACTCTCCTGATTGGGCTAGCTCCTTTGGTAGTTAAAAGCACTCTGTGTCTTTAAAAGGAGGGAGGCCTCCTGTCAAACGGGCCCCAAAACACTGGCCGAAGGCGAGTGCAGTCCCACCCACTTTCTGTGACGTCTCGCGTCCAGGCCTCTGATTGCCGGCTTCCGACGTCAATCGCAGGGTGTGCGTCTTGCTGGGACACAGTGGAGGTCTGCGCTCCGGTCTGAGGGGCGGTCGGGTGTATTCTGCGCTCACCCACACCCGCGAGGCCCGCGCCGCCCGACCCAACGGCGGAGCCGCCCAGCGCCTCCCCTGGCACCCGCTCGCTCCTCGCTGGGGCGGGACGAGGCCCGACGGCTCCGGTCACTATGGTCAGTGGTGGCGGGATGGGAAGGGGGCGCCGCCAGGGCGCGTATGCGTGCGCGCGGTCGGGCGCGAGGCTTAGCCCTTTCCACCCTCGGGATTAACACCGGGATGCGCCGCCGCGCAGTCCCATCAGGGACCCGCAGCCAGAAGATCCAGCCCGGGACTGATCCTTGCTGCCTCGTGGCCACCCTAGGTGGTCCCCAGGCACCAACTCTAAGTCCTGATGCTTGTGGCTGGCTGGTGAGGAATGGGATACCTCTGGGGTTGTGGTCTCTACTCTGTTAAGTAGCCCTCCTAAGCTTGCAGACCACCCCATCAGGGACTAAGCTACTACAGACTGACTACTACAGCCAACCCTCCCCAGGGGCGAGCGATCAGACCACCCGGACAAGCCTTATGGTCCCTTGATGTAAGCTCAGTTTTCTGATGGCAACAGGTCTGTAGAGTCAGGACACATGAAGAGGCTGGCCCCTGATTGTGAGAGATGAGTTAGGAGTCCAGGCAAACTGACTTAGAAGAACTTGCCAGCAGAACAGGCTCAGGAGATCCTGGGCTGGTCAAACCCAGGGCTTGGACAAGTGGGGAAACTGAGGCCAGACTAGGCGAGAAAGCTGGTAGGGACTGTGGTGCGACAGCTAGGACTTCTGGACCCAAGCCTCTGGTCCAGTGTTGTGTGTTGCATCAGCCTAATCTCCAGGTTGCCATGGGATCAGGCCTCCTCCTATTGGGTTGGGTATGGTGGTTACCTTTTGCTATTCAACTTCCAGCAAAGGGCTCCAGGGAGCCTGACCATCATTAGATCATTAGTGCTACTAAGTGGGATCACTTAGCTCTGGGACCACCTGCTCTTTCTGTTTTGTTTGGTGATGCTGGGTTTTGAACCCCGGTTTTCATGCATG
Source organism: Mus musculus (assembly GCF_000001635.26). Lineage (NCBI taxonomy): Eukaryota > Metazoa > Chordata > Mammalia > Rodentia > Muridae > Mus > Mus musculus. The sequence goes on from NC_000078.6 coordinate 103,389,768, forward strand.
CTAGATAAGGTTGGACTTCTAAATGACACTCCAGTCTGGGCTATCCCAATAGTTATAATGAGGAGTGTGTGTGGGAGTGGGGGGGGGGTGGTTTTTCAACCAGGGCCTTTGAAATCCAGAAATTGGTTAGTGCTGGTGCCTGGTTGTTTGTGCTTGCCCCTCCTCCCACCTTTGGGTCACTGCCGGGCTAGGGTCAGAGTCAAACCTGTGCTGAGAGTGGATAGGTAGCCAGGGCATCTTCTTAAAAGCCATCCTCCTGCCCTGTGGGGGGAGGGCTGCGGTGTGTGTGTGTGTGTGTGTGTGTGTGTGTGTGTGTGTGTGTGTAAGTGTGTAAGTAACCAGAAGCAGTGGGGAGGGACTGGAAGCACTGGTTTCCTGCTTGTTCTTAGTACCCAAGAGTTTGCCTGCTGCTCCTGGAGAGTGGCCCAGGGATTTCTGCATTACCTGCCAGGGAATCGGGCTACTGAAATGACAGCTTTAACCACACTGATGCTGGAGGCTGTGTGGCTTCCGGCCACCACGGGTGGTAGCAGACAGCACACTAGGGCAGTAGGGGCTGGAACCCCAACTGTATAGCAGGATCTGCCCTGAACCCAGGAGACCAGCAGCTGGGACCCAAAGCAACTCCCTTCTGGGGAGTTTGGGTACTTTAGAGATAGAGATATGTAATAGTTAAAACCCACCAATTAGGACATCTGTCTGGGAGTAATGAGGACAGAACTAGAGACTGTTTACATGATGTTTATTATATACCTGCTGTGTGTTGGGCACCGTGTTAAGTCCTGAGGCCCTTTGGCTGATCAACTATAATGTGTTTAAATGTTGGCTGAGGCTGTATTGCATGGGTGGTAGGTACAGGAGACTGTCTTGGAACTGATAGCGTCTTCCTCTGTTTCTATGTCGGCATCACTGGGCTGAACTTGAAGGTGGATGCCAGGCAGAAGCCATGAAGTTCTCGGCAGTCAGGGCTGCAAATGCGGAGGGGCTCACCTCACTCTGCGTGCTTTTGCTCTTGGGGATAAGAGTGAGTGTGAGTATAGGCAGTCCAGGCACACGCTCCTGTCTGCCTTCTCTCGTGCATTAAATCAACCAGTGCCGGCATCCTCAGCCTATGCTGGGGCAGTGGTAAGAAAGACATGACACCTGCCCTGTTCCAGAGTTCATGCCCGTGAGCCAGGCCACAGCTACTGAAATACTGGCATCGCCTGAGTGTCCAACAGGGGCCTTGCCCAGTCTGGGAGCATGGCCCACTCCACTGGTAGGAACAAGCTGGAGGTTGTGTAGAAGAACTCCGGAAGGACTGGGGAAAGAGTACATCCCAGGTAGCAGGGAGATTGCTTTGGGACGTGATCAAGAGCGGGCATCCTGGGCCAAGTAAGCAGCTGATCCTCATAGATTCAGGGAGACTGGGGGAGAGCAGGGCAGTGAGTCTGGGAGATTGGATGGGATCCGAGCATCTTGTGCAGGGCTTTGCATGCTGGGCTGTGGAGTTTGGGTTGTCTAACATTTTATGATGAATATGAAATGGTTGCTAGCTCTTTCTGATGCTGGGTCGTGGGTGGCCAGCTGGAGGGAGAGGCAGGCTTGCTCATTCAGCATGCTTGCCAGGGCTTCTGCAGCAAAATCCATCCACGGGAGAGACCCACAGGGACTGGTTTTCTCATGAGGCTGGAGGCTGGAGTCTCAGGTGAATGTGCGGGGAGGGGCAGAGTTTAGGGACGTTCCATCCCCAGCTTCCCCAAGCTTCCGGCAGTAGCCTGACTTATGACTTTGGAACTCACCCACAGATGGCTCTCTCCCGTGCGTGCATGTGTTTTATACTCCTCTGTTAATAAGGAAGCCACTCATTGGGCTGGTGACCTAGCCAACTCTTTTGTGACCTCATCCTAGCTAATTATATTAGCGATGACCCTATTCCAAAATAAAGTTGCATTCTGAGGCCCGGAGCTCCAGCTTCAACAATTCAGTTCGAAGCACTCGGGATACATTTTTAGCATACATTCCAACATTCCTGAAAGTGGAGATCCGGCAGTGACAAATGACAGGTGATAAGTGACAAATGACCCTTGTGGAGTTGGCATTTGAGTCGAGAGAGGGAGATAGCACAAATCAGCCAGCGAGTCCACCTGTCAGATCCTGTCCGGAACAAGCAAGATACGGGGGTAGGATGGTGGGGGGAGGGGAGGGAGGCTTCTCCGCTGAGGTGGCCCACCCTGGAATTCACTGGACACAGCCTAGGAAGCAGCTCACAACAGCCACACTACATCCCCATGGTCTTCTCTGCCATGGGCATCACCCTAGTGGAGACTGTGTCTGGTTACTCTGGGCTCGCAAGCTTTGCAGCGCACCCCCGCTGTCATTCTGCAGGCCTCACTAGAGTAGCAGTCCTCCCCGGGCCCTGCCACACAGCTGGTCACCCAGGTGGCCTGCCACCCTGAAAGGTGGGAACCCTTGAGAGGTTCCCCGGAAGGTGCTCTCTAAGTGTAACCAGCCTATGGCGCTCTGCCATTTTGTATGGGGGGGGGTCTCCTACCCCGTCTCCCTGAGTGACACCTCACTCTCTTCTGTGCTATTATCTTTAGCAGGTGGCCACCCTCGGGGCCACATCCTTAGCATAAACATGCTCTTTCATTCTTTTACTTAGGCTATGAGTTTTCCAAGACCTTTATCCTCTTCACTTATGAACCCCGTCTTTACTCACATCATGTCTCTCTCCTCTCCCGTGTTAGGTGATAAAGTTACAAGAACCCACTTCGCAGCCTGAATGCCGCTGCCTTGGGCTTCTGCCACCTAGGTCCTTCCTAGCTCATTGTTCTTAAGTTCTGTTTTCCCATGGAGACCTGAGGCAAGGACACCCTGCAGCCAAGTTCTTTGCCACTTGCGGAGATGGCCCTTCCCTCCAGTCTCCAGGACCTCATTCCTCGCTTCCATCTGAGGCGCCATCCTCGGGGCCTCTTTTGTGCCAGTTCCTGCCAGCGCTCTCACACAGAATCTTCTGGGAAGACCCCCACTTTACCTTCTGTTCTCCGTCTTGTCTTACCCACTCCAAAATCGCCCTTGGTGGCCTGTTCACAGCTGCGAAGGCTGCTCCAGCATCCTCCAGGGAGGTGTCCCAGCTGTAGCCACTGCCCCATCCCGAAGCCTTCATGTCTGCAGGTATTAGTTATGGCAGCTTCGGCTCCTGACTCCTGGCTATGTCTTAGCCTGGTTGTATGGCGGTGATAGGTTATCACTGGGCCATTTTTACGAAACAGCTCCATCAGGCTCAGAGCTTGGGAAGCTGGAAAGTCCTAAAGAGCTTGGGAGGTGCCAGCATCAGGCCAGGGCCTTCTTGCTTTCTTACCATGAGGAAAGGCCTCGCTTGGCAGAAGGCAGGGCTAGGGAAACTGAGTCGACATGGGTACAACTCAGAATCGTGATGTTAGTCCAGTCACAAAGGCAGAGTGTTGCCTTTTGATACTGTGATATTGGCAGTTAAACATCTGAGCCCAGCATAGAGTACTGAGGAAAGGCTCTGCCAGTTAAGCAGACTCTTCTGACTGCTCATAGAGAATGTGGGGCTGACTGGGAGAGGAAGCCCCAAGGTCACACTGGGCAGGGTACATTGCATCCTCCTTGTGGGAGATGGTGAGGGCTCTCAGGCCAGACCCAGGAACTAGTGGGGCAGGGTGAGACAATGGAAGAGGGCTCCTGGATTTGGGGGTATACTCTGGTGGGTAAAGGGGTATCCTAGGGTCTAGAGGAGACTGGTGGGGACAGAGAGGCAACAGAGTAATTAAGGGTGGATGAATCAGAAGGGGTAGTTTGGGTGACTGAGAGGTTGCGGCTGTTTGAGGCTGGAGTCCTAGGGAGAGGTGAGGCTGGAGCTAAGACCAGGAGGCTGCTCAAAGATGTTACACAAGTTCACATTATCTGAGGGAGGCAGAGGCCAGCTTCAGGAACTCTGAAAACACTAAGATAAGGGGTTGGAGCCCCACAGAGAAGGGTCATGAAGTAAGCCTGAGTGATTGTCAACAAAGATTAGCGTATCCTGTTACCTAGCACCCGTGGATATATTACCACGGCAGAGGTTCCGAAGTGTGACTCAGTTAAGGGGCTGAAGTGGAAGATTACCCGTAGTTATCAAGGATGGCACAGAGAGATCACCACTATAGTCCCTACAAGAGGGAGGAGGGGAAGGTAAAGGGAGCGTGGAAAGAAAGGTTACAAGGTGAGAGAAAGGGGTTATCCATCCTGGAAGGCAGCCTTTCATGTGTATTTATTTGTGTGGGGATGGGGGATGGCAGGGGGTGAGGGCGTGGTGCAGGCATGCCATGGAGTATGTGTGGAGGTCAGAGGGCAACTTGCAAGAGTCAGTTCTCTCCTTCCACCACATAGGGCCCAAGGGTCTAACTCAGGCAGGGTGCTTGGCAGGCTTAAGGACTGAGGATAGCAGCCTGCACTGCAGCAGAGGCCAAAAGGCCCAGAGAGCACAGCCTGGCCACAGCTTGTCTTTAGAGGGAGGAGGCTGGAGGCTGACTTCCAGTTGCAAAGACATCCAGTGGTGATGGTCTGTGACACCACAGTTGTCCCCAGGTGTTGGAGCAGGAGTGAGTCCTTCAAGGAGACAGGTCTCCCTGCACCCATGGCTTCAGTCACCTCATTAATAATGGACTTTTGAACACATTACATGTGTATTCATATATATATATACATATATATATACACACACACATATATGTGTGTGTATATAACTGATATATATTACCCATATATATATTACACATATATATGTGTGCATATGTGTGTATGTATATATATATATGGATGCATATGTAAGTGTATATATATGTATATATACATATATTCATATATGAATATCCATATCTGAATATTCATATATACATATATACAAATTTATGTTTATACATATATACATGCATACATGTATATATATATATATGTTTATATGTAATTCATATATGTGTGTATATATGTATATGTGTGTATATATATATGTATATATATATATAGAGAGAGAGAGAGAATGAGAGAGAGAGAGAGAGATTTGGGTGTATGTGTGTTGTGTATCCCTGTGTATGTATGTGTTCATAATAGAGGATTGTACCAACCTGTGCACGAGTGTAGAGGCCAGACATTGACATCATATACCTTCCTCTATCGTTTTTCTTTTAAAAATTTAGCGCATGCATGTGTGTGAGGTATGCATATGAACCTGCCTCCTAAGTAGGTGGGCACACATGTATGTGGATTTGCATGCACATGTGTTTCTGCATGCGGATGTCAGGAGGTGGTGACACTGGGTGTCTTCCTTGTTCTCTGCTTATTTAGACAGGGTCTCTTGCTGAGCCTGGAGGTTGTCGATTCTGGGTGGTCTAGCTAGCTAGCTGGCTGCAGGGATCCATCTCTGCCTCCTGAGGGCTAAGTTTACAGGTAGCTGCCACACATCCGTTCTGGGGATCTGAACTCTTGTCTCCCTTGGGGAGCAAGCGCCTTGCTCACTGAGGCCTCTCCCTAACTCGTCTAATTTCCGAGATGGTGTCTCTCCACTGAACCTGCAGCTCACTCACTGGCTGGATTGGCCAGTCACCAGTCCGGAGAGCTGGCTGTCTCTAAATCTCCGTCCAGTGCTGAGGTATGGGTGCATGGCAGGGGCAGGTTACACAGTTGCTGTGTTACAAAACTTGGGGCCTTATGCTTAAGCAGTGAATTCATTACCCATTCGGCTACCTTCCCAGTCCCCAAGTAGACATTTAAGTAGACACTAACTCCTTCTAGTTCCTGTGGGGACTCCAGGCGAGCAGGTAGGGCCAGGGTTCAACTCTGGGTGGCCTCTGACAAGGACGTGAGCCTTCCTAAAGGAGAGGTTGAGGCTCTGAACCTGCTTGGCAGGCAGGTGAGGCTGGCATTTCCAGCTTTCCCAGGTGCCGTGAGGTCAGGCTGTGTGGTGAGTGGTGGCACTGGGGCCTGGTTGGTGAGTCAGCTATGCTCAAGCTGCCCAGAGAAAGATGACCTGCCTGCTGGGTCTGGTGGGCACTGCTGAGCCTGGGATGTGGGCATGCTCAGATGCACGACAGAATGGCTGGCTGGCAGATGCGATTTGTAGGCAGAGGTGTGAGCTGAGGCCCGGCTGTGGGTTTGGTCAGTGAAACACACCTCTCACCTCCACTGCTAAAATAGTAGCCAAGCCCAAGTGCTGCCTGCCCAGCTTAATTAATTAGCATCTATCTGCAAGCCAGCAATTAAAGAGCCGGTGTTTTTGCTGTGGCCTGGTGAGGTCTGACAGCACAGTCAGGCGTGACCAGTCTGTGTTCTTTGCTCCAGAACAACCTGGAAGTCTTCAGCCAGGGCTTTAAAAGCAAACACCAGTTAATGTTAGCCAAGGTCAAAACCCAGAGCATCGTTCCAGATTCACAGACTAGTGAACTGACGCTGCTCTTAGGTTCTTCCTGGATCTTGAGGCTGGACTCACCCAGGAATGCCAGTGCGTTTGGGTGAGGACTTGGGCCATTCCAAAGGTGTTTTAGAGACTTCCAGTGCCAGGGTGGAGATCTGCTTGGCACTAGGGTCACATATACACTTGGGGGACACTAGATGTCAACCCAAGACCCATCTACCTTCCTCCCTCCCTCTCTCTTCCCTACTCTTCCCTTGAGATAGTCTTGCAGTGTAGTCTAGTAGCCCCAATTTCACCATCCCCACGCCTCAGTCTCCTGGATAATAGGATTACAAGCTATTATCACCACACCCAAACAGGGCTGGTTTTTTAAATAGTAAAGTTAATCTGTGTGTGTGTGTGTGTGTGTGTGTGTAATAAAATATATATGTAAATTTAAAACATGTAACAACTCCATTCTTTTAAAAAAAATTGGAAAATACATCTCATCTGTAATCTGACTAAAGACAGTAGAAAGCAGAGGGTGGTTTCCAAAGGTAGAGAGGTGAGAAGGGGGTGGTACTTAAGGCTGTGTGCATAAAAATGGTTGAAATGGTATGTTTCGTGTTATGTACGTTCTACCACCATATTTTTAAAGACATACTTTTCAAAGGACATGCCACATGGATCTTGGAGGTTGGGGACACAACACAGATTAGGGACACATGAGATGAACTTGGAAAACTCTCTGAGACTGAAAAGAGTGCCGCTTAACAGCTCACAGCTGGTCCTGATGTGTGGCAGCTGCAAATAGCTCTCGGGAATTTGTCGGCCGCAGCAAGCTTACCCACTATGCCAGGCCAATGCAGGCCCTGGGAAGCCTTCCCCGGTGTAGTGCCTCTCCTCTCAGGACTCCTCTCTGAGGGTGAAGTTCCTCTTCCCCTTGTCCCTCATGCCTTCTCAGAAACTGTCAAGTAAATATGGCTGGCTGGGCATCCTTCTGGGTTCCCCAGGCCCCTGATATCTTTATTTCTGGGTTTTGTTCAGGGGCCAGGATTGAGTGCTAGTTGATTAAATACCACTGGGGCGTTGTGCTCTGGAGCCTGTTGTTCAGAAAACCCGTGTACTGTTTTAAGTCAGCCATCTGTAAAAATACTTCTATAAACAAATAGTCATGAAGCAGGTAGCAAGGCATGAGTGAATTAACAAGGAAGCAAGAAGAAGTTTGGGTGAGCCATGCAAGGGGCCCGTGGGTCACCTTGCCATGCACACAGGTGTGAAGAGGGCTGTTCAGAACAACACTGCCCCATGGGGATTTGTGTCTTCAACATAGGCTTAACTGACTTAACTGCACAGCAGCAGCAGCTGTGTGCTATGTAAATGATGTCACACTTCCATGATTTAGAACAACAGATAGTGATATATATATATATGTGTGTGTGTATGTAGTTACTATTGATATATTAAATATATTGTTATATACATAATTATGTCTTATATATTGTATATTTAAATATATAAGTGTATGTATGTGTGTCTGTATTATACATACATACATACATACATACATACATACATACACACACACATTTATGAAGACAGCAAAGGTGTCTTGGCCTAAGGTTTTTTTAAACCTGCAAATGAAATGGAGCTATTCAAGCTATGAGCCAGAGGTCCGTGGACCTTTGAAAGGGAGCCGACTAGGAAGTGGGAAGGAAGAACAGAAGAAGCTGGTATCTTCTTAGCACAGGTAGAAGGCTCAAAGGAGGCGGAGGAGGGGCTGTCTCACCCCTCTGGCGGTGGGCTCTGCTTTCCCGGTTTATTCTTTGCTTGCTTTGCAGAGCTAGGGATGAACCCAGGGCCTTGTGCATGCCAGAGAAGCTCACCTGCTGTTCAGCCACACCCTCCGCCTGCTCATAGCTTTCAGTGGCTGTGCCCGGAGTCACTTAGGAACTGTCCCTTGATACTCTGCAGTATGCATCATACTCTGGCCAGGCTCTTGGACACACTGAACTCCCCCCATCAGGAAGTGGGGGTGGGGGTGGGGAGGACAGTGTCTCTGGGGGTGCTGCAGAAGTGAGAGGTTGGACCCAGTCTCTGGGTAAGAAGGCCCCACACTGCCCTGGACAGGACGCTCCCCTGTGGTCTGGCAGATGAGCCCTTTGAGAGCTCTGGCATCTGGGCTGTGCATGCCTAGGAGTTCAGTGTGTCTGAACTTCACACTGGCCTGCAGTAATCACTTCTAGTTCAAACAGCCTGACCTTGGCAGTGGGTATAATAATCACCGCCTCGTAAGAGTGCTGTGATAATTGAGATAATGCGGCCATGTGAGCCTCTGCTCCCGAGCTTGGCACACAGTGCCCAGTGACGGCACCAGTCACCATGTCACATAACTTGGGCTTAGGGTAGCACCAGATCATCAAATCATCCTCCCTATGTTGGCTTTCAGCCTCGGGTCACAGGATGGCTGCTGTAAAGTAGACATTGCCTCAGCATCTCGGCTCTTTTTTATCCCAAACCCAAAGCTTTCCCAGAAGGCCCAGCAGACATTTTTATGGGCCTCCAATATGCCGATTTGGATAATCTGGCTTGTCAGCTTGTCCCCGGGATCCCCTGTACCAATCCTTCAAGAGCTGAGATCATAGGCAAGTTGCTCATCTAACGTGAATATTTTGGGGATCTGACCTTTGACCCTCACAAGGCAAGTGCTGTATCTACAGAGCTAGGTCCTCAGCCACAGAACCCTGATTTTAAGCTGGAAACTCATTCTCTCTCTCTCTCTCTCTCTCTCTCTCTCTGTGTGTGTGTGTGTGTGAGAGAGAGAGAGAGAGAGAGAGACAGAGAGGCAGAGAGTGTATGTGATTGTATATTGTGTGTCTGTGCACGTGTACACAAACCACCACTCTAACACAAGTTAGAGGACAGCTTGGGAGAGATCTCCGGTGTGGGATGCTGGGATCCGTCTCAGATGGTCAGCCTTGTTAGCAATCTGAGTCATCTCACCAGCAATGTGTTTGTTTTTGTTTTTTCGAGACAGGGTTTCTCTGTGTAGCCCTGGCTGTCCTGGAACTTGCTTGGTAGACCAGGCTGGCCCTAGAACTCAGAGATCCGCCTGCCTCTGCCTCCCGAGTGCTGGGATTAAGGGTGTGCGCCACCTCTGTCCTGCAGCCCAACACTTTGTATTTTACTCTGCAGAGAGCACCGCTCCTGGGTGGCTGGTGGCAAGAGTACATGGCCAGTTGGCTGAGCCCCAACCCCTGAGCACCCTCACCCCAGGCCTAGTAAAGAAGCTCAGGTGGGGAGGCAGCTGCCACTCCTCTATCCATGGCATCCTCTGCCCTGCCTCCCACCTGCTTCCGTCCTTTCAAGGCTTGGAGACCTTGGCTCCCACAGGCATGTGCTCAGACTTGGTTCTGGCCTTGATTCAGACCTGAGCACCATTGGTAGGCAGTATGGGAAGATACCCTTAATGCCTCGGCCCTTGTGTAAACTCAGATTGTTACCCGTTTCCTGGCCCCTCACGCGTACCCTCCAGTGCCACATGGGGTCACCTCACAGTTAACCTTCAACCCTGTGGCATTACTGGCTTTTGTATAGGGATGGGCATACCCCTATATTGCCAGCATGTGGTGATGCCAGGCTTGACACAGGATTCGTGTTCAGGAACTGGAAGGGGGAGTGTCGGGGGGGGGGAGTAAAGGAAAGAATGAATGAGTGAATGAATGAATGAATAAATGAGGTGGAAGCATACTCCAACATAGAGATTTATTAAGTCTGAGGTACTAAATACTATGAAATGAATGTTAGCAAGTTATAAGGTTGGTTCTTTATAACCAGGTCACGTAAAGATGGTGTCAGTCCTGATTGTCCCTGCCCTGGGACCAGGGCCGTTCAGTCAGGTCCCTAGGATGCTGGCTGGTCACATGCTCACACATCCCTTGAGGGAACAGGGCATGTTCCGGGTTGTATGCTTGGTTGTTTGGAGGCCATCAGCTCTGTGAGCCCTGCTGGTGTCTTTGAAGCCAGCTCAGTGTTTCTTCTTTCTCTTTCAGAGTGAAACATCTTTCAACCTAATATCAGAAAAATGTGACATTCTATCCATTCTTCGGGATCATCCTGAAAACAGGATTTACCAGAGGAAAATCCAGGTGGGGCAGAGGGTTAGAGGGACCAAGAACCTAAGCAAAGAGGGCTGGGGTCGGGAGAAAAAAAAAAAAAAAGGGCAGCTTTTGAGAGATATGGAGTTCAGGCCAGGTTCCTATGCAAACTGAAACATTTCTGACATTGTGCATTTGCCTCTTTAGAAAGAGAACCTCTCTTTGTGGGAACACCATACAGTGTAAAGCTAAGCACTGTTCTAAGAGCTGGGTTCACTTGCTTGAGTCTTCTTTATGAATCCGTGTGGTCCGGCACTCCTCACACCACTGAGAAGCCTTTACAGGACTGCCGAGGTTGCTTAGTGTTCTGCAGCCTTCCTGTCACCCACCCCACTCAGTTGCCAGCTTCCTCCAGGAAGCCTTCCCTGACTGTCAAAGTCTAGTATGGATGTCTCTGACCCAGGACACCCCAGCTCATGTCCTCAAACTCTTGTCACTATCGTCTAATTCTGTGGCACCTCCCCCAACCGAAGGCTGGCTGGTGCCAGAAGCTGACATCCTCCGTGTCTGACACCTCAGTGTATTGGTGTATCTGTGGGACGGATGAGGCTGGGAACACTAGGGAGGCAACTGTGGGCCAGGCCAGTGGCTGACCCACACCAAGGTTGCTACTGCCGCTGAGGTCCATGTGTCCTCCTCTCTCCTTAGGAACTCAGCAAAAGATTCACCTCGATCCGGAAGACCAAAGGAGACGGAAACTGCTTCTACAGGGCCTTAGGCTATTCCTACCTGGAGTCCTTGCTGGGCAAGAGCAGAGAGATCCTCAAGTGAGTGGGGCCCGTGTAGACGCCTCTGCTTTTCTGTGCTGGACCAGGCTCCTGTAGCCGGGGAGCGGTCCAGTAGAAATGGGACTTGCCTGGAAACCTAGCTGCCCACTGTGCTGATGTTGATGGTGGCCCTGAGGCTCGGAAGGTGTCCGTATCTGTCTGACACTTTCTTCAGCATTGCCTCTTTAGGCAACATTGGGTGGGCACTTGGTATTTACTGCAAACATGGAAAACAGATGTGGTAGCGTACAGTAGAACCCTGTTCCAAACACCAACACGAGATAGAGGAGGGGGTGGAGGGAAGGGAGGAGGAGGAGAAGAAAAGACGACGAGAAAGAAGGAAGAAAAAGAAGAGGGAGAAGAGGAAAAGGAGGAAGAGAGAAAAAGAAAGAAAAGAATAAGAAAACAATGACTACAGAAGGAGGAAGCTTGTTCCTGCTGGCCTTCGTCATGTTCTTGTGTGTGTGTGTGTGACAGAGAGGGCACACTGTGGTGTGTGCATAGAGACCTGAGGATAACTTTAGGAGTCTCCTTTTCCTTCCACTGCATGGACGGGCAGCCACTTTACCAAGTCCTCTTGCTGGCCCTTGACCCTAATAGAGAGCGAGGACAGCCCAGTGCCAGGCTGGTCCTGAGGTTAGTGAAGAGCTGTTTTACTCAGTGGCCAGGTCAGGTGCCTCACCATGCTCCTGAGGGCCCTGTGGCTGGTGACAGGAAGGGGCTATGCATTGGAGGGATGCGTATTAGCAGCCATGGGACAGGGGTTGAGGGCAGGGAGGCCTGACCTGATAGGTGAGCAGGCTGGTGTTAGGAGCTAGAGCGGAGATCTGAGGGACAGAAGCACATGCTGGGGTCCATGGCATTCTCACCTCACGTAGGTGACATCCCCCAGATGCCTGGAAGCATAGTGAGGACTAGACAGGAAACTGAGCTCTCAGGATTCTTTCTTTATTTTTAAAATTATATTTACTTATTGATGAATGTTTGCCTGCATGCATGTATGTGTCCTCAGTGCCAGAAGAGGTCAGAAGAGGGCATTTGATCTTCTGGAACTGGAGTTACAGGTGGTTGTGAAGTTGTTCTTGGAACCAAACCCGGATCCTCTGCAAGAACAAGTGTTCCTTAACAATGAGCCATCTCTCCATCTGGTTTCCAGTTTGGTTGATTTCCATGTACCTTTGCCCATTTGGGTTTTAGTAAGGGATGCTAATACTAACTCCTGCCTGAGAAAAAGGTCTTGAAATAACAGTTCATTAGCTTAAAGTGGGCCGAAAACCGGCAGCTCCCAAAGAGGGGCATCCTGGGGACCTGACAGGCCCTGACCAGGTAAAGTGCAGATGAGGGTTGACTATAGAATGGGCTGTCAGTATAACCCTGGACTAATGATGGGGAGACATATCCCTGTGAGGAGCAGTGTCTTGGGCAGAGGCCAGCAAATTTGTGACATGGGAGGAATTGTTCATCGCTCTGGAGGTCCCTGTGAGGGAGGGGGAGAAGCGGGAAAGAGCTGGACATGACCAGGGCGGATAAGTGGGACCACAGATAGTTTAGGGAGGAAGCTTTTGAAAGGGAATGGCCATAGCAGGGGGTGAATGTTGCGACGGCCTCAGTTTCTTCATCTGAGAAATGGAGTCATCTACAGTAGGGAAGGCAGCACAGTAGGCCAGCACATGCTGGTATGGACTGGGCAGTTGCCTGACCCAGCAGCACCCTGTTTCCCCTGTGACCATCGGGTCTCCTTCCCTCCAGGTTCAAAGAGCGTGTGCTACAGACCCCAAATGACCTTCTGGCTGCCGGCTTTGAGGAACACAAGTTCAGAAACTTCTTTAATGCTGTGAGTTCACCTGAGCCACAGAGGTTGAGGACCAAGGCCCTCCACATGGGCAGAGCAGACAGGCTGGAGGTCCTCAGCCCGTCCACAGCTCTGCAGTTGGGGCTGGGATGGGGCAGGGTCATTTCCTACTTATGGGGATATGTGCATACAGGGGACCTCAGCTCACAGGACTGTCACCCTCCTGCCCTTCTGAATGTATGGTGGAAGGGGGGAGGCCCTAGATGTGTCTCTGAGCTTCAACACTAATACTTACAGTCTCAAAATGAGGGGTCCCATTGGGTGTCGGGGGCAGGTGCGAGCCGGGTCTGCCCTGACGGCGGGGCCATGTGAAGTTTTACAGTGTGGTTGAGCTGGTAGAGAAGGATAGCTCAGTGTCCAGCCTGCTGAAGGTGTTCAATGACCAGAGTTCCTCGGACCGAATCGTGCAGTTCTTACGCCTCCTCACGTCGGCCTTCATCAGGAACCGAGCTGACTTCTTCCGACATTTCATTGATGAGGAGATGGACATCAAAGACTTCTGCACTCACGTAGGTCCCTAGGGTCCTCCTCGGGGATGTAGCTCCCAGCCTGGGCTTTGTCTGTCCCTTACACACTCCAGGCCCACTGTTTCTGCTCAGAGGAACACCCTTACAGTGCCAACTAGTGAGATTAGCCCGCTGGAGACATCTTCCTTGAGTGTCCTGGGCTCTGAGGCGTGAACAGGCTGCTTGTAACCCCGGGGAAATGTCTGGGATCGCAGGACTTGGGAGGGGTCTGCTGCTGTACTGCAGAGTAACAGCTCCTGTCACATCTGTCTTATGGTGGCCTCTTGTTTCAGATGTATTTATCAGGAGTGGCCCACATGTTAAGAAATGGACAATTTTCACATGGCTATCTGAATTTTTTGTTTCAATTAGGAGGTACTAGGCCCCTTACTTAAATGATGGTTACCACAGGCACAAGAGCAGCTGCCCTCTGTGGGATACACATGCTGACCTGCCCCAGTCTCTGCCTCTCTACTGTCTCTCCAGCATCAGGACTCAGACCCAGGCTTTGGCTTCTACAGGCTTATACTCGGAAGCCTCTACCTCAGGGTCCTTTTAGTTGTAAGTTTTTGATGTCAGCCTGAAAGATTCCTTCCTCTCTTGCACATTCCGTCAAGGGGTCTGGAATAAAAATGGTTTCTGCTTCATTTTCTGCAACCCCAGTAGTGTCGGGCTGTGTTGCTTCCGTGACAGGTGGGCCTCACTAGCCTTGCACAGAACAGACGACTGCGATCCTAGGAGCCAGGGCTGCACGCCCCCCCTCGCCCTAGCCTCCTAAGTATTTTATTTTGGCCTTGCAGGAAGTAGAGCCCATGGCCATGGAGTGTGACCACGTGCAGATCACAGCCCTGTCGCAGGCACTCAACATTGCTCTGCAGGTAGAGTACGTCGACGAGATGGACACCGCTCTGAACCACCACGTGTTCCCCGAGGCTGCCATCCCTTCGGTTTATCTGCTCTATAAAACATCCCACTACAACATCCTTTACGCAGCCGAGAAACACTGACTACTTTTGGGCCATGCCGGAGCCCGTCATCGAATGGACTGCATTCTGAATGGAACATCCTGCCTTGGCAATTTTTTTGAGTGACTTAGACAACTAGGAAACATATAGCCTCTTGGGTAAAGCCACACTGAACTGAGACCTGTGCCCACTATGGACTGTGAATGACTTAATAGGAATTTTAGTATTTATTTTGATAGATGATATAATGCCTGCTAACTCTGGACCACAAGGCCAGAAACTCTTCTCTCTGTACCCATTTACTTCAAGAACCCCATTGGACCTATTTATCTGGAAGAGGTTCCTGACAGTGCTGCTATGTGAAAATGGGGACTATTGGGCTTGTCCTCAGCCAGGGCAGTAACCATACAGGGGAGAAAAGCTCGGGCCAGCTGTCATGTTCAGGTGACTTACCAGACCTATGCAGAGTCCAGCCAGGCTATGTCGGGTGGGTCATGGTAGCCTGTCTAAATGTGAGGATGTGTGTACTTTCATTCACGGTGGCTATACTTGCCCGTCCCCTGAAGGGAAGAGGGAACAAAAACATAAAAGACTTTTCCCAAAGACCAGAAAAGGGCTTTAGCCTTCAGCACAAAGCTCAGGTTGTGAGGTCGGGACCAGAACTCCTGACTCTGGAGGACAGGCCCTCTAGGGTTCTGCTGTCAATCCCACCTGGATAAGGCTTGCCAAGGACTAGGGCTTGTACCCGAGTTAGTGTGTCCATGTCTGGGACCAAGGGGCTACAGCTGTCCATCCTCCCCAGTGAATAGGGTCTAGGTATTCAGCTGGATATGTGCAGTTCTGACCTGGAAGGACTGAGGACAGGTTTCGCAAGGCTCTTTGGTTTTCTTCAGCCTAGCTTCATAGGCAGTTAGGCAGGGAAGGTCAGACAAGCCATAGATGTCGGCAGCAGGGACATTTCCTCCTCTGCACGTGCCCCTTAATAGCCACTTACCTTGCCTTGCTGCCTCACCTGAGGACACACCTGGCAGCTGCTAGCCACACCCTCCTCTGTAGGATAACCATGGGACCACCCTGTGGTCCTTCCTTTGTTACAGGGCTCCCCTCATGCTTCACTCTGCAGGAATTAGACTATTGGTGCTACTGTGAGGGTCTGCTGACAACCTACACACAGGGCTGGAAGCAGGATCCTGAGTCTTACACAATTCAGATTTGTATCTGTCCTTTTGTTTGGTGTAAGCCAAAAGCACCAAGATGTCTGGGTAGTGTGCAGTTTCCAAGACCCACTTTGGCAACATTTAGATCCAAAGGCTCCAGCTAAGTGAGTATCTTGCTGGCACAGGGGGGTAAATCTTGCCCTTTCAATGTGTTCAGTGTCCCACGGTGACCTGGGTATCTATGGCAGTTGCCCACAGCGTGGGCCCTTATTTCCACAACTGTCTTCAGCCAGTAGTCTCCATTTCCAGGCTTAATATTATGAGCACAGGATGCCTGACTGATGGATAGCCTGGGCTGCTCCAGGGGCATGGGCTTAAACACATGCTAAAACCTGGCCGAGCATAGCAGTTTTCTGGCTAGGTTACAGCAACAAGTTCTATCAGCTCTTTCTAGAGGAAACAGTGGAGCGCAGGTGCTGAGAGCTCATCTTTGAATTCCTCATCTCCCAGAACAGCCAGTGGGGACAGTAACAGCCCGGTACACCTGCTATCTGTCTTCTGAGAACAGATGCAAGTGCTGGGGCCAGCTGCCCAAGTTCAACTGTGTGATCTTGGTCAAATCCCTTCACCTTGGAAGCAAAGCAGCATGCCACCTTGGAAGTGAACGGGGGTCTAAGAGCCAAGTAAACAGCCAGCCTGGGAAAGTGGGGCTTGGGGTTCTGTGAGTACCCAAGGCCAAGCCCTACAGCTTCCCTCAAGTGAAAACATTTCCCTAACATTAAACGTTTCTATAAACAACTGTCAGTCTGGCTTCTTAATGTTGAGTAACTGGTTATATAAGGAAGACCACCACCAGCTTCCCACAGGGCACTCATGAGGGGACTACACTAGAAGGGCTGCCCCCAGTCCCCTCATTTAAAAAGCAGATGCAGTAAGCTCTGCACACTTGACCAGGGCCTCGCCATACTAGGTGGGCACAGGTAGGATCTCAACACTGACTGAGTGCCTGGCACCCCACCTTCTACTTATCAACTCAGCTGACAGCTCACAGCATCACAGCATCATTGCAAAGTAGAGGCCACCTGGGCGCTCTCAGCCAGGTCAGGAGAAAGTGGGGTCATGGGAAGGGCTCAGATTATTGGAACTCACTCAGAAGAAAGGTACCCTGAGTTACCCATGTCATATGGTTGTTGGGTTGCACTGGGTAAACCTTAACCAGTAAGTGTCCACTTCCTTGACCAAAAAAAAAAAAAAAAAAAGATACACTATGACCTCATAGACAACCAATGAGACTTTAAATCAATAAAAGCATCTAACAGCTAGGACTGACTGACTATATTCCTAGCTTGTGAGGATGTTGAGGCAAGAGGATCCCAGTTCAAGGCCTGCCTAGACACTGAAACCATTCAAACTAAAATGTAGGAGCAATGGGTCTAAGCACTTGCCATCCAAGCCTAGCAACCCAGAACCAGGTAAAGGTGGCAGGGGGTAAACAATTATCTCCACGTGTGAACAGCCACCATCTTCCCTCACATACCATATTAAAAAAAAAAAAATTGGAGCTGGGGGGGGGCAGGAGGGGGTTGGCGTTGGCGAGACAGATAACCAGTGATAAAGTGCCTAGCACACAAGGCACAGAGGATTAGAAAGCACCTAATACCAGGCAGTCAACAGTGACATCAGAATCCATGTCTCATGGCAACCTCCCAACCTTGCTGAGAGTTGAGGGACACCACATTTCTTAGCTATTAGGATATTTAGGGATGCCTGTGTACTGTATTCAAGTCCACAGGACTCCCCAAATCGAGCATCGGAAGCAGGCCCGTGAACACCTGTCTCAACATCCAGGCTAAGCTGTGCTTCCCTAGGCCTGAGAGAGTTACTCAGCCAGACTGACTGTGAGCTGGGCAGCATGGACCAGTGTTCCTGCACTGCATGTACACTAGGCCCCAATGCAAGCCTGGAGACCTCCAGCCCTGGAGCTCTGCAGCACAAGTGTGGCCAGCACTGCAAGGCGGGTAGCCCAGAGCACTGAGCTCTGTTCTTCAGAGAATACAAAGCCATACCCCAGGATGGACAAAGGGCAGTTCAGACGGAAAAGTCCGTTTTTCAAAAACGCTAGGACCGCAGACTCGTGTCCAGTATCCTCTCTCTCGACCCTGCAGGTTTGTGACAGCTTTGTGAGTTGAGAGGGGTCAGCAAGATCTTCCCTGTCCATCTTCCAGGACAGTAAAGTGCAGAGGATAGCGTGACAGAGCAAGGGAGCTGGTATTGTATGCTGTGGAGAAGGACAGGGACATGCTGAAGACCTGACAGAATTGTGATGGACTCATGCCAGGGGCCCATGACACCATTTCCCCTATCAAGGAAACAGCATTCTGTCTGCCCAAGGAAAATCTCAGTCAACGATAAAACACTGCAACACCCTCAGGATGTCTCTGACTCCTACTTGGTTTAATCTGGAAAACAAGGTGAGCACAAGAAGTCTGCATACACTGACTACAGACACACAGCGTCACCTGCCACATTTAACTCCACAACATGTGTGCGGGAGGTCTTTCCTGCTAAAGGATGGAAGAGCGGGAGGTTTGCGCAGGTGGATGGTGGAGTGAAAGGCAAGGAGGGAAGCCTTTACAGACAACAGTCACCACATTGACCGGGCAGTTAACTCGTGCTTGAACCTGGCTGTGGTGGTGCCCGGGGTTCTTTTGGCTTCTTCCTCCTCCTCTTCTGCCTAGACAGGCAGCTCAGCGCAGACTCGATATTCCTGGAGGCCAGCACAGGCTGAGGCGGCCTGCCAGACTGTGTGGGGTATCTGGTCTTCAGGTTCTCCTGGAAGAGTGGCTGGGAGAGCAGATGGCGTAGCTCCTGCTTCAGCATCTTCATCTGCTTCTGTCGCCGACGTTCTTCTTGCTGGTCAGCTTTTCCTCCTTGAGACACACAATTATAAGATCATGTTTATACAGAAAGACTTTCTCTAGACTAAATTAAGCTGTGCTGGCTTGACAGTTCAGATAAGTGGATAACTCCTGTTTAGGAGGGATATAGTAGACTACTGTTCGTCATTGTTCAGGAAACCAGTAAAGACAGAAACTCCTCAATTTCCAGGTAAGGCAACTCAGGATTAGAGTCACATAAAGGCCACAGAATAAACTCTCAGAGATCAGAACTCACGTGATTGAAATCTGCTCTCCTCCCCCTGTGTCACACGCTGCCTCCTGTGGTATGACGACCACAAATTCCTTGGGAGATTGTGCAGACTGACTCTCCAGTTAGCTCACCAATGCTGTGAGTACATGCAGAGGTGGACACAGCCCAAGTCCCCGCCCATGCCTGACCTCAGCAAGGAAAGGTAGAGGCTCACATCTCTACTTGAGCCCCAGACCTGAGCTACAAGGAGGAACACACTGTTGGCAAACTCCTGGCTCCTACACTGAGCAGCAGTCTGCCTGGGAACTTGCTCAGTGGGTACTGAGAAGTCAACACCTCAGTTAAACTGCACTCCTGGTATGGAAGAAGGGGCACCAGCTATAACTGCTGTCATAGGCCCCAGATGCAGTTTTCAGCTTTACTATGCAGGGCCATGCAGCCCCTCACTCCTGGTCTCTTTCTGGGCTTCTGGCCCACAGACAGAAGAAGGTTTAGGCAATGCCTGGTGGTAGAGCTGTTCTGATGTACAAATTCCTTCTCTCTGTGAACCTTTTTTTGTTTTGTTTTGGTTTTGGTTTTTTTGAGATAAGGTTGTCTATGTAGATCTGGCTGTCCTGAAACTAGCTCTGTAGACAAGGCTGGCCTTGAACTCACAGAAATCTACCTGTCCCTCCTGGGATTAAAGGCAAGTCTACCACTGCCTGGCTCTGTGCACTCCTCTATCTCTTTATCCCTCATGTAAAAGGACAATCGCTCCCACTCAACTCATGCCCAGAACCTGGAGAAGTTATAAATGAGACATGAAGGTGCTGTGCTGTTCAACATTAACTACCATGATAAATGACGACTTAGCAGTGCCATATACTTTTAGTTTTCAAGCATAAGTGGATCGAGTTTAGTCTCCTTTACTCAACCTTGTTGGGAGGTACGGAGTTTATTACCTGTCTTATACATGAACGAAAAGGCACAGCAGGCGGCTAATCATACAGTAAAGGACAGGCTGCATTAACAAGGATACCCTGCTTGTGATCTGTTCCTAGTCATGGAGTCCAAGGGCTGTCCATGAGGCTGTCAGACAGACAAGAAAGGCCCAAGGTATCTGGCCCATACAGAAGCAGCAGCCATAGGACAAGAAAAGGGAACCTTGCTGCTCCTGCTGGGATCACAGAAATAAGGATGGTCTCAACCAGGTAAAAGCTAAAAGAAAGCAATCGCCCTGCCCAGGCGCACCTTTGTACATCTCTTCTTCTAGCTCAATCTCTAGGGCTGCTGCCGCCTGCTCAATCCATGAGTTGTGCAGACAAGCCTGGAAGTTCCGGTATTCAGCTTTTTCAATCTGTCGGGCTAGACGGATCCGCTCCTAAGGGGGCAGTAACACAAAATATTCATCTGATCAAGAGTCTGGGCCTCTCAGCAAACTTTACTGAAGCAGTTCTTAAGCTGTAATGTGATCAGTGACGAGTGAGAAACAATGCAGATTCTACTGAAACCCTTGCCCAGGTTCCTGCTAACAGCCCAGGTGACCATCACAGCCACAGAAGCCTGACCGAATCTCCTTACAGCTCTGTCTCAGGTGCTAACTTCTATGTGGCCCAGAGTGATCTTGTCTCCTCTTTCTCGTGGGTCTTGAGGTCACTCTGCAGTGACACAATGCCCTGCTCATCCTGACATGGAGAGAGCATGTGCAATGGGAATAAGCACGAAAATGGAGTTGCTCCCAGCAGCCTTAACAGGAATTCTCTATAATCCCACCTCTACCAGCCCCATCTAAATCCTTACACAATCAACGCTCTTGCCCAAGTGGTGACACACCCTTAAACTGCCCCTTGTCTTCACACCCCCAATGCCCGTAGTAACCATCTTCTCTTCACCCTTCTTTATCTCTGTAGTAGGACGAAGGCTCTGCTCCCATCGCAACCACACACCTCTCAGGCCCAGTGCTCCCTGGACACCTCAGCGTGCCGTGGGCTTACCCTATACATACACTGGTGAGCCTCGGGAAAACTACCCCATATTAGTCCCTGATACACTGGGGCCCGGGGTACACAGGAATCACAGTGAATGCTCCTGAGTTAATACAAACGTAGACAGCAAGTTTTACTGTCCCTGCTTTAGGGCACACTAAGCCTTCAGCATTTACCTTGCTGTTCACAGCTCTCTGACAATGTCTATGGCTGAGCTCACTGAGCTGTCTACTGAAGCAGAAGCAGGTGCAGATTTCAGGACCAGATATCAGAGTGATTAAGGGACAAAACACACTTCTCTGGTCACTCCCCCTTTCTGCTTTTCTCCCAGGCTTGGCACTTCCAGCCTCTTAACAAAAGCCACTGCCTAGCCATCGGCAGAACCATTTCTCAATCCCCTAGGATAACTTCTGGTCTCAGAGTAAGGTGCTCTGTGAGGAGGCAGTGCAGTGGAGTTTAACTTTTACCTTGACCACATCCATGTACTTGGACTGCACTGGAAACAGTGGGATGTCCTCATCTTTCTGGAGAGTTTTGTAGATCTTCTTGAAGTTGATCACATCCTCAGGCCCAATCAGCATCAAGCTGAGGCCTTCACTGGCAGCGCGGGCAGTCCGACCACTTCGGTGGATGTAAATCTCTGAGGTGCGAGGCACCTGCCAAAGCAGCAGTGAGGATCAGCACATGGACAAGGTCCACACTGCTCTTGCCCTCGGGGCACACCCCGAAACTGGCTCTGTTTTCTGCAGGACACCAATCTCCCTACTCTGTGGAAAAACTTAGCCCTTCATTCTGACACATAGACTGCCCCTAAGTTAACAGTCTAGCTACTGTGCAGGCTCTGCCCCACTACAGCCTCCACAACTGTTCAGCTCTTCACACTCAATCTGTTTATCTGCTTTTCTTTCATCTTCTCCACTCTCACTCCTCTTGTGACCAATACTGTCATTCTGAATCTCCACATATTCTTCAGCTCTGCATGACCGATGACAGTACATTTATAACCCACAGTTACCGAGTGACTGCTCTAGGACAACCAACTGCAAAACACTTCGTATGTGGTGGTCTGAATGAGATGTTCCCTGTTAAGTTTCAGGCATTTGAATACTTGGTCCCAACTGGCAACTGGCTTTTTTGTTTTTGTTTTGTTTTTTGAGGCCTAGGAGGTATCTCCTTGCTGAAGAGTCACTGGTGGCAGGCTCTGAGCTCACAAAAGCTGGGTCCCATTTCCAGCGTACCCTCTTTGCTTCATATTTGCAACAGATCTCAGCTGCTGCTCCACCTACTTCCCCCCTGTTAGCTCTCCTCTCTTGTCAGGAGCTCACAACCTCTGGAACCATGAGACAAATAAACTGTTTCTTCTCTAAGCTGCCTTGGTCATACTGTTTTACCACAGCAACAGAAATGTAAAGAAGACAATATTATCCTAGACATATAAAATACTTTATCACTGTCAACATATTACAGGAAACGAACGCTCACTCAGATCCACCACTTCCTCTAGGTAATCTAACTCAATGTGGGAGCCAGGATTCAGAGCAGGTTAACCCAGGACAACCTATATAGTAGGCATGCTGTCCACAAACAGCATGGCACGGGTACTGGTGCTCCTCTTCCCTGACGCCTGTAGCATCCGCCACGAATGAAGTGCAGCAGGCTCAGTGTCGCTATGAACCGTTTACCATGATTCCTCCCATGACTCTCTAGCCTCCAGCCACCCGCTCCCAACTGACTCTGCTGGCTCAGCACTACTCACCTACTCCTTTCCCAGCCAAGTCCTCTTCTTGCTCCTGCTTAAGTAACCCTGTGTTTGTTAGTTTTTCTTAATTTGATACAAGTTACAGTCATCTGGGAAGAGGGACCCTCCACTGAGAAAATGCTGCCATCAGATAAACTGGCCTGTAGATCAGCCTGTGGGGCATCTTCTTGACTGATGACTGATGTGAGAGGGCTCAGCCTCACAGTGATAACTGTGGCTGATGCCCCCTGGACAGGAGGTCCTGGGCTCTACTAAGGAAACTGAGCAGCACTCCTCCATGGTCTCATCTTCAGTTCCTGCTTCCAGGTCCTGCCCAGACTTCCCTTCATGC
The DNA here is from genome assembly GCF_000001635.26 of Mus musculus. Lineage (NCBI taxonomy): Eukaryota > Metazoa > Chordata > Mammalia > Rodentia > Muridae > Mus > Mus musculus. The sequence continues at coordinate 103,412,752 of NC_000078.6, forward strand.
CAACTGTAAGCTGTAAGGCGAAACAAACCCTTTGCTTCCCAAGTTGCTTCCGGTCATGGTGTTTACCACAGCAGAAGAACCCTAAGATATGTCCCGATCACGCCTTCCTCCACACACTCTCTGTCCCCCTCTGCATACCCCCACTTCTCCATACTGGAATGCCAGCATCTTCTAGAAAGCACCCAGCACCCTCTCAAATTGCATTACATGTGATAATTTTCTAATATTTCCTGCCTTACACTATGGCAGTGGTCATATTTCACTTTTCCTTTATAGGCTGTAGCAACTGCTTAGGGGTGGGAGCTATATTGTGTGTTCATGCTATCTTCTACAACAGACCCAGTCTCTCTGTTCCAGAAACCCGCTACTCTGAAATCTATACCCTCAAAAGATTTTAAAAGCAACTGAATTAAAGATTAAAAGTACTAAAAACCATCCTACTGGATGCCAGGCTTTCTACACTTATACTGTGGTAGGTGTCACCATCCACTCAACTTGGTTCTCAAAACAACGCTATGGGGGATGTGTGGCAGTTGCTTCCGGTTTATAGATGTCACTGAAATGGTCCCAAAATACCCGTGTGTGTGGAGAGCCACAGATGGAGGCTCAAGTATCAGAACTTCCTTCCCAGCAGTGAGGTGATCTATGCCCCTACCCACCACCTTAACTGGCTGTTAGAACACATATTTCAGGGTGTGAAGGGAGCTCTGTGTTTTAAATCTGCCTGCAGTTTCTGAGAATAGTCACAGCATCCAGCATGGATACTCAGGAGGGTGTGAAGCAGATGTAACTTATGTGAAACAACACCAAGGCGGACATGGCCTGGGGTAGGGGTGGGGAGGGCTCTCACCTGCCCAAAGCCATCAACACTAAAGGATCAGAGTGGTGGTCAATTCCTGGCAGCAGGATCTGGAGCCATGCTCCCAGCTACAACTACATGCTACGGTTGGCGTTCTACAATCACTAACGTTATTGCTACTGCTGACCCAGAACATGTAGTTAGTGTTTCCAATTTGGCTGCCCAAGTGTCCCAGTTTGAATATGCCTGGCCCAGGGAGTGGCACTATTAGGAGGTGTGGCCTTATTGGAATAGATATGTCACTGTGGGCATGAGCTTTAAGACCCTCATCCTAGCTACCTAGATGTCAGTATTCTGCTAGCAGCCTTCAGATGAAGATGTAGAACTCTCAGTTCTTCTTGTATCATGCCTGCCTGGATGCTGCCATGTTTTCACCTTTATGATAATGGACTGAACCTCTGAACCTGTAAGCCGGTCCCAATTAAATGTCCTTTTAAGAGTTGTCTTGGTCACAGTATCTGTTCATGGCAGTAAAATCCTAAGACCCCAAGCTCTTTACATATGTGCCTTACTAACCCAGAGATACCCTGTCATTTATAAAATGGGAAAACCAAGAACTAAGACTATTTATTGAAGGTCATACAGGCAGGAATTAGCCAAGGGAAGTCTTAATTTAACTACACCACCCTGTACTGCACACCAGACTAGCCACTTAATCTACTGCTGTGAGGGCTCCTGTCCCAAACCCAGACATTGCCAAGGCTACTTGTTACTCTCTACAAACTGATGGTAAAGACAACACGTACATAACTAAACATGGAGAAGTTGGGCTGGGGCCTGCCTAGAGCCTACCTAGAGTGACTAGAATCCCCATGGACTAGTTTTTGTGTGGGCTAATGTCCATGGTACTGGACATGTTAATACAAGAGAAAGACAACCCCTTTCATCTACAATGGTGACCTGCCTACAATGATCACTCGTGCAGTAGTGGCACAAACGCTGTGGGAGTGACCAGCCCATATCTGACTGGAATCAAGGCCCGCACCTTGAGAAGGAACCCATGTCTGACACTGCTAGGCAGCCAAGAACCTGAAATTAGACAGATCACAGACCTAGGGGGAAACTAACTACTACTATTCTGTTAAAGGAACACAGCAGCTAAGTAAGTTTTTAATAACACTCTCCTGAACTCATAGAGCAGTGTCTTGTTCAGCTATCATCAAAGAAGCTTTCTCCTAAAGTAGACAGAAACAAATACAGAGACACACAACTGGACAATGCGCAGAGAGAGAGAGACCTTGGGACATCGTCTTAAATGAGGTATCTCCATCAAATTCCTTTCCTCAGGGCTCAGGGAACATTGTGGAAAGACTGTACAAGTCAGTAGGGATGGAGGACACCAAGAAAATGAGGCCTTCTAGATACAACAGGACTGACAGAGGCAACATGCACAGGGCCACCTAAGACAGGTTAGGGCTGAGAAGAGGGGGTGAATAACAACCCCCCATCCATAGCCTAGAGGCTATCTTCAATTGACAACACCTGACAAAGGAAAATTTCTTTTTCTCCAACAGTCTCGCTGGGTATTCAAACCACACTTAAGGGCAGGCCCCATGCCCAGTAGTATATGGCCACAACAAAATGAACTCCATGGTATTTTTGGAGATTTTTTTTGTCGCATAATGCTTCATTCAGGTTTTCCTCCTCCCATTTACAGGTCTTTGCTTATATATTATGGTTTCTGACTTTGTGTTTTTATGAGATTTTTGTGTATGGGAGTTTGTGTGCCTCTACATCTGTATGTGTTTTAACCTTGACTCTTTTTTTTTTTCTGTTTGTTATAGTTCTATTCTGGTTTGTTTGCTTTGGTTTGTTTTGTTTTAGTTGCCTATTTTGTAATGAGAGAGAAAGAGAAGGTATAGATGTGGGTGGTGAGGAAGATCCGAGATACTTGGAGAACTGTGATCAGAATGTATTATATGAAAAAAAAACTATCTTCAATAAAAATTAAAATTATTTAAAAAAAAACAAAAACAAAAACAAAAAACCTAAACCACAATCATGCCACTGTGGTCTGTCCCCACCAAAACTCATGCTAAAGCTAAATTCTTTAGTGTAACAAGTGTAGCAGTGTTGGGAGGGGCCTAGTGGGAGGTGTCTGTGGATGGGACAGAGAGAGGAATCGAGTTCTTACTCTCCAGGGGCTGGATTATCATGGGGTACATTCCAAGGCTGACTCCCTCATGTTTACCACCGACTTTTGCCCTTCCACCTCAAGGATCCCACCGGAAGCTGAGCAGGTTGGTTACATGCCCTTGGATTTTGCAGCCCCCAGAATCAACAGGCACACCCTCTTTAAAAGTTACCATGTTTAAGGTATTCTGTCATAGTATCAGAAAACAGACGAGGATCACACTTTAATCTGGCAATATCAAGTTGCCTGAAGAGAAAGGCTACTTGATAGGGCTCTCACTAAGTGCTTGAAGAACAGTAACAGTAGGCACTAGACGCTAATGAGAACACGTTACAGACAACCTGAGGGGGCAGGACAAGGGATGGATGGGGTTGGGTTGGGTGTGTGTGTGTGTGTGCGTGTGTGTGTGTGTGTGTTTGTGTGTGTGTAGCGTTAATACTAAGAACTGTACCTGGTAATGGATGACATGTTGAACTTTAGGAATATCCAGACCTCGAGCTGCCACATCTGTTGCCAAGAGAACACAGCTGTGTGGAAACAAAGCACATCCATAATGATAAATAACAGCAATTATCAGTCAGCTTAGCACTTGCTAAGCACTTCACACTACAGCCTTATAAGGTAATACTAGTATTTCACTTTTAAGAACCTGAGACTGAGAGATTCATTTTCCACGGTGTGCACGTGGCTAGTCTATTGTGGAATCAGGACCCCCAAACCTGGGCCGTAGTGTCTCAAGCACATGCTGTGTTCTGTGCTGTGAATGAACTGAAGCCATATCCATTCTGGATCACTATCCTTACCTCCTACTACCTTCTCACTACTCTCCTCCATTCCGAGAGACTGCCTCACTCTTCCCTAGACAGACAGCATCTACCCTCTCCCTGCATCAGCTGGTACACAGGCAGACAGACAAACATGAAGAGGTGTGGCGTGGGCTGACAGCAATCTGAGACTCAGCCTGTCATTTCCACCTTGTACAAGCTTGGGGAAGCTGCTGAACTTTTCTAGGGTCACTCTATCATCTAAGAAGTGAGAAGAGCAATGGTAATAAGCAGCAGTAGGGCACTGTGGTTATGAAAGGCCACACTGGGCAGCACTGCCAACAGTGTCCCTACATTGTTCCCAGTCACTCCATTCTTGCAATGCCACACCTGTCACCCTATGTATGAGACAATGAAGCACAGACACACTGACAAGCTTGGCCAGCGAGGAAGTGAAGGGCTCAGGATCTGCTCTCAGATGTTCTGGTCCTAGAGGCTGAGCTCGCTCTCAGCACAACCTATTCTGCTGCTTCCCAAGGACATTAAAATAACTGGATGCCCAGTCTGTTAATTACTGGAAGTCTCTATACAACATTAATAGCAAACAAACACAATGAATGCGTGACCTTACCAAATACAGAAATAAAATTAAGGAAAAGAAGGAAGAAAAAAGAGCCAGCCTGCCTTGTGCTGCACAGGTCCCTAGTTCCCTCTCCCCCTGAGTACAGTGGCTCATGGTTCAAGTTGTCTGAAGACAGACTTCACTTACTCTTGCAGACGAGCAAACTGCTCCAGGTTTCTGAGCCTTTGCTTTTGGTGCATGCAGGCATGCAGGGTCAGCGGCATGACATCCAGGACCTTGAGGAGCCCAGAGAGGCGTTTGATGCAGGAGATGCTGTTGGCAAACACCAGGCTACGACCTGGGTACTGCATGAGAAAGTAGTAGAGATACAAGTCTTTCTCATCTGTCTCGCAGTGGATCTTGGTCTCCGTTAGCGTCTCCACTGTACCCTCGTTCCTTGTGAGGTCAATGACTTTCGGCTTGCCCCTCATGCCAACCTTCTGCATGAGAAGGTCAAGTTTGTCGGTTTTATCCATCTTCTTCACGTGTTTCTTATGAAGGATTCGAGCAGGAGCTTGGTGTACCAGGGTTAGGGTGGCAGAAAAAACAAGAGTCTGCCGACTGGGGTTGTACTGGGAGTCATTTAGCATCTCTAGCAGCTGAGAGAGTTCAGCAAAATGGCCTTTCTCAACCATGCGATCAGCTTCATCTATGACCAGGCACCTGCAGGAAGGAAACCTCTGTAGCACACCCCACTTCCACCCACTCACATGCTCTCATCTGCATGCAGTGCACAGCGCCCTTCCATCACCACCCCACCAACACCACTGGGTACCCATTAACTTTTCTTATGCATGCTTAGTTTTTGAGAATAGGGCCTGGATGGCCACATGATTCTTAATAGTGAGAAAGCTCTGCACACACCAACCATGCAGCCACCTGAGGCTCACTTCAGAGATGGTTAGGAGAGAAGGGGAAGGGGCCACCTCTCACCTGAGCTGCCGAAGGTTACTCAAATGAGGGTGTTTTTCTTTAACTAACTCCCAGAGCCGACCAGGGGTGGCGATCACAATCTCAGGATGGCGGTTCAGCATCCTTTGCTGTTTCTGTGTGGACATTCCACCAACTAAAATTGCTGTATTAATCCCTACAGGACAGAAAACAACAGATAACGTTATTCCATCTGGCTGTTCATCCTATGGATCAGCACATGGTCACTAGCACAGCTTTCTATGCCAAGGAAATGCTGTACCATTTGGCTTGGCCTTACTCCAAGAGGGCTTACCAAGTAGTCTCTATTTTGTGGTCTGGACCCTGTCTACTTTTCCATTCTCTCCCCTAACCACAAGAGAAAGGCTGGATTTGAACTCGGTCACACTGATTCCCAGAGCTCTGAAGGTGAGCAGTGATGCCCCACAGTGCTGGGAAGGATGGTGATGTTGTGACACACTTAAGGAGCCCTTTAGGGTCTGGCGTTGTCTCCTCTCTAAGAGGAACTGCTCAGGGGCCATGGGATAAAAGTGAATGCACGTGGTAACATAGCTGAGGCGCTGAGCAAGTGCCTTGGACTTGAGGAAGATCTCAGCTATGCAATGTGGTTTTTGTTAGGATAAATACCACACCACGAAAACATTTCCCCAAGGAACAGAATTAAGCTTCCATCTTAAGGCAGGGATCAGCAAATTTGTTCTTAAAATGTCCAGTTACTCACAAACATGTTACAGATCTGGTCCCCTTGAGGAAACTGAACAACTACTGACGGATTTCTAAAGGACATAATGCCCCAGCAGATGAGCACACTCCCCTAGAATAGGAGCCACAACTCTTACTCTTGTCATCTGGCATTCAGAGGTCTGCTTAGAAACATTTACTAAGTGAAATGAAATCTCACCTGTAAACTTGGCCACAGCATCGATGTGCTGTCTGACCTGGATGGCCAGCTCTCGAGTAGGAGTCAGCACCAGTCCAAGCAGAGGGCGCCTTGGGTGTACTTTATAAATAGCAATTTGGTCACATAACTCCTGTTTTAACTTTCCAGCCTGTTCTGCATCAAACTTTTCTTCTCCGTCCTCATTTTGCTTGGGGACAGGCTTTTCCTCTAAGGAAGAAGGTCCTTCACCAGCATCATCATCACAGACGAGCAGTGTCTGGGCTGAGGCAGAGGCACTAGTCTCAGGTGTGGCCTGGACCCCAGAGTCACTGGGCTGTGCTTCAGTCTCAATTCTGGCCTCCTCAGGCAACACTCCAGATTCAGTTCTGTCCTTGCAAGGTGATCCAAGATGGGCTGTAGCTCCAAACCTCATCTCCCTTGGTGGCATTCCAGTGCTCCTTGGGATGGGTGGAGCCTTCATCTTATGCCACTGCAGCACTGAGTGAATCATCGGGATGGCAAAAGCCAGAGTTTTCCCGCTTCCTTGGAAGTAAAGCAAAAACACAGGAGTCCAACATGTGCATGTCACTGGGAGTTCCTGCCTCTGCATAGAAATAGGGAAACCTGAAAGAGCCACGGGCCACCCTGACCAACCCAAAGCACCAGCATCCTACACAGGTTCCTCCAGCGCGCAGCACCTGGCTATCAAGGAAAGGCAGTGTGCTGGTACTATACCTGAAGTCACCAGAGACAAAGAACAGACATCCAAGTGAGGAAATCATAAAACACTGAAGGAACAGCCCAGTCTTGTACTGTGGAGAGATCTGTACAGCACATGTGCCTAAGACCCTCTTCAGTGAAGGAGGGAATGAAATAATTCGTTCTTTTCAGAAATCTTAACATCTTTGTCTTTATGCTGAGTGTTTTCAAACTGACCTCTGAAGGCATATGGAGCACACAACACCCAAGGGTCAAAACAAACAGGAACCCAACCTGAGAATCTGAAATACAGGTTTTCTCCTTAACTGCCATTTTACTTTCTGCATTTCAGTTACTCATGGTTAATTATGGTTCAAAAAACTATTAAACTGACAATTCCATAAATAAGCATTTCAAAAGTCTCAAGCCATATATCACTCCAAGTAGTAGGGCTGATCACTCAAACACTACCTGGTGCCATCCACACAAGACATGAATCTTCCTTCTGTCCTGTGTTTTCCCACCATAAATGTTACCCTCTTGTTAGTCACTCAATGATCTCAGTTAGCAGACTTTGCGCCCTGTTTAGTTTAGGTAGTTCTTACTTTACCCACTGGTCCTAGCACCTTCGAGTAGTTACCCCAGTGAGCAACCCAAGACAGGCTAAAGAGAAGCTCTCTGGTTGAAAAGATGGAAATTCTCAACTTAAGAAAAAAATTGTTTTTTTTTTTTTTTTAACATGGTTACTAAGATCTAAAATAAGAATGAATGTTCTTTCCCTGAAATTGTAAAGAAGTTAATGTTAGTTTTGCTGTTATATCAACCTGCAGAAAGTATGACCACGGAGCATGAATGCTTACAATATAAAACACATTCAATCTATAAATGTTCAGAAAAAAAATACAAACAGGGTTTAGCATCATCTATCTCATCTGTGTTTTGGGGACCTAAAAGGTATCCTTCCTGGATACTGAAGTTGACAGGTAAGAATGCCCCAGACAAAATCAATATACCATCTCTGGAAGAAAAACAGTCCCAATCATAAGCTTCAAAGAGCTCTGATGGGCTTGTGAGATGGCTCAGTTGGTGCCACTAAGCCCGAGCACCTGCGGTCACTCTCAAGTTCTACATGGTGGGAGTTAGGAACTGACTCCCACAAGTTGTCCTCTGGCCTCTATATATAGGTCTTGGCTTTACAGAAATAAATGTTTTTAAAACTTTGAAAAACCGGAAAAAACTTTTATGAATAGTTTTCAAATGAAATGACAGTTCTATGTGAAAAATAACCACACCAAGAAGCAAAATATCAGAAGCAAAAGCTTTACAAAAAACAAAAATCAAACAAAAAAAGCAAAACAAACAAACAAACAAAAACAACTAAAAAATTTAAGGAAAAAAAAGACTTCATAAAAGTCAAAAGATATCTTAACAACATCTGTATTTAAGAGTCTCAGAAAAATAAAACTGACAATCAGAACTACCCAGAAAAACAAATTCCTTTAAGACAAATACAAAACAAAGGCTGCTTTAGACTTACAAAAGCTGAACCAATTCACTTGCAGATATGCTATGAAGAATGCTAACTGAAGTCTTCTATGCAGAAGAAAGGATGGTGGCTTAGGAAAAGCATCTATCTACACAGGAAATGAAGTGTATCAGAAATTACAGAAACAGAAACTGTTTTCTTTTTAAACCTCTTAAAAAAAATTGCTCACAGCAAAACAGTAAAAGCATACTTCAGAGTTTCCAACACAGAAACAGATATATAAAACAAAAAGCGCAGAGGGAGATGGAAATCAGCCCTTGAGAGGTTCTTCTGACACATGTGAGGTATCAGTTGAGGGTAAACCAAGAAAATACATGTGTACAACTTGTGACATAGTCTGTGAACCCTAAATCAAACACTGAAAGATACAACAAAGCTGGCTAGTAACAAGAGAGGAGCCAGACAGTGTTGTGAGTATATACTGGGCCTCCCTCTCAGTCCCTGAAATGAAACCCTTGGCACTTCTTGATAGGAGCATCTTTTGTTAATTTCACCTCTACATTCCTGGTATAAGACACAGATGCTCAAAAACCTCAGGAGTAACAGGTGTCTTTTTTGTTAATTAGTGAGATGGAGGCTCCATAAGAACACTACAACAATGGGATTTAAAGAGCTTCCAGGCTGGCGAGCGCATAAAAAGGTGAAGCGCCCAGAGTGGGCACATACAAGCCCTTTGCCCTCTAACTACCCTCAACGTTTGGTCGTGTGGATCTCTACCAAGCTTTAAGCCAGTAAACACATTTCCCTGGGTTCTGGGAGTCATTGAGAAAAGCATTAAACTAGTGGAATATACCATGAGCTCCTTAATTTGAAGAGGGGTAAATCAGGACTAGGGGCTGCTTAATAAGGAAATAGTCTTGTAAGACTAGGAGCTGAGCTTACTGGGGGAATGACTTTCATTCCAGGTTATTGTCAGATGTGAACTGTGTCATAGGACATCTGAAGTTGAGGTAGAAAAGTAGTTGGCTTGGTAAACCCCAGAGAACCTGTTGATCAGAAGTGCATTGTGGGTACAAGCATCTTGAAACATGTCCTTTGTTGTTTTGAGACAACTCCCTGGGTCTACATCTCCCTGGCTGGCTTGGCACTTGCTGTGTAGACCAGGCTGACCTAGAACTCACAGATCCTTCTGCTTCTCAGAGACATGCATCATCACGGCTCTTATTTGTTTAAAATTTTAACCATTCTGAGTGCCAACAAGACCTTCAGGCTATATGTTTAAAGAGTATATGAAATATGAGTTAATTTCATATATAGTCGTGGATCCTACCCCTAAGACATTCCATTATGTAGCTGTAAATATTAACTTCTTTAAAAATCTATATCTAAAATACTAAGTGTCTCAAATACTTAATCTATAATATCATATCGCCAAAAATTTCAATCCCAAGTAAGCTAACAAAGAACATATGAGATAAATAAATAAATAAAAGGCAAAACAACAGGTTTAAACTCAACTGCCTTCCATAATCACATTAAGTACAAATCCATGCTTGTCCAAAGGAAAACTACAGGAAAGTATGGAAAAGAACAGACCATACCAACATTATCCCAAAGGAGCTACAGTAATGTCAAAGAGAACATTAGAACAGAGAAGTTCTGTGGGGATAAAGATGGTTATTTCACAATGAGAAGGGGCCAGCTCACTCACAGATGTCACCATAATGTTGAATATATAAGTATTAGTGAATGCTAACAGACTGTCAGTCAGCCACATGAAACAAAAAGCTGGATGGTATGTTAGGTGGAAAACAATCACTCAGGGAAAAATGAATAAAAGAAAATAATGCTACTATTTTAAAATTTAAATCTGTATTTAAAAACCTTCCTAGAAAGGGAAGAGCAAGCCCAGATGAATTCTAACAAATATTTAAGGGTGAAGAAAACACCAATTATTTAAAACTACTTCTGATAGTTGAAAAGAGAACACTTCAAAAGTCACTGAGACCAGTGTTAGTTAATTCCAACATCAGACAACATTACAGGACGATTTTAAAATCAAAAATGCATGTTAAGAGTTTTTACAAGGGGCTGGAGAGATGGCTCAGCGGTTAAGGGCACTGACTGCTCTTCTGGAGGTCCTGAGTTCAAATCCCAGCAACCACATGGTGGCTCACAACCATCTGTACTGAGATCTGATGCCCTTTTCTGGTATCTGAAGACAGCTACAGTGTACTTACATATAATAAATAAATAAATATTTTTTTAAAAAGTTTTTACAAATGTTCTTATTGTATGTATTCAGGTATGTATGCTTTTGTCTGTTAATAAAGGCAAATTACAGTGATTTTCAGAATGAAAACTAAACGTTCCTGAGAAATAGTGAGCTTGATCTCTGTGTGTTTATAGATTACTGCATTGGTCATGTGCAAATATGAATAGTCATCTGTAGTTTTCTTGTAATGTTGTCTGGTGTTGGAATTAACTAACACTGGTCTCAATAACTTTTGAACCTGACACAGTCCAGCAATGCAGACATGAAGTAGTGACCTCACATAGACCTCAGAGATAGAAAGAGGGTACCAGAGTCAAGTGGGGCAGATTTCAGCCCAGAGCTGGATGTTTGCAACACATGGCTTTTGTGGTCACATTCCCAACAATCCCCTCTCCCAGTTTCTCAGCCTATGGACAACCAAGGACTGAATCCAGAAACTCTCATACCTGGGACAGACAGAACAGCCCTTACCTGTCTCAGCAGCTCCAAGGATGTCCAGTTTGTCACGGATGGCAGGGGCCAAAGTCAGAGCCTGGATTGGGGTAGGTGCAGAGAAGCCTAAGAAGCTGAGAGCGCGCAGAACAGCCTTGGGCACAAACAGGTCCCTCCAGGCAGACACATCTGCCTTCTGGTCGTGCACCTCAGCCATCCATGTCTTCTTCGATTTTTTGGGCAATTTGGGGGAAGTGCTCTGAAAAGTATCCAATTTTTTTTTCCCTTTGTTTTTCTTCTTTCTTGGAGCAGCCTGGGCCAGGCTTTCTGATTTGGCTCCTCCGACCTTTTGATCAGAACAAGCAGTGACTTCTCCCTGAGCCTCTGGCTCGGACGCTTTGACTTCATACTCATTCTGGGCAGCAGCGCCTTCGGCAGCTCGTGCCGCATCTCTCTGCTTCTTCAACTTGATCTTTTTCTTTGGGGAGCTGGACTGTCCTTCCTCCTCTTCTTCCTCTTCTGAAACAGCCTGGGCCTTTCTCTTCTTTGTCTCCTCACTTGAGAACAAACGGGAGGGATTCTTGACTAAACGGTAATCTGTCAGCTCTTCAAAGCACACCAGGTCATCCATCTGTCCATCTGCAAACAGATTCGGGTCGATCGTCACTTGCTTCCATTTCCCCACAATCTTGATGCCCTTCCTCTGGAACGTGCCACGGCTTGCCAACTTTGGCTTTGAGTTTGTCTCCTTCACCTTCATGGTTGCTGAAAAGAAATGTTCTTCTGGGTTAGTGACTGTGGGGTACAGGCTCTAGGGCAACACACGCTTTCCTAAAACGTACTAGACCCTGCAAACAGCCAAGGACACAGAGATGGCTTAACTTACATAGAGGAGATGCTCAAATCCAGAAAATGAAACACACCCACAGAATAGGTAGTTTGGCTTGGAGCAGAGGGGACACAGGCAGTAAAGGACACATGAGCTATCTCTGGTTAGGATCCTAGCTCCAACACTTACTTTGTATGCAACCCCCACCCACCCACCTCCTCTCAGAATTTAGTGTTACAATCTTTCTAAATGAGAAGGGTGTGATAATATCTAATAATAACTAATTTTACACTGTACACAAAATAAGTATCAAAAGAGGCTTGATAAGCCATTTTGAACACGGAGTAAGAATCTGAGATACGGCGTGCTTTTTTCCCTGGTAGAACAAGACAAGTGCCATTTCCATCATCTTGGCCTTGGCCAGATAGGTTGAAACACGTCAAGTCCTAGGTTCCACCCCCCCTAGCACTGCGTAAAACCGTACATAGCCGGTATCCTGCCCTCAGGAATGGAGATGGAAGATCAGGAGCTCAAAGCCAGCCTTGGCTACACAAGACCCTGTCTTTAAAGTCTGAGTATGCACGACTCATCTGTGTGGAAGTGGCGCTACATGGGTCCTCTCTAAATGAAAAGGGACATTGTGGAGAGAGTAAGGCAAAACTCGATTCAAATCTGGATCCTGCTCGGTGTTTGCTGCACATCTCTGTGCCTCAGTCTCCTTATCTACAAATTGAGGATAATGAGATATTTATCGCACTGGGTCCTCATCTGAATACGAAATAGTGACGCACGTCAAAAACCGCTTAACATGGCGTCTGTGAGGATGGCATGGGACGCACGGCGACCCCCCGACCCCCGCCGCACCTCGGCCCCACCTTGACAAGGTGAAGGGAACGTCACTAGAAATAGGGCGCGGGGGAGTGACCTGTGCCTTCTGCCAGAGTCCCACGAGGGCTTCAAGGGAGGTTGCCGGGCCTTGATGCCCACAGCAAAGCATGAGCCACCGGCAACCAAGGTTGTGGGGACACCGGTGAGCCACGATGCTTCGAAGACACCGGGGAGCCCCTCCGCAGCCGGCCAGGGCCTGCTCCGCTCCGAACCCACAAAGAGCACTCACCGCCGCAGTCACCTCACACGCCGGGCCGTTTGCGCCAACCCGACCCGGAACTGCAGCAGCTTCAGTACTGCAGTTCCGGGGCGGAGCTCCGGGCACGCGTGCGCGCTAAGGAAGGAAGTTCCGCCTCTGTGCGGAAGCGTCTATCTGATTGGCACTCTCTCAGGACTTTGGCTGGAACTCGGAGGACTGAGCTGGGGGGCGGGCCCTGTGTGGCCTAGGTTACGCTTCCTGTTTATGGTTTAGGCAATGTTTCGGAGCTCCTTCCTGGACGCTAGGGAGCGCAAGCGCCCGGGTAATCGCTGTCTGGTTTGTGTGCAGTAGCTGTCCCACATGCATGAGTAACTGACTACCTGGAGCCTTAAAACATTTCCTTACCTAATTTATAAACCACCTAACCCTGGGTTGAAAGAGCCATGTTCTCCAGTTCGTAGTGCCTTTCCTACTGCACAGAGCTGGTCACGATACATTTGCCTGTTTAGTTTGATTGTTTTTTGATGTTTGTGCTGGAGATTTAAACTAGTCTTAGAGGCTGTATAGATGGCTCAGAGGTTAAGAGCACTGACTGCTCTTCCAGAGGTCCTGAGTTCAATTCCCAGCAACCACATGGTGGCTCACAACCATCTATAATAGGATCCAATGTATTCTTCTAGTGTGTCTGAAGACAGCTGCAATGTACTCATATAAATTAAAAAAATAAATAAACTAGTCTTCCATGCATATGGAAGCACGCTTCCCACTGAGCCATCTCCGAAGACCTGAAAATGTATTCTTTTATATCTTAACTTAGATCAGTTTTTTTTTTTCCGTGTCAGCATTATGAGATACACACCTAACACTGAATTAGATAACAGAGTGTTGTCATTGGCAAGGGACTTTCACCAAGACGCCAAAAGGATAGACAAGAGCAAAAAGAGATGCATGAAATTTTTATGAAAACAAAAATGCTTCCGCACACCACCCTGAATAGAGAGGGGAAAAAAGGCGGGCTGGAGAGTTGGCTCAGTGGTTACAAGCACAGACTGCTCTTCCGAGGGATCTGTGTTCAGTTCCCAGCACCCATATAGCAACTCACAACCATCCATAATTCCTGACCAGAGGATCTGATGCCCCCTTCTGGCCTCAGTGGGTGCTGCAAACACGTGGTGCACAGACATACACCTAAAAACGTAAAAGAGATATCTTGTTAAAAAGAATAAAGGAGGGGCTGGTGAGATGGCTCAGCAGGTAGCGCACTGACTGCTCATCCTAAGGTCCTGAGTTCAAATTCAAGCAGCCACATGGTGGCCCACAAACACTGGTAATGAGATCTGACGCCTGCTTCTGGCATGTCTGAAGACAGCCACAGTGTACTTATTTATAATAATAAACCTTTGGGAGGGAGCAAGCAAAGCAAGGGGAGTTGACCAGAGCAAGCAGGAGTCCTAAAAAAAATTCAATTCCTAACAACCACATGAAAGCTCACAAACAATTGTACAGCTAAGTGTACTCATATACATGAAATAAAATAAATCTTTTTTAAAAAAGAGTAAAGGAAATCCTACAAACTACACATCTGAATGTGGTTAATAAAGCAGGAAATACAGAATTCAGAAACTCAATTGTAAAAGGATATGCTTACAAAATGGGCAATAAACCAAAATAAGCATTTCTTAAAAGGTACAAGAAAAAAATGCTCAGGGAGCCACTAGTCAATTGGATAATGCAAACTAGAGCCACAGGTAGACATGGCCTCACTGCAGTGAGAATGTTACAGGGAACAAAGCCTGGCTCATTGTTGTGGGCTATAACTAAGTACAGCCATCATGGAAATTCCTGAAGAATGAAGAACTAGAATGACCATCTGCTCAGAAGGTATGTGAAGCAAGTGAAGTCTGTCAAGGAGACACCTGAATCAAACACTTCAAAAAAACCAAGCAATGGACAGATCCATCAGCCAATGAGTGGATACAGAAATTGTGGCACTCAAGCAGTGTAGAATACTATTTGGTCACAAAAAGAATGAAATCCTCTGCTAGAATATGTGGATACAACCATAGACCATGATGTTAGTCTAATAAGGTCAGGTAGAAAAATGATACTGTGTTAGTTAGGGTTCTCTAGCATCACAGAACTTATGGGTAGTCTCTATATAGTAAGGAAATTTGTTAGTGACTTACATAGTCCAACTCCCTAACAATGGTCAGCAGCAGCTATGAATGGAAATCCAAGGATCTAGCAGTTGCTTAGACCCACAAGGCAAGCAGGCAAAGAGAAAACCAGTCATCAACAGGTCTCCAACAGAAGGTGTGGCCCAGATTAAAGGTGTGTGCTACCATGCCTTTAATCCCAGATGACCTTGAACTCAGAGATCTCCCTGTCTTAAGATTCTGGAATTCATAGCCACTATGCCTCAAGATCTCCATGCCAAGATCCAGGACAGAAACTTGTATCTCCCAGTCTCCTTATTAGGATCACAGGTGAGTCTTCCAATTAATTCTGAATTGTAGTTCATTGTAGATAGAGTCAAGTTGACAACCAGGAATAGCCACTACATGGTACTGAACTTGTGTGAACCCTAGCATAGTACTGGACTCCTGTGGACCCTGATATAGTACTGGATTCGAGGGTACCCTAACATGGTACTGGACTCGTGTGGCCCCTGACAATGTTGATAACACACTGTACCGTGGTTACAGAGGTCAGGGACAGGAGAGGATGAGGACAGAAGGGGGCAGGTACTTAGTTGGAACCAGAAGTGAGAGGTTCCAGTATGGACTGCACCACAGGGTATCTACAGATAATAAAGAGTCACTCACTTTATTTTCAAAACATCACTAAAACAGAGTTTTTATATTTACCCTTAATAATGGTAAATGTTTCAGGTCCTAGGCATGAATGCCTAATAGGAACATAATACAGTCTGCATGAATATCACCACACCACGAGGGACACTGCAAATGTGTATAGTTGTGGTTTTTATGTATCCACTACAATAAGCTATTTTCATTTTTCGTGTGTATTCCTGTGGCATGTGTGTGCATGTGTGTATGTGTGGGTGCACATGTGTGCACATGAGTGGAGGCCTGAGGTTGACAAGTCTCTTCCATGATTGCTTTCCACTTCATTCTTTGAAGGAGGGTCTCTCAAATAAAGCTGGAGCTCTCTATTATAGGCTCCTATGGTTAATTATTTTTCTCTGAGATCGCCTGTCTCCCCTATCTGAAGGCTGGATTACAGGTGGACTACCATACCCACCCAGTATCCTCATGGGTTCTGTGGATCTGAACACTAGGTCCGTTATGCTTGTACATTGAACGCTTTTTCCCCTGACTTATCTCCCCAGTCACGTAGATTTAAAGTTCCAAAGAGAAAGAAAAAAGAAGTTCAAGTTTACTTAAGGAATTGGAGACAGGGATGAGAGCACACAGCTTTCCTCCACACACTGAGCAGGTGAAGGCAGGAGGATTGAAAGTTCAAGGTCAACCTTGACCATACAGAAAGGTCCAGGCCAGTCTTCGTTACCCTACAACTTGTCTTGCAGAAACAAATACAAAACCAACAACAAATACCCAAACCCAAAACAACCAAAGTGGTAGGCTTGAGAAAAGGACAACCACAGGAAAGCTGTAAAGAGCTACAGAAAATAGCCATGGGAGGTTGACTGCAGAAGGCAGAGGAGGATGATCCCCCACAAAGCCTTTAACCACCTTGGCATGGACTGAAATTGAACATAACAAGCCACGTGATCCCCTCCTGGTCTCTGTGCGATCAACTCCTGGCAGACAGTGCTGTCTGCTCCCTACAGTTTCATGATCACAAACCTCAAATCCATCAGAAAAAAAAAAATCTCAGTTTTAACCAGAAAAGAACACCTTTTAAAGAGTCTTGGAAATTTTTTTTACTCATTTTTATTTTGTGTATGAGTGTTCCACATGTAAGCCTGGTTTCCAAAGAAGATGGCGTCTGTATGTGCTGAGAACTGATCGTGGATCCTCTAGAAGAGTAGCTAGTGCACTTAACGGCTGGATCGTCTCTGAAGCCTTTATAGAGTCTTAATGAACGCCTTTGAAGTGTTTAGCATCGGTCACTGTTCAAGTGTTTTGTGTTTCAGCATACTCTAGAAACAGTATCTGCAGAAAAATTACAGTGGTCAAGAAGGATGGATCCCGCCACCACATTAATATTTTGTATTAGAAAAACATATTTGAAGCCAGTCATGGGTCGATGGGGGGGGGGAGCAGATCTTTAATCCCAGCACTGAAGAGGCAGAGCCAGGAGGATCTCTGAGTTCAAAGCCTGAGATTGGTAGGTCTGCAGAGCCCATTCCAGCACAGCGGGGCTGTAAGAGAAATCTGTTCTGGAAAAAAAGCAAAATATAAAAACAACAAAGAAGAAAAAAAAAACTTTTGTGTTCCATAGGGTGAAAGGAAAGCAGTATGTGTGTGTTAATATTAGTTTATCATGTGCACACTGTCAACAGCTTATTTATCTTATGTTAACCTCTCCCAGTCTAACACCCCTTGAGGAATATCAAGCTGACCCCAGTAGACACTAATGAATTTTTAGCATTTCAAAGTCCGAGCCCAAACATCCATGGAGTCCAGCAAGAGCACCAGGGATGAGAGAGACACAAACGTTGGCCATCACGAGTCTCAGACTGTGACTGGCCATCTGATCCTAGGGCCTTGACTGAACTCCAAACTGACTGCCTTTGTGCCAGCCTTACCCGCCCATCCCCAGCCCTGCTCTCTCCCACCTCCCCATCCTTTCCAGCTGTACTGGATGTTGCTGACTGGAGATAAGATATTAGATATTAGGGTGTGTGTGTGTCTGTGTGTGTGTGTCTGAGAGTGTACTTATGCAGGCATAAAAGCTCACACATGTGTGCATGTGAGAAGCCAAAGTTGCCCAGGGTAAGTATCTTCTGTCTTTAGATTTTCACCCAACACAAAGCTTACAGATTTGGCTACCCAGATTACTCTAACTCCTAACATATGCCTTCAAGTGCTGGAACTGTAAGAGGTTGCCAGACATGCCTGGCTTTTATCTGAGTGCTGGGTTCCCAACAACAGTGCTCACACTTGTATTACTAGCTCTTTAACCAATGGCCTAACTCCACCCCCACACAACCCCAGGTTTTGGTGATTGAATATTTGATCCTTTTTTTTAATGTCAACGTGGTATAGGCTAGAGAGATGGCCCAGCAGTTCAGAGTATTGGCTGTTCTTCTAGACGACCTGGGTTCACTTGCCAGCACCCACAAGGCAGCTTACAACCAACTGTAGTTCCAGCTCTGGGGGATCCAATGGCAAGCTCTGGTCTTCATGGGTACCAGACATACTGGTGGTACACAGACATACATATACGCAAAATACCTCTACATATAAAATGAATAAATGAGGTGTTTTTTTTTTATGTTAACCTGCTAGTCTCTCATATCTTCAGATCTTTGGATAAAAGGTGGCTTACAGATTGAAATCCTGTCCCTACTCATTGGCTTTTGTAGTGAGAGGCGTATGAAACTCTGGTGCTCTCCTTACAAAATTCCTCTCTTTCTTCCCAGTGCTGAGGATGAACCCTGTAGTGGCTATTCCTGGCTGTCAACTTGACTCTATCTGGAGTGAACTACAATCCAGAATTGGAAGGCTCACCTGTGATCCTAATCTGGAGGCTGGGAGATACAAGTTTCTGACCTGGATCTTGGCATGGAGATCTTGAGGCATAGTGGCTATGAATTCCAGAAGATTAAGACATGGACATCTCTGAGTTCAAGGTCATCTGGGACAAAGCGTGATCCAGGCATGGTGGCACACACTTTTAATCTGGACCATACCTTCTGCTGGAGACCTACATAAGGACAGTGGAAGAAGGAAGATTTACTCTCTCTCTCTCTCTCCTTCACCTGCTTGCCTTGTGGGACTGAGCAACTGCTAGATCCTTGGACTTCCATTCACAGACCCTGCTGACCACTGTTGGGAGTTGGACTCCAGACTGTAAGTCACCAACAAATTCCCTTACTATATAGAGACTACCCATAAGTTCTGTGATTCTAGAGAACCCTGACTAATACAAACTCTGTCCATGCAAGGTAAGCAATCTACCACTAAGACACATCACTAACCTTTGGCTGTCTGATATATGGCCCTGCGATTAAAGCCAGGTTGCCCTTGACCTCTACAACTTCAGGCTACACATTGACAAGCACTGGAATATCTGGGATACATGACCATGCCCACTGCTCCTTCTAACTGTCCAATCAAATACATCAGGCCAGGCATGGTGATGCACACTTTTAATCTCAGCATTCAGGAGGCAGAGGCAGGTGGATCTCTATGATTCAGAGACCAGTCTGGTCTACACAGTGAGTCCCAGTACAGAAGAGAAACAAAAGACAAAACCAAACCAAAAATAAAGAGAGAAAGAGAGAGAGAGAGAGAGAGAGAGAGAGAGAGAGAGAGAGAGAGAGAGAGAAAGACACAAATCCAAATAATCTAATGATTAGCAAAATAATACTACAGAAAAACTCTTCTAGGTTGGGGATGCATCTCAATGGTAGAATGCTTGCCTAGTGTACACAGAGCCTTGGATTTTGTCCTCATTATGGAAGAAACCAGGCATGGTGATATATGCATATAATCCAGCACTCTCCCAAGCAGAAGATTCAAGGTCATCCTTAGAGGCACGCTTAGTGTAAGGCTAGCCTTAGCTAAAATTCACTTATTCTATCAAATTTTACAACATTTATTGTTGACATAACCCTCCTAAGGGCTAAAGTTCTGTTTTAAGTTTAAAGAACTGTGCTTTAGAGATATATACTATATATTATATGTGATATCAAATAATCCTGTCATCTTATAAGCCCCACTTGCCCAAGGTCAGACAACTTCCTGGAAGGTCTGGGGTTGATATGTATGGAAGACAACAAGCCACTGGTGTTTTCACTTCAGTAAACAATACTGGTTGCCCTAACTGCACAGGCCGTGCTTGATTGAAGTTAGGCAGGAAGTACATAGACAGAAAAGAAGTCTGGATGTGTGCTTCCCATGAGTGGATGTACGCTTGCCCCTGATTGAATGTATGCTTGCCTCTGATTGGGTGGAAGTGAGACGGACAAAGCTCTTTGCCTTTATTGTACTTTTTGAATATTCTGTAGTTATAGCAATTATATGCCTTCCCAGTGAGAAAAACATCCACACACTTGAGGATTAGAAAAGAGAAGGTGGGATGGAGAGTTGGCTCAGTAGTCAAAAGCACTTCTTGTTGCACAGGATGCCCATGGCTCTCACCGCCTCTTCCAACACCAAGCACAGTGTGGTGCACAGATATATACACCCAGACACGATACTCATGCACATAAAAGAGTAAAAATAAATATACATTTTTTTTAAGGAAAAGGCTTCCTACTAGGCCTACAACTAGTAGTTGTGGTAACAGTGACAATAATAGGCTCTGGCTAATGTACAAAGATAACTGGACACAAGATTTTACTAACTTATTTACACCATAGGCTTAGCATTCGGCAGGAACTGTCACCCTTCGGTCTCTTTCAGTCCCAGCCCCAGGGTACACTTTGAATATTTAACCAGAGACAGGAGACTGAAAGTCAGGCAGCTTGGACAGATGGGAGATTTATACAGCAAAGGTATTGCCGGAATTATTTTTAATTTCACCAGTGTTGTTCCTTTTGAATGTTTGCAACCCAGGTCTATCTTGCCTGCATGCAGAATTCAGCCTTTCTTAATAAGAGGTTAGGGGGTTTGATGGCAGACTAGGACTTAAAGGTGGCTGTGACCTTGAGGTGCTCTCTTGAGTTGCCCTTTAGAGCCTGTTCTTTGATATGGGGAGGGAACAAAGGTCTGATTATGAGTCAAGGTTGTTGCCCGTTGTTACAGGAACGGAGCCAGATTTGGGTTCATTCTTGGTGAACAACAGCAAAAACCTTCTCAGCCACCCTAAACTTCAATCATGGTACAAAATTTTATTTTCTACAGTGTATAAGAAACCCAGTGATATTTCACTTTCATTCCTTTCATATTGGAGACATTCCAGTTTGTGTAATTTAATATTAAATTCGACTTCGTGCAACTTAATATTTTCTAAGTGACATTATTAATAAATGTTTACAACCTCAATTTTATTACTTCAAGTTTCTCCCACAGCACTGTCACTGGAAGGAAAAAAACCCACTGGCAAACGTGTTATATTTTACAATACTTTGTAAACCGATTAACACTCAGAACCCTCAGTAAAAGAATAGTGAATTTTTCTTCCCAGCCAAAACAGCAGTGGGAATGGAAATTTTTCTCATTGGCTGCCTTCCATCACTGAGTGTTTCTTCAATCTGAGTGGATTTGTCGGGCCTGGAGAGAGCTGGGGAAATAGAAACCTATCTTATTGGCTGTCTTCAGTCACGGGGTGTATCTTCAACTAGAGTGGATTTGTCGGGCCTGGAGAGAGCTGGGGAAATCGAAACTTATTTCAGCAGCTGTCTTCAGTCACTGGGTGTGTCTTCCTGCACAGTGGACTTGACGGGCCTGGAGGGAGGAGAGGAAATTGAAACCTATCTCATCCTCTAGTTTATTTACATCATTGGGTATGTCTTCTTTGACCACAGTAGAGTTTTCCACTCTGAAATGAACTGGGTTTTCCAGAAACGAATCCAAGATCCAGCTGTTGGTAGTAGTGGGGGTGGGGATGTCAGTTGGGGTCTTCAGGAAATCTTCAGTGGGTAGGTCCAGAACAGAGACCCTACTCAGATGCCCCTAGGCCTAGGAGGCAAAAGTCCTCAGAGGCTGAAGGGAAGCCAATGTACAGGCTCTCTCAGAAGCCGTCTAGTTCTTGAAAAGGCACCTATCTATAAAGGTAATGGGTTATTTTTCCTAAGCTGGCGCAATGAGATAATTCAAGTCAGATTAATTCTATATAGGCAGATTTATCAGGAAGCTGCTCTCAGGCAAGATCACTGGCCACAAGGACCAAGTTCAGGGACCTCATTATGGTGATAGGAGGATGAGACAGAGACATGTGCATGCACCAAGAGAGAACAGAAGTCCAGGAAGAGACAGTTAGACACCAGCATGTCTGGACCATTTAGGGAAGAGGCCTGGGCTTATGGCAGCCCAGCCTTTGGGCTGGACAGTTCAAGGGTTGGGCCAGGGTATGCCAGGGAGGGACTGAGGGATGCTGGGAGAACCTGGAGGCCAGGTCTGGAACCTGGAGGTCAGGTCTGCTTTGACATGTCAAATATGCACCTCAGTCTCTTGTCCTTGGGTCTGAAACCAAATAGTGGGTGTGTTCCAAGAAGGAAGGGACCCCAGGCCCTATTAGTCTCTGAAGGCTAGAGGTTGGTGAAGTGAGCTATAAGGGTTAAGAGTAATGTAGTCAGCCTGCCACTTGTAAGCAGCTGGACCAGGCTGGTTTGGTGCCTAAGGTCTTTGCTATGGAGCCTTCTGGCCTGGAGTGAATCACTTGCACTGTCTAAAATGGCTCCTTAATCCCTACAAGAAGCAGGATCTCAGACCCTAGGGCTGGGGCCAAGCCCAGTGTGGCCACCAATTCTGAGCAGCCTCTCTCTCCAGCCGGGAGCCATTCAGTGTTTGCAGGTTCGTTGGTGGAATCCAGCTCTTGGTCTCCAATCTCATCAAAACTCCAATTCACTCCATAGATTCGGTTCCTGTTTGGAAACTTAACTGGTCCTCATGGCGTTTTCGGGCACAGGGACACTGGTGGCTTCCATTGTCTCCAAGATGACATCTTCAGCAGCCATGGTCAAAGCTGGAGGGGCAGTCTCTGGCACCATTCTAGCTGGTTCGAAGGGTGAGTGCCCATGGAAGAATGGAGAGTGGGCTGGGGGGTGGGGCTGGGGACAGCTATGGAGCATGTAGCATCCTGACCTCAGAGCTGCCCACTGTCTCACATCCCACATAGTCTTGACTCTGAAAAATACCTGAGGGAGCCAAGACTAGTGTAATGAGGCTGGGTCTGAGTCCCTAGAAACTCAGACCTACCTGCTTCACAGGGTCGTCCTCTGGAACTTTGGTCCCTGGGGTCTGGAGCTGGGTCCTCCCATCTCTTCTCACTGACTCACCAACAAGGTTCATCTTTTGTGGAACTGTCAGTCCTGCTGGCTGTACAAGCCGTGGTATGGACTTAAATAAAGTTAGCTCCTTCCTCCAGCTTGTGAAGGCCTCTCTGATTTTATTTATTTAATTCCCTTGCACGAATCTTCTTTCTCAGCCCCCAATTTCCAGCCTGCTGTGGAGATTTTCTTTATCATTTGCCTGACTGAAGAGGGCAATGGATAACATTCTCAATGGATAGCATTAGGGCACCCCGTTACTTTTCTCACACTTAGAAATGAGGCTCTTAAAAACCCACCCTAAGCCGGGCAGTGGTGGTGCACACCTTTAATCCCAGCACTCGGGAGGCAGAGGCAGGCAGATTTCTGAGTTCGAGGCCAGCCTGGTCTACAAAGTGAGTTCCAGGACAGCCAGGGCTACACAGAGAAACCCTGTCTCAGAAAAAAACCAAAAAAAAAAAAAAAAAAAAAAAAAAAGCAAACGAACAAACAAACAAACCCAAGAACTAACCAAACCAACCAAACAAACAAAAAAACCCACCCTAGAAGAAGATAAAAAAAATCAGCCCTTCTAAATCTATACAGAATCTTTGTGTAGCTTCTTTTTCTTTCTGTCACCCAGGGCAGACACTCTCAGCCCCCCACAGCAGTCTTTTCATGATGGTTTGAGTCCCTTCATGAGGGATACATTTCTGACCCCTCTCTGATCTGTGATTTTACCCTCCAGGGCTCATCCTGTTAACACAGAGTGCCCTGGGCTCTGCAACATCTGCACTTGGAGCACTGAAGGTTGGCACCATTTTATCTGGGTTCTCTGCCTCCACCTTGGCTGCTTCCCCCATTGGAGGTAACTGGCCCTGCATGTCCATCCCACACTCCTGCTTGGGACCCAGGTCTACATGGAGAACAATGACAAGCCACCTCTCTCATTCCTTTGTGCTTATCAGGGATTCAGAGGGATAGGAAATTTATCAGAGGAGGTAACTTAAGATCAGTAGAATGTTAGTGAATAGAACTTTATTGCATGCATTCACATCTTAATTGCTAGCCTATTACATTGGTTAGTTCATTGAGTTTTTCTAATGACCTCAGAGGAGGGTAACATCTCTCTCTCCCACTCCCCCTCCCCCTCTCTACTTCCCCTCCCCCTCTCCCTCTCTCTCTCCTCTTGGAATGGAGGCTCACTCTATAGCCCAGGCCAGCTCAGAGAGCACTATGGATGTAGCCCACCATGATTGACCTTAAGCTTGTCACAAGGTGTGGCCTTGTTGGAGAAGAAGTGTCACTGGGGGTAGTCTTTGAGTTGCAAAAGCATCACAACTACCTGCCTGGTGCCCTGCACCCTGTCACAATGATTGCTTATCCCTATGTCAGTGGCCCTCAGCCCTAAATTCTAGAGCCAGTACTCTGTGCTGGGAGGCTACACACGTGTTCTATGTATACCTACTTGACTACTGGTCTTTTTCCTTTTTTTCATAGAAGCCAGGGCAGTCACTCAACTACCAACGTGTATGGCAAGCCTCTGCTTTTGTCTGTTTTTTTGTTTTGCTGTAGAGGAACCTGCTTTGGTGGGCAGGGAGAAGAAAAGTGACTTCAGATTTTCCTTCCCCGCAGCAGGCAAAGCAGCAAGAAGGCAGAGAAAGGAAGGACAAAGCAAAATCTACCTGAAGGGTTTTGAGTTCTCCAGAGGCAAGCTGTCAGGACCTGCTCAGGGCAGAGCTATGCCCTGGGGTCTCTCTCAGGGATAGGCACACAGGGCTCATTCCTTCTTGTGAGCTTGGTGGTGGTGGTGGGGGGGGGGGATAGAGACCATTCTCACAGGATTGTTTTTTCTTTCTAGCCAAGGCTGTTGTGGCTGTGCTTGGGGGAGGTGAGTGACTTCACGCAATGGGTGCAGGTTCCCTCCTACCTCTCCCTGTAAGCATCAGAGCCAAGACATGCCCCATCTTGTCCCAGTTGGCTGTCCCAGAGGTAGTGGGGCAAACATGGTGATGAAATAGGGAACTGGTTGAAAGAAGGAACTAGAAAGAAGGAGTGTAGTGGTGTAGAGGCAGGAGAGGCCACACCTCCCTCAGTGCCCTTGTCCTCCTGGGAGAGCAGTCACCTTGTGACCTGGTGCATGATTTGAATTCCTTTGAGCTCCTAATTTTTACCCTGAAAGATAAAACGGAACTGTTTATCCCATTTAGTAATTACCAAGGGGGCTCTAGGACGGAAAAAGCACTTGGAATGTACTAGAGTTTGCTGTGTGTTGGGGTCTGAGAGTCGTCTCACATACCACATGAACACTGATCTTACTCGGAGAAGGCTAGTGTGTTGAGCATTCACCCCAGGTCTGATTGATCAAGGCCTCAGACAAGACTTAGGATCTAACTGCTATCTGGAACTATAATCCTACAGAGCTCTCAAGCCTGAAATCCACAAGTATCTGTGCCTAGTTATTTTACCAATCAGCATTGAGGGTTAGGAGACTTCCCTAGGAACATGTCTCTCTTGCACATTTATCCCTTTCCCATTGGGTATGGGTAATCAAGTGTGGTAGGGGACTTGCCTTGCCTAACTTTCACGTCGTAGTCTGCCAACCAGGATGTCAGTTACTCATGTTCATGAATATTTCTGTCAGTAGGATGTCAATTCTCCGGGAGGTCTTGGGAACTTAAAACTTTTTATAACCCCCGACTCAAGGTGGAAGTCTTATTTCAAATGGCTACTTATATTGTGTGGATTTCCTATTATGTTGGGGTCTATACCCAGAGCAACTTATATTGGCAAAAACCATAAAAGCACATAGCCATGTGCAGGAAGTGTGCTGTAGCTTATTGAGGCTACTTATACAAAGCAGTTCTACCTGCCTTCCATTGTGATTGCATCCTAAAAACACTGAAGCATAGAACATTACAGAATATGCAAAAATTGGGCATGAGAAAGTACTACTAGTAACAGCATAGTAGAAAATTCCTTTGCTACAGTAATCAGAGCATAGGAGAAAGTTCCCTTGCAACATTGGGAACGGCTTAAAATGCCTGGCTAGACAAGCAGCAGTTACTCAGGCCTAAACACTCAGCAGTCACTATCAGCCTGGTGGCTTCTGACATGGACCCAAGCAGGGCTGGGAGATGCCTCCTCCAGTCATTCCAGTTGGGTATCACTTATGTTCTTTGTCTGAGCAAGATGTTCTGTAGAAACACTCATTCAGGGCTGCTCTATTCTCCCCACATTACTCCAAGACAGACATTGAGCCCAGCAAGTGCCTTTCTGAAGGTCTTGCTCCCAATCCTAGCCAGGCAAGAACTCCACCCTCACTGACTAACATCTCCTCTCCTACTGTGCTCCCTGAATCCTGACTACCAGCACTCTAGTTCAGAGAGGGCCTCTTGCCTTGCCCTTCACCTTTGCTCTCTAGGCTTCTCCAGAGTTACAGGGAAGAGGAGAAGCCCTGGCTCAGTCCCCTCTGCCCATTCTCTCCTTCTCCAGACCCCTGGGAGTCCTTCAGGCTTAACGGAGTATATTGGGGAATGGGGGATCCCTGTCCCCAAGCCCACTGACATAGCTCCTCTTCCCACAGCCATGACAGTAGCTGCTGTACCACCTGCGCTGAGTGCTGTGGGCTTCACCGCCTCAGGAATTGCAGCCTCCTCTCTAGCAGCTAAGATGATGTCCTTGTCAGCTATTGCTAATGGGGGTGGAGTCCCAGCTGGTGGCCTGGTGGCCATTCTGCAGTCTGCTGGTAAGTGTCATGGCAGGAGGACCAGAGGGAGGACAGGTCATAGCCTACTCTCTCCGTTTCTTTTCCTTCTTTCTGGTGTTTACCAGGGGAGGTGGAGGAGGGAGAGGATAATTGCAGGATGGTTTACCTGGGCTTAACTCTCCCCTTAGGCCTAGCCTTTTCCCTGCAGAGGGGGATGGTATCTAGATGGACTATTACCTAGTGTTTGGGTATGGAGTGTCCCCTGCAAAAATGATAGTGCTAAACACAGACTCCAGAAATTTTGGGAAAGAGCAGGGATACCGTGGAGACCCCGTTCTTCCAGACATCCGGGTGGTTCTGGAAACTCTGCTGTTCTCTGACTCCTTAGTTTTATTTCATCATACATTGGTCATCGTCTGTGTCTTCCCAGGAGCTGCTGGACTCTCCGTGCCATCTACTGTCATCGTGGGCTCTGCAGGGTCTGCCGTTGTGGCCAGTGTCATGAACATCTGTGAGAGTTTCTACCCTTTTCTCATGGGATCAGAGGTGGCAGACATGGCGACAGAGGTGGCAGATATGGCGATAGAGGTGGCAGACATTTCAACAGAAGAGGCACTGCCCAACTTGTCTAACACAGAGAAGGATTAATTACCCCCAGGCGACAATCTCCTAACACATATTGCCTAGGTGGAAATAAATTAAACCGAGTTCTTGCCAGTCTCATTGTTCCCCTTTCTGTGTGCTACTTGCACAGTAAAGGTAGGGGCCTGAGCTCTCTGCTACCTGGGCCTGAGGTAGGCTAGGCTCAACTCTTCCTCCCTCCATGTTGTCTCAGACCAACATGGTGTAGGTGCATGCTCGGCTGGAATGCATCTAAATGTGAAAACAGAAGCTGCTCTTTGCCCTGCTACTGATCCATAACTCTGAGCATGCCACCTCCTTCTTATACAGAGGATAATGAGGAGGTGACCTTCCTGACATCTCAGATACCAACCAGGATGGGGATCTCTGAGTAGTTGTGATGGCATCCTTCTATGAACCACTCATCTCAAAGCCAGATCTGGTTTGCATTCACACCCTCCTATTCACACCCTCCTCCCCACTGTGTATCCAGGGATTATTGCTGGTAGCCTAGATCGAAACCTCTGTCTGAATGAGATGACCCAACTGCAATGCCAAACCTCTCCCTATCCTTCAATTATTCCACAGCTCCACTAAAGATCTTGAATGTCACCCTTTGTATGCCTCCTGCACAGCCCTGCACAGAGCTTGACGAGAAGAAATAGTTTACCAGTCATGCTAGTTAGGGGTCAGTCTCCACTTCACACATGCAGAATGGCTCTAGCTCTGAGGGCTGTGGGAGGAATTTCCCTGGGACAGACATAGTCTTCATCCTCCCTCTAAGAAAGCAGTCCCACTACAGCAGTGTCCCCAGACCCAGAGGTCCCCACTCTCCCTTTCATGACTTATGCCTCCTTCTCAAGCAGTGCCCTGGATAAGAGGATAATTCAGAACCCACCCTTCTCTGAAAATCCTCAGGCCCTCATCATTCTCCTCGAGACAGGATTTTGTACCCACCAGCTGACCTAGATCGAATGCCCACAGATCCTGAGCACCCACCTTTGGGTCTGGCAGAGCATCGCTGCCAGACACTGCAGCCCAGTTAAAGTGGGTTTTTTCTTCTTTGTGTGTGTCCTGACTGGGACTTCAATACTGGCCAGGACAAAGAGGCTCTGAACAGGTTTGGGCAGACCCTTCTACAAGTATTGAGCCAGCTGCTAGGCAAACCCCTAGGATGAGATAGGTAATGCAAGAGACCCAGGAATCCCACACTGGGCTCCCAGAGTGCGTATGTGAGCCTGACCCTTGTTCACCTGAGATGCAGACACCATAAAATCAGCAAGCAGTCATCTTTGATATTGCCATTCAGGCACCCCAGATAGTAGAAGGAAACTTCAGAAGTTAGAAGGGTTTGAAGATATGAATGGGTCCCAATAAATATAGATTGCTCAAATGTATCCTTCTGCCTCAAGACTTCTAGGTGTCAGTGTGGACCCTGTCCAGCACTGCAGAATGTGACATATAAGCAATGACTCTCAGGCTTGAGTAAGGGAGTAGTCAGGTTGCTTCAACATACGGCAGGGGTTTATGCCTCCTTTCCATTTGATAGATATTATAGATGATGGTGACCTGTTTTGATTTCCTCTTGTTCCTCAGGTACCAGTGCATTCCCAGTGAGCCCAGTGAATTCCCTGGTGGTTTTCTGTCAGCCTCTCAGCAGTACAGTGAGGTAGCTACAGGCTGCTCATAGCCCTGGATGTGCACAGCCATTGATAGGGAAGGACCAAGAGCTCAGAGGGTCACTGTCTTAGGTACCACTCAGCTTAGCCTCATGACAGAAACCTCTTGTTGCCCTACCTTGAATAAGTGATAAAGTGAGGTCCACAATCCCCCACCAAAGCCCTCATACCACACAGATTATTTCCATTAAGGCAGGGTCCACCTACAGCCCTCTGCCTACTGACTGTGTGCTGGCCAACCTGTTACCTCCCTCTGATCTCCAGGCTGAGGCTGACTGGGAAAGTCTCAAACCTTGAAAAACTCCCAGCCCAGAACCCCAATCAAAGAGCCACCACAGCAAAGTTAGGAACACCAGCCCATATACTTTGTTGTTTTCATCATTCTTTGACATCAGTGAGGGTTCTGAAGGTGCCTTTTGGAACTTCATCTCCTGCGTAGTCTGTACAGGCTTTGAGTTGAGCTGATAGAAGTGTCATCTCCTAAGCTCAGAGCAAGGCTCCAACAGCTGCCCCAGCAGCCCCTAGGATGGCATTTGTTGATGTGGAGAGTCCAAGGACCCCTGGGAAGGAGACAGTGCAGTGACAGGCAGTGACCTGATGCTCAGAGATGCCCACCCAATTTCTATGGGAACCTTAGGGCTTTGCTTCAGCCAGAGCTATTTAAAATGAACCAGAAGGAGAAGACAGATGCGGGCCAAGTGGAATATAGGACAGAGAGCTATCCACAGAGATGCTCTCTCTATAGCAGGACAGAGGGGTACTCATTGTAGAAAAAAACACTCAGGGAAGATTCAGAGCACAAGTAGCATGCCTCAGACTCCTCCCTACTTTAGCCATTCAGCACCTTTCACCCAAAGCCCACACACCCCCACCTAACTCAGAATAAATCAAAAAGTAGGGACAGAACTAGAAGACACAGGTCACTTAAGAAGGTGGGGCTGGAGGGAGAGGAAAGGTGTCACCATCCTTGTCTTGGACTCTGGTCATCTTGCCTGGCCTGACACTTACCTGCTGATTGGAGTGTGGCTACCAGGCTTCCTGCTGCAACTCCACCTCCATTGGCAATTGCTGCAGCAGACATCATCTTGGCTGCTATGGAGGCAGCTGCAATGCCTGTCCCAGTGAAGCCCATGGCAGCCAGGGCCACAGGTGCCCCTGCCACAGCCAGAGCTGTAGGGAGAGGAGCTGGGTGAGGTAGGCTCAGGGAAATGACCCACCCAACAATTCCCTGACTGTTTCTGGGGACTTTCTATTCTGAGGAGCATGGAAGGGGATCCCAAAGTAAAGAAGAAGGGGAGCAAGGTGGAGGCAAAGGGGTCAGTGGAGGATGTGACAGAGCCGTGGTGTTCCCAGGCTTGAGAAGAATCATCCTTCACTGGGCCTGGGGTTGTGAGGGTTAAATACAACCCTGCAGTGTTCAGCAGCTGCCGCTCCCTGTCTTCTCCACATTCATCTACTTGCTGCTCATCATATATGAGGCCTGGAGGGGCAGCTGGGCAGAAATCTTAAGCTCATTCCTAGAGTAGATTTAGCACAGCCCAGGGCCCTGCTCTGCACCCAGGCAGCTCCAGAATCCAGCAGTAGCAGGCAGCAGGAATGGTACCCATCTAAAGCACAAATGGTACCCCACCACCTCACCCTCAGGAGCAGAGACAAACCTCCTCCTATGGCAGAGCCAAACAGTGTTCCTATAGAGAGATGGATGGATAGAGAAGGTTAGAGTTTGTTGATGGCAGGGATTTCTTGGTGGCTTTGCTCAGGCATCCCCGTTCCCAGCTCACTCGGGGCAGGGGGGCTACTCACCCAACATGTTGAGTCCTCCTGGTAGCAGCAGAGCATAGGAAGAACTTAGGGAGTGGCTTATATCTGGGGAGAGAAGAAGAGGCTTGTACTGGGAACCAATAGGGACAGGGTCCGCCCCTTTGAGAGGTTTGAAAGCTAAAGGGGAAGTTTGAAAACAATCTGGGGGAGGGTTTGAAACCAGTCCTCCACCCACCTGCTTACATCTTTCCTGAACTCTGTCTCTCTTTCTCTCTCTCTCTCTCTCTCCTTCACACACACACACACACACACACACACACACACACACAGAGAGAGAGAGAGAGAGAGAGAGAGTACTAGGATGAGCAAGAAGACTACAAAGACAAAACCTGTGTTTGCTATGAAATGGAAACTAAAAAAAAATAAGAAACACCTACAGAATAAACAAACTCAGGAAGAATAATGTGGGCCCAAAAATCACCATTTCACCTGACAGAGGTTGAGAGATCATTTTGGAGCTATGGCTGGCTGACTAGCTTAGGTTACCCAAAAGGTCATGTACCCACACAGTAAAAATTTTGATAAGGTTTTTCTTATAGCAGAATGAAGACAGTCATAAATCAAGGTATATTCATACATAAAAATCCAAATATATATGTATATGTAAGACCCCTGAAGCTGGGCCTGCACTCGAGTCCCCGGGATGAGCTGGACAGCACCCCAGTGACCCACACCTGATGCAAACTGCAAGAGGTTTTATCAGCTAGCTGAGGATGAAGTCCCTCTGCCATGCAGCGCAGGGGAGTTCGACCCTGAGCACTGACAGGAGGGGGCTTTTAACAGCTAGCTGAGGAAATGGGAGGAGTTGGAAGGAGTTGGGAGGAGAGTTGGGAGGAGAGTTGGCTACAGCTCCTTTCTGGCGAGGGGGGGTGGGGGCGTGAGCTGCAGCCTCCTCTCAGGTGTCTATCAGGAAGGAATTGGGAGGAGGAGAGTTGGGAGGAGAGTTGGCTACAGCTCCTTTCTGGCGGGGGGGGGGGGGGGGGGGGAAGGGGGGGGAGGCAGTGAGCTGCAGCCTCCTCTCAGGTGTCTATCAGGAAGGAATTGGGAGGAGGAGAGTTGGGAGGAGAGCTGGGAGGAGAGTTGGCTACAGCTCCTTTCTGGTGGGGGGGGGGGGGGAAGGCAGTGAGCTGCAGCCTCCTCTCAGGTGTCTATCTCCATGTCCTTGTAGATCTTCCTACAATTATTGCATCTCTGGCTGTAAGGCACAGAAACAAAAAGGCTTTTGGCTGGCTATAGAGAACAAAGAGCTTCTTTCTGGCTGTATTTTTAGAGATCAGGGAAAACAAGCTTGGGGGAACGTCCATGGGCCTTACCTTCCAGGGAGAAACACTCTAAGTCGGGGTCACACACACACACACACACACACACACATATACACACATATGCATATATATACATATGCATAGATGTATACATACATACATATGCATATATATGTATACATATACATATACACATATATTATATTTTTACGTGTTTGTGTATCAGTGAGAACATTAAGTGGGAGGGCTGAGCCTCTGCCATCCATATCCTGGATGCTAACTGAAGGTATTTCCCCTTTTGTTTGGTGGCGGCCAGGTATTTGTATATTCTAGAGGATTTGCCCTAGAACCTGACTCATTTCTGTAGAAACACTCACTCAAGGCTGCTCTATTATCCCCCACATTACTCCCAGATTCAATGAGCTAGGTTCGACACCAAGATTTTAGGTTGACAGGCACATTGAATAGCTATTATAAGGGCTAAAGACATCCCAGAGAGTTAAGCCCTGAATGTGCAGCATTTGTAATTCTCACAATTATGGGCATTCTGGTGAGGAAATCACACTCAGGCAGGATTCATTCAAAGATGCAGCATCTTTCCTGGGACGGAACTATCTCCTGAGTGTTTCAGTGCTGCCCTACAGAGGGAACTGCTTACACTCCCAGAAGCACTTACTTCCACCACCAAGGCCCTGACTGCCCAGGGGACACTGCATTGCAAGCAGTAACCTTTATTGAACTGGCTACTTAGACCAATGTGGACTGTCCCAGGGCATCAAGTTCACTGAAGCATAATTTAGAGAAGTTGTCACACTTTTAACACAAGCTTCATCAACTTCAGATGAAATTTAGCTACTTAATCAAACACTGGCCAAGATCTAGAAACTTCCATGACTTCTCTTCTCTCCTAAAATGTCTCATCTCCCCAAATCTCCCCTCCCCCACTGATTCCCATTTGAACTCCTTACATGTTCCCTTCCAGAGGGCCCCTGTTTACCACCTTGAATTCTGCTCTGTGGACATCTTCTACCTTACTGTCCCAGCCTCTCCTTTAAGGGTGTGAATTTTAATATTGACTTTTGTAAGTTAACCAGGCTGAATTGCTGACACTACAGTGGCACACAAGTAGTAGTTTCTGGTGATGTAGTCCTCTAGGGAATGTGTATCTTAGTACCCTTGCTCTGTAGAAAGTGTGATAAATTTCTGTCTCAGTCAGGGTTCCTATTGCCGTGATAAAAACATAATGACGAATAGAAACCTGGGGAGGAAAGGGTTAACTTTGCTTGTCCTTCCACATCACTGTTCATCACATGGGAAGTCAGGACAGGAACCCGTGTAGTGCAGGAACCTCATGGTGAAGCTGATGTAGAGGCTGTGGACCAGTGCTGCTTACTGGCTTGCTCTTTCCCTGTAGACCCACAGTAGAATGAGCACTGATAATCATTCAAGAGGATCAATATTAGGCTGTCTTGAAATCTCCTCTTCCAGGGATATTAGTTCAAAACTTTCCAGGTTTGGCCTTAGGAATATTCTTAGACAAGGGGGAAAGTGCTTACCCCCTTTGCCACAATATCACAAGAATGGTCTCTACCCAGCTCCTAATTTCATTCTTCTTTGAAATCTCTTGAACTGTGTCTCCATCATCTTCATTGCTCTCAGCACTTCTGTCTTCCAAACTCCTATTGCAATGGCCCCTTACCCTGCTTAAAGCATTCAAGAGGTTTCCTAAGCTAACATCTCAAAGTCTTCCACATTCCTCCCAAGACAGCCCCTTCAGGACTGTCAAAACTATTCCTACACTTACTTTGTGAATCAACTTTTCTTATTTTTTTTAATGTGCATGTATGTGCATTTTCACAGAGATCAGAGAGATGTCAGTTCCATGAAGCTGGAGTTTGAGGCAGTTTTGAGCAGCCTGAAGTGGGTGCTGGTAATTGACATCACATCGTGTGCAAGAGGAACCCTAATATGTGCTTTTAGCCACTGAGCCCTTCAGTCCATTTTTTTTTTTCTGATTCTTGTACCTGTTTTCTACAAAAATGGTTTTCCTTGGGGGCTGGAGAGAGAGAAAGTGTGTAAGAAGACTTGCTCATCTGGGGGCTCTGAGCTGAGTTCTCAGCACCTGTTGTTGGCATTTCCTCTGGGCTCTGCCCCACAGTCACCTGGTGTGCCTGACTCACTGTAGAAGGGGCTGCTTGGCACCTCCTCTCCCTCTCTTGCTGTCCTGCTCTTGCTCCCTTACCCTCTTCCCCCTCACTCCTCATTCCCCTCCCACTTCTCTCTCCATTTGCTTCTGGACAGCCTCTACTCCCCCCACCCCCTCACCCACTATCCCCCACTCTCTGCTTTTCTCTCAAGTCCCCTCCCCATGCCCTGAATAAACTCTGTTCTATACTATACCATCCTGTGGCTGGACCCTCAGGGGGAAGGAATGCCTTAGCATGGGACAGCAGAGGCATCCCCTTCCCCCAAACCTGACTACCAATCCACCAAACATATTCCTCCCCTCTTTATCGTTTTATAAAACACCTGTGGTAGGCATCTCAAAACAGCCTGGAACTTGTGCCTCAGGGATCTAACATCCATGTTTGTCCCCTTCAGACACTGGCACACATGTAGTCATACACACTTGTACTTGGATGGAAAAATGTTAAAGCTGAAGTATTTTTCTGTGTCATCCATACATTGTACATACATGGTACAATCTTATTTTCCAGTTACCATTGTTTGGTTGGTTGCGGTTATTGTTTTGTATGATTTTTAGGCAGTGCTTTGCAATGTAGCCCAGGCTATCTTGGGAATTGAGATCATCCTATGTTAGCCTTATGTATACTGAAATGTTCAGTGTGAGTCCCAATGCCCAGGTTGGGTTATTTTGGTTGTTGTTGTTGCTGTTGTTGTTGTTGTTGCTGCTGTTGTTGTTTTAACCGAGAAAACTTTATAATAAGGTTACAAACAGTCAAAGATTTTACTCTTATTATTTTGGCTCCTAATTAGAAAGAAGGAAAGAAAGAAAGGAAGGAAGAAAGAAAGAAAGAAAGAAAGAAAGAAAGAAAGAAAGAAAGAAAGAAAGAAAGATCTGTTCCTGCTAGCTATCAGGTACATCATAACTTGTATTTTCTATACAGTTTTTCAAGGTGGTATTCTTTAATATTAACTTAGTCATCTGGCATTTAATTTGACCCACATTCAATTTTTTTACATAGCTCTTTATGTCTTATCCCATCGTTCCAACACAATTTATTAAGTGATCTTTATCATTTATTTTATGTTTCATTTTCCTGCTCAAACTCATGTTGTAGCATGTGTGTAGAGGGAGACTGTGTGTATCTGTACACATGTATGTGTGTATACATATATGTACATAATGAATGTATATATACATATATAGGTGTATGTATACATATGTGTATGTAATACATGTGTATACATATATAGGTGTCTGTATGTGTTTACCAGGATATTAGTTTTGACACTTCCTGTGATATTCCCAGGACACACTTTTTTTTTTTTTTTGGTTTGGATTTTTAAAAATTTTTTCTTATTGGGTATTTTCTTTATTTACATTTCAAATGTTATCCCCTTTCCCAGTTTCCCCTCCACAAACGTCCTATCCCATTTTCCCTTCCCCTGCTTCTGTGAGGGTATTCTCTCAACCACTCGTCCACTCCTGCCTACCTGCCCTGGCATTCCCCTACACTGGGGCATTGAGCCTTCACAGGACCAAGGGCATCTCCTCCAATGATGCCCAACAAGGCCATCCTCTGCTACATACGTGACTGGAGTCATGGATCCCACAGTCCCACTAAGGAAATTAAATTTCCCTCTCTGTGTGATCCAGTGCAGCAAATAGCCATGCTTAGAGAGAAGAAATAGGTTACCAGTCATGCTAGTTAGTGGGGAAGAGGTAGTCTCTTCACAGTGGGTCAGTCTTCACTTCACACATGTAGAATGGCTCTAACTCTGGGGGGTGTGGGAGGAATTTCCCTGGGACAGACATAGTCTTCATCCTCCCTCTAAGAAAGCAGTCCCACTACAGCAGTGTCCCCAGACCCAGAGGTTCCCACTCTCCCTTTCATGATTCATGCCTCCTTCTCAAGCAGTGAGCCGGATAAGAGGATAATTCAGAACCCACCCTTCTCTGAAAATCCTCAGGCCCTCATCATTCTCCTCGAGACAGGATTTTGTACCCACCAGCTGACCTAGATCGAATGCCCACAGATCCTGAGCACCCATCTTTGGGTCTGGCAGAGCATCGCTGCCAGACAGTGCTTTGAGTGGGTTTTCCCTTCTGTGTGTCCTGACTGGAAGGCAACACTGCCCAGGACAAGGAGGCTCTGAAGAGCTTTTGCCAGACCCTTCTACAAGGATTGAACCAGCTGCTAGGCAAACCCCTAGGGTGAAAGAGGAAATACAAGAGTCCCAGGAATCACACACTGGGCCCCCCCAAATGCCTGTATAAACCTTACTCCTTGTTCACTCGCTCAGACCCAGGCACCAGAAAAATCGGCAAGCGGCCATCATTGATTTTGTCATTCAGGCACCCCAGATATTAGAATGAAACCTCAAAAGTTAGAAGGGTTTGAGAATACGAATGGGTCCCAATTAATGGAGATTGCTCAAATGTTTACAGTAACTGTGACTCGTAGGAAAAAGGCAAAAGAAAATATTGACCTGGGCAGCAGTGGCAGTCCTTGGGGAGATGGATCAACGAGATGCCAAAATGGGAGTCCAGGACAACAGGAAGAAAGGAAAGCAGAGAAGGGTGTCTTGTCCTATGTAAATGATTGCAACTGGGGCGGGTGGCTAGCCTAGGTATTGGGATCCTGGAAGATTCCAGTGATCTATCTGTATTTCTGTTCATCAGCCACTACAGCTATGCTAATAAAAAATCTGGCAAACTGATTGTGGGCCAGGAACTAATCATAGCTACCACATACTCTTGACACCCCTTTGATGTGGGAAGCATGAGAGAGGTGGCTAATTCCCACATAATGCATTATCAAGAACATATCCTGGCAAGCTCCACAGCCGGTTCTATAAAATTTGAGCCATCAGCCCAGACAGCCAGCTGCCAGACGACAACCAGACACAGCCTCCATCCATTGGCCTGAGTGTGACTGATGTGTTCCAACCCCTCAGACCCTACCTAACAGATGCCCACACACAACCTTATCTCTGTGTGTGCTCCCTGATAGATTCTGCATTTCTTTCCATATCCCATCCACCTTCCCCTCTTCCAGGAATTCTTTCCAGACCATTCCCCTGAGATCATATTCCTGCTTCTCTGTTTTCCACAGATGTGCCTGGTACCTGTCACTGCAGTGAACCATATATCTTGTGTCACAATTGTCTCATAAATGCTAGAATCCTCAGGCCTCAAAGACTTCTAGGTGTCAGGGTGGACTGTGCCCAACACTGCATGATGCATCCCATGGATGATGATTGTAGGCCTTGACTGTAGTGTGGTTAGGGTCCTAGAACATGAGTCAGGAGTTTGTGTCTCCTTTCCATGTTAAAGACATTATAGGTGATGGTGAACATTTTTGATTCCGTCTCCTTCCTGAGGTACCAGTGCATTACCTGAGTCCAGTGAACTACCTCCCTAGTGGTTTTCTGTCAGCCTCTTAGCACTACGGTGGGGTAGCTGTAGGCTGCTCATAGCCCTGGACATCCAGAGCCATTTATGAGGAAGGACTCAGAGCTCTGGGGTCAATGGTCCTAGCTACCTCTCACCTTTGCTTCATGGCAGAATCCTCTGTCCACCTGACCTATAATAATGGACGTCTGGTCCATGAACACCAAAAAGGTCCTGATACCACACAGATTGTTTCCACTAATGCAGGGACCACGTAAAGCCCTCTGCCTACTGACTGTGTGCGGCCCATTTGTCTTCCCCCTCTCCTCCTCAGGCTGAGGCTGACTGGGAAAGCCTGAAGACTGAAACTATCAGGCCACAACACCATTCAAAGAGCCACCTCAAGCAAGACAGCCACACCAACAAACCATCTTTATTTTTTTCATTATTCTCTGACATCAGTGAGGGTTTTGAAGTACCCTCATTCTCTGAAGTACAAAGAACCAGTGCATCTTGGTACTTTTTCTCCTGGGTAATTCTTATAAGCTTTGAGTTAAACTGGTAGAGATGTCATCTCCTAAATTCAAATATCACTTCTCATAACTTGGAGGCTCCTGTGTCTTCTGCAGTTCCTGCGTCTCCTGTGTCTCCTGTGTCTCCTGCTGCTTCTGCAGCTCCTGAGGCTCCTGTGGCTCCTGCTGCTTCTGCAGCTCCTGTGGCTCCTGTGGCTCCTTTGGCTCTTGCTGAAGATCCTGCAGTCCTGGCTCCTGCTCTCTGCAGGCTCCCATGGCTCCTGCAGCTGTAGCTCCTGTGGCTGCCCCAACAGCTCCAAGGATGATATTGGTTGATGTGGAGAGTCCAAGGATCCCTGGGAAGGAGGCAATGCAGTGACAGGCAATGACCTGAGGCTTAGAGATGCCCCAACTCTTTTTTTTCTGAACCCCGAGGCTCTGCTCTAGACAGAGATATTTAAAGGGAGACAGAAGGAGAAGACATATCTGTGAGGAGATAGATAGATAAGTGAGATGCAGGACAGAGCTTTCCAGATTGGAAAGCCCTCCCCACATAGCAGGAGAGAAAAGGACCCAGTACAGTAAGACACCCAAGCAGTAAGATTCAGAACCCAGGTAACAGTCATCAGGCTCCTTCCCACAATGAGCATCCCTCCCCTCTGAGCCACACCCTCACCTCACTCAGAATGAACCAGAAAGTAGGGACAGAAGAGCATGTGGGCTACATAAGAAGGTGGGACTGTAGGGATACAAGGGAAGTTACTGTCCTTGTCTTGGACTCTGGTCATCTTGCCTGGCCTGACACTTACCCACTGACTGGAGTGTGGCTACCAGGCCTCCTGCTGCAATTCCACCTCCATTGGCAATTGCTGCAGCAGACATCATCTTGGCTGCTATGGACCCAGCTGCAATGCCTGCCCCAGTGAAGCCCACGGCACTCAGGGCGATAGGTGCCCCTGCCACAGCCAGAGCTGTAGGGAGAGGAACTAGGTGAGATAAGCTCAGAGAAATGTCTCACTCATGAATTCTTTGACTGTTTTTGGGGTCTTTCTATTCTGAGAAGCATGGAAAGGGGTCCCAAGCAAAGAAGAAGGGGAGAGCATGGAGCAGGGTGAGGGAAACTGGACAGTGGAGAGTGTGTCAGAGCCGTGGTGTTCCCAGGCTGTGACACTTGAGAAGAATCATCCTTCACTGGGTCTGGGGTCGTGAGGGGTAGATACAACCCTGCAGTGTTCAGCAGCTGCCTCTTCCCATCCTTCACCAATTCCATCTACTTGATGCTCATCATATATGAGGCCTGGAGGGGCAGCTGGGCAGGAATGTTAAGCTCATTCCTGGAGTAGAGTTAGCACAGCCCTGGCCCCTGCTCTGCACCCAGGCAGCTCCAGAATCCAGTGGCAGTCAAGTACTGGAAGTGGCACCCACCTCAAAGTACAATGCTCCCACCTCCTTACCAGCTTAGCAAGAAACCAACCTCCTCCTATAGCAGCGCCCACAAATTTTCCTAGGGAGAAATGGGTAGATAGAGAAGGTTAGTTTGTTGATGGCAGTGAGATCTTGGCAGATTTGGGTCAGGCAGGCCAATTCCTAGTCAAATCCAGGGGCTACTAACTCTTCATGATGAGTTGTCCTGGTATGTAGCACAGTGTCTACTTAAATAGTAAATTTAAATAGTAAATTCCTTAAATTTGAGGAGAGCAGGAGAGACTCTTCCCTGTGGACAAATAGGGTCATCGTCCATTCCTTTAAATGAGTCAGCTTCCTCTTGGAGGTGTGAAAGCAATAGGACCTGCCCTTAACTTATCTCTTTACCTCCTGCCTGATCTCTCTCTCTCTCTCTCTCTCTCTCTCTCTCTCTCTCTCTCTCTCTCTCTCTCACACACACACACACACACACATATGAAACAGAGACAGAAAGACAGAGAGAGAGAGAGAGAGAGAGAGAGAGAGAGAGAGAGAGAGAGAGAGAGAGATTGATTGATTTTGCTGGGGCAAACACATGAAAGAGTGTTTTCCTGAAGTGGACACAGGTGAAAGGGTTTTGCTAAATCCATCATGTGAAAGGACATGTGATGAGGGATTCTTTCCCTAAGGACATGCATGTATTAGTCTGCCTTAAAGAGCAAAAATTTGCTCCTTTTATTGGAACTCCATAAAGAGAAACACATAAAAAAACAAAAACAAAAAAAAAAAATTCTGGTGGTATGTTGCAGCTTCTTGCTTCTTCCTTGGACTCAGTCTGATTGGCAGAGTGATGTATATACTCAGGTGGAATTTTGCTAAGACTCACATGCTGAGGCAAGACATGTGGTTAGGCAAGACCTGTGGAGGACATGGGATGTTGGGAGGGAGAATAATAAGACTCAACAGACTGTGAGAGGGACTTGCTAGTAGAGCTAGCTGTGCAATGCTTCTTGGTGTAGCATCTTCACTAATCTTCTTAAAGAGGCATAGCAGAGAACTTCTCCTGGCATTCCTGCTGGTCTGAAACCCTCCTGCTGACTCCTGCCAATGAGTCAGCCATAATGGCTGAGGCTTGGCTGTCTCTGCTAGGTTTTCCCACCAATGATGCTATCCAGACACAATTGCCCTGGACTTCTAGCATAAACATCAAGGGTTTGCTAGTGGACTGAGCTGCAGTTGCAGACTTGTGAGCTGAACTGCTGATTTCCTAACAACACAGATGGGACTTGCTCCAAGGAACAATTTCTAAACAGGTCCACTCCCCCCATAATTTTTTCTTTCACTATAAGGGAGGTTAAAGTATTTAAGAACCATCATTAAAAGTAGGTTTTGAACAATTAGAGGCTACAAACGCATTCTGACTACCTTGTGGATGTTGTTTTGCAAGAACATCCTTTAACTGAACTGGCTACTTACACCTATGTGTACTGTTCCTGGGCATCAAGTCCACTGAGGCATAATTTAGAGAAGATGTCACACTTTCAGTACCAGCTTTTCCAACTACAGATGAAATATAGTTACTTAATCAAACATTGGCTCAGATCTAGAAACTTCCATGACTTCTCTTCTAAATTGTCTCATCTCTTCCTTAATGCCCATCTCCCACTGATTTCCATTTAATCTCCTTACACTTTCCCTTCCAGAAGGCCCCTGTTTACCATCTTAAATTCTACTCTATGGACATCTTCTGGCTTTACTGTCCCAGCCTCTCCTTTAAGGGTGTGATCTCTCTCTCTCTCTCTCTCTCTCTCTCTCTCTCTCTCTCTCTCTCTCTCCTCTCTCCCTCTCTCTCTCTCTCTCTCTCCCTCCCTCCCTCCATCCCTCCCTCCTGGAACTTATTTTGTAGGCCTGACTGGCCTCGAACTCAGAAATCTGCTTGCCTCTGCCTCCAGAGTGCTAGGATTAAAGGCATGTGCCACCAGGCCCGGCTAAGGGTGTGAATTCTAATTCTGGCTTTTGTACCATAGCCAGGCTGAATTGCTGACACCACAGTGGCACACCAGTAGTTTCTGGTAATGTCATTATCTAGGGAATCTGTATCTTAGTAACCTTGTTCTACAGAAAGTGTGGTATATTTCTATCTCAGTCAGGGTTCCTATTGCCGTGATAAATGCATAATGATGAATAGAAACCTGGGGAGGAAAGGGTTAACTTTGCTTGTCCTTCCACATCACAGTTCATCACATGGGAAGTCAGGACAGGACCCCATGTAGCGCAGGAACCTCATGGTGAAGCTGATGTAGAGGCTGTGGACCAGTGTTGCTTACTGGCTTGCTCTTTCCCTGTAGACCCACAGTAGAATGAGCACTGGTAATCATGTAAGAGGATCAATATTAGGCTGTCTTGAAATCCCCTCTGCCAGGGATATTAGTTGAAAACTTTCCAGGTTTGGCCTCAGGGATATTCTTAAGACAAGGGAAAAAATGTCTTAAATCCACAACATCACAACATCACAAGAATGGTCTCTAGCCCAGCTCCTAATTTCATTCCTCTTTGAAATCTCTTGAGCTGTGTCTCCATTGTCCTCATTGCTCTCAACACGACTACCATCCAAGATCTTACTGCAGTGGCCCTTACTCTGCTTAAAGCATTCAAGAGCTTTCCTAGGCCAAAGTCTCAAAGCCTTCCACATTCCTCTCAAGACAGCCCCTTCAGGTCTGTCAGAACAATGAGTCAGGGTCCTACACCAACTTCTGTATTACATACTTTCCTATGTCTGTGAAGAAACACCATTAGCAATGCAATTTATAGAAGTTGGAATTTATTGGAATTATAGTTTCAGAGACGAGTTAATGACCATCTTGTCTGAGAGCATGAGAACAGGCAGGAAAGCATGCAGGCAGTATGTACACAGGTATGCAGATAAATATGCAAGCATGCATGCATGCAGGAAGGTATGCAGGCAGGCAGGCAGGCAGATATGCATGCAAGTTTGCAGGAGTGCAGGATGCTGACAGTTATGCAGACAGTAATACAGGCAGGCATGCAGGCAGACATTCAGGCAGGCATGACAGCCAATCAGGCAGGCATGGCACTAGAGCAACAACTGAGAGCTTAAGTCTGGTCCACAAGCAAGAGGTCGAGAGAGGGAACTGACATGGCTAGCTATAGGCTTTTGAAACTTCAAAGTCCATCTCCAGTGATGCAACTCCTCCAACAAAGCCATGTCTTAATCCTTCCCAAACAAGTCTACTGTCTGGGCAACCAACATTCAAATATATGAACCTATGGGGCAATTCTCATTCAAAGCATCACATTTACCTAAATTCAAATCTTGCTTCTTACAACTTGGAGGCTCCTGTGGCTCCTGCAGCTCCTGCGGAGGATCCTGAGGCCCTGACTCCTGCTCTCTGGAGGCTCCCATGGATCCTTCAGCTCTAGCTCCTGTGGCTGTCCCAACAGCCACCAGGATGATGTTGGTTATTGTGGAGAGTCCAAGGACCCCTGAGAAGAAGACAATGCAGTGACAGGCAATGACCTGAGGCTTAGAGATGCCCCAACTCTTTTTTTTCTGAACCCCGAGGCTCTGCTCTAGACAGAGATATTTAAAGGGAGACAGAAGGAGAAGACATATCTGTGAGGAGATAGATAGATAAGTGAGATGCAGGACAGAGCTTTCCAGATTGGAAAGCCCTCCCCACATAGCAGGAGAGAAAAGGACCCAGTACAGTAAGACACCCAAGCAGTAAGATTCAGAACCCAGGTAACAGTCATCAGGCTCCTTCCCACAATGAGCATCCCTCCCCTCTGAGCCACACCCTCACCTCACTCAGAATGAACCAGAAAGTAGGGACAGAAGAGCATGTGGGCTACATAAGAAGGTGGGACTGTAGGGATACAAGGGAAGTTACTGTCCTTGTCTTGGACTCTGGTCATCTTGCCTGGCCTGACACTTACCCACTGACTGGAGTGTGGCTACCAGGCCTCCTGCTGCAATTCCACCTCCATTGGCAATTGCTGCAGCAGACATCATCTTGGCTGCTATGGACCCAGCTGCAATGCCTGCCCCAGTGAAGCCCACGGCACTCAGGGCGACAGGTGCCCCTGCCACAGCCAGAGCTGTAGGGAGAGGAACTAGGTGAGATAAGCTCAGAGAAATGTCTCACTCATGAATTCTTTGACTGTTTTTGGGGTCTTTCTATTCTGAGAAGCATGGAAAGGGGTCCCAAGCAAAGAAGAAGGGGAGGGCAGGGTGGAGGCATGGGGTCAGTGGAGGATGTGACAGAGCTGTGGTGTTGCCAGGCTGTGACACTTGAGAAGAATCATCCTTCACTGGGCCTGGGGTTGTGAGGGTAAATACAACCCTGCAGTGTTCAGCAGCTGCCCCTTCCCATTCTTCACCAATTCCATCTACTTGATGCTTATCATATATGAGGCCTGGAGGGGCAGCTGGGCAGGAATGTTAAGCTCATTCCTGGAGTAGAGTTAGCACAGCCCTGGCCCCTGCT
The DNA here is from genome assembly GCF_000001635.26 of Mus musculus. Lineage (NCBI taxonomy): Eukaryota > Metazoa > Chordata > Mammalia > Rodentia > Muridae > Mus > Mus musculus. The sequence continues at coordinate 103,456,909 of NC_000078.6, forward strand.
CTGCACCCAGGCAGCTCCAGAATCCAGTGGCAGTCAAGTACTGGAAGTGGCACCCACCTCAAAGTACAATGCTCCCACCTCCTTACCAGCTTAGCAAGAAACCAACCTCCTCCTATAGCAGCGCCCACAAATTTTCCTAGGGAGAAATGGGTAGATAGAGAAGGTTAGTTTGTTGATGGCAGTGAGATCTTGGCAGATTTGGGTCAGGCAGGCCAATTCCTAGTCAAATCCAGGGGCTACTAACTCTTCATGATGAGTTGTCCTGGTAGCCGGTGAGTTGTCCTGGTAGGGAGCACAGTGCCTACTTAGACAGTGACTTAAATCAGAGGAGAGCAAGAGAGACTCTTGCTTGTGAACAAATAGGGTCATAGTCCATTCCTTTAAATGAGTCAGCTTCCTCTTGGAGGTTTGACAGCAAAAGGACCTGCCCTCCACTTATCTCGTTACCTCCTGCCTGATAACACACACAGGAGAGAGAGAGAGAGAGAGAGAGAGAGAGAGAGAGAGAGAGAGAGAGAGAGAGAGAGAGAAGAAAGAGGCTTTACAGCTGTTGGATGCTAAATCAAAAAACACACCCCATAAGTGCAAACTCCGCAAGAAGAATGTTGGCACAAAAGTCATTACTCTTTTTTTAAATTAGGTATTTATTTCATTTACATTTCCAATGCTACCCCAAAAGTCCCCCACATGCTTCCCCACCCACCCACTCCCACTGCTTGGCCCTGGTGTTTCCCTGTACTGAGGCAGATAAAGTTTGCAGGACCAATGGGCCTCTCTTTCCACTGATGGATGACTAGGCCATCTTCTGATATATATATGCAGCTAGAGACACAAGCTCCAGGAGGTACTGGTTAGTTCATATTGTTGTTCCATCTATAGGGTTGCAGATCCCCCAGCTCCTTGGGTATTTTCTCTAGCTCCTCCACTGGGGGCCCTGTAATCCATCCAATAGCTGACTGTGAGCATCCACTTCTGTGTATGCTAGGACCTGTTATAGGCTTACAAGAGACAGCTATACCTTTCAGCAAAATCTTGCTAGTGTATGCAATGGTGTCAGCGTTTGGAAGCTGATTATGGGATGGATCCCCGGATATGGCCGTCTCTAGATGGTCCATCCTTTCATCTCAGTTCCAAACTTTGTTGCTGTAATTCCTTCCATGGGTGTTTTGTTCCCAATTCTAAGAAAGGGCAAAGTGTCCACACTTTGGTCTTCGTTCTTCTTGAGTTTCACGTGTTTTGCAAATTGTATCTTATATCTTGGGTATTCTAAGTTTCTGGGCTAATATCCACTTATCAGTGAGTACATATTGTGAGTTCTTTTGTGATTGGGTTACCTCACTCAGGAAGATGCCCTCCAGGTCCATCCATTTGCCTACTAATTTCATAAATTCATTCTTTTTAATAGCTGAGTGGTACACCATTGTGTAAATGTACCACATTTTCTGTATCCATTCCTCTGTTGAGGGGCATCTGGGTTCTTTCCAGCTTCTGGCTATTATAAATAAGGCTGCTATGAACATAGTGGAGCATGTGTCCTTCTTACCGGTTGGAACATCTTCTGGATATATGCCCCGGAGAGGTATTGCAGGATCCTCCGGTAATACTATGTCCAATTTTCTGAGGAACCGCCAGACTGATTTCTAGAGTGGTTGTACAAGCTTGCAATCCCACCAACAATGGAGGAGTGTTCCTCTTTCTCCACATCCTTGCCAGCATCTGCTGTCACCTGAATTTTTGATCTTAGCCATTCTGACTGGTGTGAGGTGGAATCTCAGGGTTGTTTTGATTTGCATTTCCCTGATGATTAAGGATGCTGAACATTTTTTCAGGTGCTTCTCAGCCATTCGGCATTCCTCAGGTGAGAATTCTTTGTTTAGCTCTGAGCCCCATTTTTTAGTGGGGTTATTTGATTTTCTGGAGTCCACCTTCTTGAGTTCTTTATATATACTGGATATTAGTCCCCTATCTAATTTAGGATACGTAAAGATCCTTTCCCAATCTGTTGGTGGCCTTTTTGTCTTATTGACAGTGTCTTTTGCCTTACAGAAGCTTTGCAATTTTATGAGGTCCCATTTGTCGATTCTCGATCTTACAGCACAAGCCATTGCTCTTCTATTCAGGAATGTTTCCCCTGTGCCCATATCTTTGAGGCTTTTCCCTACTTTCTCCTCTATAAGTTTCAGTGTCTCTGGTTTTATGTGGAGTACCTTAATCCACTTAGATTTGACCTTAGTACAAGGAGATAGGAATGGATCAATTCGCATTCTTCTACATGATAACCACCCAGTTGTGCCAGCACCATTTGTTGAAAATGCTGTCTTTTTTCCCACTGGATGGTTTTAGCTCCCTTGTCAAAGGTCAAGTGACCATAGGTGTGTGGGTTCATTTCTGGGTCTTCAATTCTATTCCATTGTTCTACTTGTCTGTCATTATACCAGTACCATGCAGTTTTTATCACAATTGTTCTGTAGTACAGCTTTAGGTCAGGCACGGTGATTCCACCAGAGGTTTTTTTTATCCTTGAGAAGAGTTTTTGCTATCCTACGTTTTTTGTTATTCCAGATGAATTTAAAGATTGCCCTTTCTAATTCGTTGAAGAATTGAGTTGGAATTTTGATGGGGATTGCATTGAATCTGTAGATTGCTTTTAGCAAAATAGCCATTTTTACTATATTGATCTTGCCAATCTATGAGCATGGGAGATCTTTCCACCTTCTGAGATCTTCTTTAATTTCTTTCTTCAGAGACTTGAAGTTCTTATCATACAGATCTTTCACTTCCTTAGTTAGAGACATGCCAAGGTATTTTATATTATTTGTGACTATTGAGAAGGGTGTTGTTTCACTAATTTCTTTCTCAGCCTATTTATACTTTGTGTAGAGAAATGCCATTGACTTGTTTGAGTTAATTTTATATCCAGCTACTTCACTGAAGCTGTTTATCAGGTTTAGGAGTTCTCTGGTGGAATTTTTAGGGTCACTTATATATACTATCATATCATCTGCAAAAAGTGATATTTTGACTTCTTCCTTTCCAATTTGTATCATCTTGATTTACTTTTGTTATCGAATTGCTCTGGCTAGGATTTCAAGTACAATGTTAAATAGGTAGGGAGAAAGTGGGCAGCCTTGTCTAGTTCCTGATTTTAGTGGGATTGCTCCCAGCTTCTAACCATTTCCTTTGATGCTGGCTACTGGTTTGCTGTAGATTGCTTTTATCATGTTTAGGCATGGGCCTTGGATTCCTGATCTTTCCAAGACTTTTATCATGAATGGGTGTTGGATTTTATCAAATGCTTTCTCAGCATCTAACAAGATGATCATGTGGTTTTTGTCTTTGAGTTTGTTTATATAGTGGATTACGTAGATATATTAAGCCATCTCTGCATCCCTGGAATGAAACCTCCTTGGTCAGGATGGATGATTGTTTTGATGTGTTCTTGGATTCGGTTAGCAAGAATTTTATTGAGTATTTTTGCATCGATATTCATAAGGGAAATTGGTCTGAAGTTCTCTATCTTTGTTGGGTCTTTCTGTGGTTTAGGTATCAGAGTAATTGTGGCTTCATAGAATGAGTTGGGTAGAGTACCTTCTTCTATTTTGTGGAATAGTTTGTGAAGAACTGGAATTAGATCTTCTTTGAAGGTCTGATAGAACTCTGCACTAAACCCATCCGGTCCTGGGCTTTTTTTGGTCGGGAGACTATTAATGACTGCTTCTATTTCTTTAGGGGATATAGGACTGTTTAGATCATTAACCTGATCCTGATTTAACTTTGGTACCTGGTATCTGTCTAGAAACTTGTCCATTTCATGCAGGTTCTCCCGTTTTGTTGAGTATAGCCTTTTGTAGAAGGATCTGATGGTGTTTTGGATTTCTTCAGAATCTGTTGTTATGTCTCCCTTTTCATTTCTGATTTTGTTAATTAGGATGCTGTCCCTGTGCCCTCTAGTGAGTCTGGCTAAGGGTTTATCTATCTTGTTGATTTTCTCAAAGAGTCAGCTCCTCGTTTGGTTAATTCTTTGAATAGTTCTTGTTTCCACTTGGTTAATTTCGCCCCTGAGTTTGATTATTTCCTGCTGTCTACACCTTTTGGGCAAATTTGCTTCCTTTTGTTCTAGAGCTTTTAGGTGTGTTGTCAAGCTGCTAATGTGTGCTCTCTCTAGTTTCTTTTTGGAGGCACTCAGAGCTATGAAATTTCCTCTTAGAAATGCTTTCATTGTGTCCCATAAGTTTGGGTATGTTGTGGCTTCATTTTCATTAAATTCTAAAAAGTCCTTAATTTCTTTCTTTATCCCTTCCTTGACCAAGGTATCATTGAGAAGAGTGTTGTTCAGTTTCCACGTGAATGTTGGCTTTCTATTATTTATGTTGTTATTGAAGATCAGCCTTAGTCCATGGTGATCTGATAGGATGCATGGGACAATTTCAATATTTTTGTATCTGTTGAGGCCTGTTTTGTGACCAATTATATGGTCAATTTTCGAGAAGGTACCATGAGATGCTGAGAAGAAGGTATATCCTTTTGTTTTAGGATAAAATGTTCTGTAGATATCTGTTAGATCTATTTGTTTCATAACTTCTGTTAATTTCACTGTGTCCCTGTTTAGTTTCTGTTTCCATGATCTGTCCATTGACGAAAGTGATATGTTGAAGTCTCCCACTATTATTGTGTGAGGTGCAATGTGTGCTTTGAGCTTTACTAAAGTTTCTTTAATGAATGTGGCTGCCCTTGCATTTGGAGCGTAGATATTCAGAATTGAGAGTTCCTCTTGGAAGATTTTACCTTTGATGAGTATGAAGTGCCCCTCCTTGTCTTTTTTGATGACTTTGGGTTGGAAATTGATTTTATTAGATATTAGAATGGCTACTCCAGCTTGTTTCTTAAGACCATTTGCTTGGAAAATTGTTTTCCAGCCTTTCATTCTGAGGTAGTATCTGTATTTTTCCTTGAGATGGGTTTTCTGTAAGCAGCAAAATGTTGGGTCCTGTTTGTGTAGCCAGTCTGTTAGTCTATGTCTTTTTATTGGGGAGTTGAGTCCATTGATATTAAGAGATATTAAGAAAAAGTCATTGTTACTTCCTATTATTTTTGTTGTTAAAGTTGGCATTCTGTTCTTGTGGCTGTCTTCTTTTTTTTTTTTTTCCATTTTTTATTAGGTATTTAACTCATTTACATTTCCAATGCTATACCAAAAGTCCCCCATATCCACCCACCCCCACTCCCCTGCCCACCCACTCCCCCTTTTTGGCCCTGGTGTTCCCCTGTACTGGGGCATATAAAGTTTGCAAGTCCAATGGGCCTCTCTTTCCAGTGATGGCCGACTAGGCCATCTTTTGATATATATGCAGCTAGAGTCAAGAGCTCCGGGGTACTGGTTAGTTCATAATGTTGTTCCACCTATAGGGTTGCAGATCCCTTTAGCTCCTTGGCTACTTTCTCTAGCTCCTCCATTGGGAGCCCTATGATCCATCCATTAGCTGACTGTGAGCATCCACTTCTATGTTTGCTAGGCCCCGGCATAGTCTCACAAGAGACAGCTACATCTGGGTCCTTTCAATAAAATCTTGCTAGTGTATGCAATGGTGTCAGCGTTTGGATGCTGATTATGGGGTGGATCCCTGGATATGGCAGTCTCTACATGGTCCATCCTTTCATCTCAGCTCCAAACTTTGTCTTTGTAACTCCTTCCATGGGTGTTTTGTTCCCAAATCTAAGGAGGGGCATAGTGTCCACACTTCAGTCTTCATTCTTCTTGAGTTTCATGTGTTTAGCAAATTATATCTTATATCTTGGGTATCCTAGGTTTGGGGCTAATATCCACTTATCAGTGAATACATATTGTGTGAGTTTCTTTGTGAATGTGTTACCTCACTCAGGATGATGCCCTCCAGGTCCATCCATTTGGCTAGGAATTTCATAAATTCATTCTTTTTAATAGCTGAGTAGTACTCCATTGTGTAGATGTACCACATTTTCTGTATCCATTCCTCTGTTGAGGGGCATCTAGGTTCTTTCCAGCTTCTGGCTATTATAAATAAGGCTGCTATGAACATAGTGGAGCATGTGTCCTTCTTACCTGTTGGGGCATCTTCTGGATATATGCCCAGGAGAGGTATTGCTGGATCCTCCGGTAGTACTATGTCCAATTTTCTGAGGAACCGCCAGACTGATTTCCAGAGTGGTTGTACAAGCCTGCACTCCCACCAACAATGGAGGAGTGTTCCTTTTTCTCCACATCCACGCCAGCATCTGCTGTCACCTGAATTTTTGATCTTAGCCATTCTGACTGGTGTGAGGTGGAATCTCAGGGTTGTTTTGATTTGCATTTCCCTGATGATTAAGGATGTTGAACATTTTTTCAAGTGCTTCTCTGCCATTCGGTATTCCTCAGGTGAGAATTCTTTGTTCAGTTCTGAGCCCCATTTTTTAATGGGGTTATTTGATTTTCTGAAGTCCACCTTCTTGAGTTCTTTATATATGTTGGATATTAGTCCCCTATCTGATTTAGGATAGGTAAAGATCCTTTCCCAATCTGTTGGTGGTCTTTTTGTCTTATTGACGGTGTCTTTTGCCTTGCAGAAACTTTGGAGTTTCATTAGGTCCCATTTGTCAATTCTCGATCTTACAGCACAAGCCATTGCTGTTCTGTTCAGGAATTTTTCCCCTGTGCCCATATCTTCAAGGCTTTTCCCCACTTTCTCCTCTATAAGTTTCAGTGTCTCTGGTTTTATGTGAAGATCCTTGATCCACTTAGATTTGACCTTAGTACAAGGAGATAAGTATGGATCGATTCGCATTCTTCTACACGATAACAACCAGTTGTGCCAGCACCAATTGTTGAAAATGCTGTCTTTCTTCCACTGGATGGTTTTAGCTCCCTTGTCGAAGATCAAGTGACCATAGGTGTGTGGGTTCATTTCTGGGTCTTCAATTCTATTCCATTGGTCTACTTGTCTGTCTCTATACCAGTACCATGCAGTTTTTATCACAATTGCTCTGTAGTAAAGCTTTAGGTCTGGCATGGTGATTCCGCCAGAAGTTCTTTTATCCTTGAGAAGACTTTTTGCTATCCTAGGTTTTTTGTTATTCCAGACAAATTTGCAAATTGCTCCTTCCAATTCGTTGAAGAATTGAGTTGGAATTTTGATGGGGATTGCATTGAATCTGTAGATTGCTTTTGGCAAGATAGCCATTTTTACAATGTTGATCCTGCCAATCCATGAGCATGGGAGATCTTTCCATCTTCTGAGATCTTCCTTAATTTCTTTCTTCAGAGATTTGAAGTTTTTATCATACAGATCTTTCACTTCCTTAGTTAGAGTCACGCCAAGATATTTTATATTATTTGTGACTATTGAGAAGGGTGTTGTTTCCCTAATTTCTTTCTCAGCCTGTTTATTCTTTGTATAGAGAAAGGCCATTGACTTGTTTGAGTTTATTTTATATCCAGCTACTTCACCGAAGCTGTTTATCAGGTTTAGGAGTTCTCTGGTAGAATTTTTAGGGTCACTTATATATACTATCATATCATCTGCAAAAAGTGATATTTTGACTTCCTCTTTTCCAATTTGTATCCCCTTGATCTCCTTTTGTTGTCGAATTGCTCTGGCTAATACTTCAAGTACTATGTTGAAAAGGTAGGGAGAAAGTGGGCAGCCTTGTCTAGTCCCTGATTTTAGTGGGATTGCTTCCAGTTTCTCTCCATTTACTTTGATGTTGGCTACTGGTTTGCTGTAGATTGCTTTTATCATGTTTAGGTATGGGCCTTGAATTCCTGATCTTTCCAAGACTTTTATCATGAATGGGTGTTGGATCTTGTCAAATGCTTTTTCTGCATCTAACGAGATGATCATGTGATTTTTGTCTTTGAGTTTGTTTATATAACGGATTACATTGATGGATTTTCGTATATTAAACCATCCCTGCATCCCTGGAATAAAACCTACTTGGTCAGGATGGATGATTGCTTTAATGTGTTCTTGGATTCGGTTAGCGAGAATTTTATTGAGGATTTTTGCATCGATATTCATAAGAGAAATTGGTCTGAAGTTCTCTATCTTTGTTGGATCTTTCTGTGGTTTAGGTATCAGAGTAATTGTGGCTTCATAAAATGAGTTGGGTAGAGTACCTTCTACTTCTATTTTGTGAAATAGTTTGTGCAGAATTGGAATTAGATCTTCTTTGAAGGTCTGATAGAACTCTGCACTAAACCCATCTGGTCCTGGGCTTTTTTTGGTTGGGAGACTATTAATAACTGCTTCTATTTCTTTAGGTGATATGGGACTGTTTAGATGGTCAACTTGATCCTGATTCAACTTTGGTACCTGGTATCTGTCCAGAAATTTGTCCATTTCATCCAGGTTTTCCAGTTTTGTTGAGTATAGCCTTTTGTAGAAGGATCTGATGGTGTTTTGGATTTCTTCAGGATCTGTTGTTATGTCTCCCTTTTCAGTTCTGATTTTGTTAATTAGGATTTTGTCTCTGTGCCCTTTAGTGAGTCTAGCTAAGGGTTTATCTATCTTGTTGATTTTCTCAAAGAACCAACTCCTCGTTTGGTTAATTCTTTGAATAGTTCTTCTTGTTTCCACTTGGTTGATTTCACCCCTGAGTTTGATTATTTCCTGCCGTCTACTCCTCTTGGGTTAATTTGCTTCCTTTTTTTCTAGGGCTTTTAGATGTGTTGTCAAGCTGCTAGTATGTGCTGTCTCCCGTTTCTTCTTGGAGGCACTCAGAGCTATGAGTTTCCCTCTTAGAAATGCTTTCATTGTGTCCCATAGGTTTGGGTACGTTGTGGCTTCATTTTCATTAAACTCTAAAAAGTCTTTAATTTCTTTCTTTATTCCTTCCTTGACCAAGGTATCATTGAGAAGAGTGTTATTCAGTTTCCACGTGAATGTTGGCTTTCCATTATTTATGTTGTTATTGAAGATCAGTCTTAGGCCATGGTGGTCTGATAGGATACATGGGACAATTTCAATATTTTTGTATCTATTGAGGCCTGTTTTGTGACCAATTATATGGTCAATTTTGGAGAAGGTCCCGTGAGGTGCTGAGAAGAAGGTATATCCTTTTGTTTTAGGATAAAATGTTCTGTAGATATCTGTCAGGTCTATTTGTTTCATAACTTCTGTTAGTTTCACTGTGTCCCTGTTTAGTTTCTGTTTCCACGATCTGTCCTTTGAAGAAAGTGGTGTGTTGAAGTCTCCCACTATTATTGTGTGAGGTGCAATGTATGCTTTGAGCTTTACTAAAGTGTCTCTAATGAATGTGGCTGCCCTTGCATTTGGTGCGTAGATATTCAGAATTGAGAGTTCCTCTTGGAGGATTTTACCTTTGATGAGTATGAAGTGTCCCTCCTTGTCTTTTTTGATAACTTTGGGTTGGAAGTCGATTTTATCCGATATTAAAATGGCTACTCCAGCTTGTTTCTTCAGTCCATTTGCTTGGAAAATTGTTTTCCAGCCTTTCACTCTGAGGTAGTGTCTGTCTTTTTCCCTGAGATGGGTTTCCTGTAAGCAGCAGAATGTTGGGTCCTGTTTGTGTAGCCAGTCTGTTAGTCTATGTCTTTTTATTGGGGAATTGAGTCCATTGATATTAAGAGATATTAAGGAAAAGTAATTGTTGCTCCCTTTTATTTTTGTTGTTAGAGTTGGCATTCTGTTCTTGTGGCTGTCTTCTTTTTGGTTTGTTGAATGATTACTTTCTTGGTTGTTCTAGGGCGTGATTTCCGTCCTTGTATTGCTTCTTTTCTGTTATTATCCTTTGAAGGGCTGGATTCGTGGAAAGATATTGTGTGAATTTGGTTTTGTCGTGGAATACTTTGGTTTCTCCATCTATGGTAATTGAGAGTTTGGCCGGGTATAGTAGCCTGGGCTGGCATTTGTGTTCTCTTAGTGTCTGTATAACATCTGTCCAGGCTCTTCTGGCTTTCATAGTCTCTGGTGAAAAGTCTGGTGTAATTCTGATAGGCCTTCCTTTATATGTTACTTGACCTTTCTCCCTTACTGCTTTTAATATTCTATCTTTATTTAGTGCATTTGTTGTTCTGATTATTATGTGTCGGGAGGAATTTCTTTTCTGGTCCAGTCTATTTGGAGTTCTGTAAGCTTCTTGTATGATCATGGGCATCTCTTTTTTTATGTTTGGGAAGTTTTCTTCTATTATTTTGTTGAAGATATTAGCTGGCCCTTTAAGTTGAAAATCTTCATTCTCATCAATTCCTATTATCCGTAGGTTTGGTCTTCTCATTGTGTCCTGGATTACCTGGATGTTTTGAGTTAGGATCCTTTTGCATTTTGTATTTTCTTTGACTGTTGTGTCGATGTTCTCTATGGAATCTTCTGCACCTGAGATTCTCTCTTCCATTTCTTGTATTCTGTTGCTGATGCTCGCATCTATGGTTCCAGATCTCTTTCCTAGGGTTTCTATCTCCAGCGTTGCCTCGCTTTGGGTTTTCTTTATTGTGTCTACTTCCCCTTTTAGTTCTAGTATGGTTTTGTTCATTTCCATCACCTGTTTGGATGTGTTTTCCTGTTTTTCTTTAATGATTTCTACCTGTTTGGCTGTGTTTTCCTGCTTTTCTTTAAGGGCCTGTAACTCTTTAGCAGTGCTCTCCTGTAATTCTTTAAGTGACTTATGAAAGTCCTTCTTGATGTCCTCTATCATCATCATGAGAAATGTTTTTAAATCTGGGTCTAGATTTTCGGTTGTGTTGGGGTGCCCAGGACTAGGTGGGGTGGGAGTGCTGCGTTCTGATGATGGTGAGTGGTCTTGATTTCTGTTAGTAGGATTCTTACGTTTGCCTTTCACCATCTGGTAATCTCTGAAGCTAGCTGTTTTAGTTGTCACTGTTAAGAGCTTGTTCTTCAGGTGACTCTGTTAGCCTCTATGAGCAGACCTTGAGGGTAGCACTCTCCTTAGTTTCAGTGGGCAGAGTATTCTCTGCAGGCAAGCTCTCTTCTTGCAAGGCAGGTACCCAGATATCTGGTGTTCGAACCAGACTCCTGGCAGAAGTTGTGTTCCACTCACTAGAGGTCTTAGGATCACGTGTGGAATCCTGTGTGGGCCCTTGCGGGTGTCAGGCGACTCAGCTGGCAAGGTAGCCCGGGGCTCGAGTGGAGTGGAAGGGGTTTGTGCCCCAGATCAAGCCCGGGTAGCCTGCTTCCCTATGTACCGCAGTCTCAAGTTCCGCGCGATTGGATTGGGGCAGGCGCTGTGTTCCACTCACCAGAGGTCTTAGGGTCCCGTGGGGAGTCCCGTGTGGGCCCTTGCGGGTGTTGGGCAAGACTCTGCTGGCAAGGAAGCCCGGGGCTCGAGCGTGGCTGTCTTCTTTTAGATTTGTTGAAAAATTACTTTCTTGCTTTTTCTAGGACGTGGTTTCCGTCCTTGTATTTTTTTTTCCCTGTTATTATCCTTTGCAGGGCTGGATTTGTGGAAAGATAATGTGTGAATTTGGTTTTGTCGTGGAATACTTTTGTTTCTCCATCTACGGTAATTGCAAGTTTGGCTGGGTATAGTAGCCTGGGCTGGCATTTGTGTTCTCTTAGTGTCTCTATAACATCTGTCCAGGATCTTCTGGCTTTCATAGTCTCTGGTGAAAAATCTGGTGTAATTCTGATAGGCCTGCTTTTATATGTTACTTGACCTTTCTCCCTTACTGCTTTTAATATTCTATCTTTATTTAGTGCATTTGTTGTTCTGATTATTATGTGTCGGGAGGAATTTCTTTTCTGGTCCAGTCTATTTAGAGTTCTGTAGGCTTCTTGTATATTCATGGGCATCTCTTTCTTTAGGTTTGGGAAGTTTTCTTCTATAGTTTTTTGAAGATATTTGCTGGCCCTTTAAGTTCAAAATCTTCATTCTCATCTACTCCTATTATCCGTAGGTTTGGTCTTCTCATTGTGTCCTGGATTTCCTGGATGTTTTGAGTTAGGATCTTTTTGCATTTTGCATTTTCTTTGATTGTTGTGCCGATGTTCTCTATGAAATCTTCTGCACCTGAGATTCTCTCTTCCATCTCTTGTATTCTGTTGCTGATGCTGGCATCTATGGTTCCAGATTTCTTTCCTAGGGTTTCTATCTCCAGCGTTGCCTCACTTTGGGCTTTCTTTATTGTGTCTACTTCTCTTTTTAGGTCTAGTATGGTTTTGTTCATTTCCATCACCTGTTTGGTTGTGTTTTCCTGTTTTTCTTTAAGGACTTGTTGCCGCAGGCCCTCTGGTCCCCTGTGCCTGCGTAGGAAAGAGTCTCTAGAGTAGATGAGCAAAGATTAGGATGTGACAGACAGCCAGACACACGAGAGTGGTGTTGGATCTGAATGTAATGTTCTGGTTGAGCTTCAGACTTATATTACAACGAATTATCAGAGGATACAAATCACAAAAAGACAAGATACACTGAAATTCACCAGTTACAGCAGAAAGGAATTTGCAGGGACTAATTAAATGTTTACATTAGGGATAACAAGCCCTGCCTAGGATCAGCCTAATGCCAGGCAATAATTTCACACTTTAAGGTTAAAAGCATCAGGGGGTTGTTAACTCTTGACAGGCCTTAAGAGTAATGCGTTATCACAGAGCTCTAAATTCTTAGGTCTAGTAAAACTTATCCTGTCTGGAGAGTTCCCCCTTATCAGGGTAGTATATTAACTTATACTTGACATGGAATGTAGCCTGTAGTAAAAGATTTCTATCTCAGTGAGACTTTTAGTCTCTATCTACAGACAGCTGAGTCAATAGCAGGTGCTTTATTGTTTTATGGTAGAGCTTAATTAGTTACTGAATAGGTTAAGCTCCTTGCTGCTATCTGGAATCTAAGAACACTGGAAAAAGGCTTTAGCTATGTTAGAATACAATCTTAAAAGGCATTTACTATAAGGTAATATTATATAGAGTGCACGTGAATCTATACACTAGATTAATGTGGTGGAAATTTGAATATAATGGGTTAGGGAAAGAGATGCCATAACTCTGGGAGGAAAATTTCCCTGGACTCTTATCCTCGTGAAACAGCTTCCAGGCTTTTCGCCTGACAAACCGATCCAAACTGGAGAGTTGGCTTTTGCCAGAATATCCAGGAGGAGAGTCCTAGAAATTCATTTCTCATGAGCAGCTTTTTGGCATTTCTGTCTCACAAGCTGACTCCACCAGAGTGCCCTGACACTTGTAACTCTCTAGCAGTGTTCTCCTGTATTTCTTGAGTTATTAAAGTCCTTCTTGATGTGTTCTACCATCATCATGAATATGCCTTCAAATCTAGGTCTAGCTTTTCGGGTGTGTTGGGGTGCCCAGGACTGGCTGAGGTGGGAGTGCTGGGTTCTGATGAAGGTGAGTGGTCTTGGTTTCTGTTAGTAAGATTCTTATGTCTGCCTTTCACCATCTGGTAAACTCTGGAATCAGTTGTTATAGTTGTCTCTGGTTAGAGCTTGTTCCTCTCGGGATTCTGTTATTCTCTACCAGCAGACCTGGGAGACTAGCTCTCTCCTGAGTTTCAGTGGTCTGAGCACTCTCTGCAGGCAAGCTCTCCTCTTTCAGGGAAGTTGCACAGGTATCTGGCATTTGGGCTTGCCTCCTGGCAGAAGATGAAGGCCCGAAACAGTGCCTGTCCCAGAAGCTGTTAGCTTCTGTAGTCCACACTCTCACCTGTGCAGACTAGTCTCAGAGGGATCCAAGAACCAAGATAGCTCCCTCAGGTGCTCCGGCAAAGCCCTCCTGTGCAGAGCAAACACCTCTCCTCTGGCAGGGAAGGTTCCCAGATGTCTGGAGCCCGAAACGGGGTCTGCCTCTGAAGCTCTGTGGCTCCCACCTGTCTCAGAAGCTGTTAGCTTCTGTAGTCCACACTCTCACCTGGGCAGACTAGTCTCAGAGGGATCCGGGAACTAAGATGTCTCTTGCAGATGCTCTGGCAACGCCCTCCTGGGGCAGTCAGACACCTCTCCTCTGGCAGGGAAGGTGCCCGGATGTCTGCGCAGACTAGTCTTGGTGGAATCTGGGAATCAAGATGTCTCTTGCAGATGCTCCTGCAACTCCCTCACGGGCTGAACAGACACCTCTCCTCTGGCAGGGAAGGTGCCAAGATGTCTGAAGCCAGAAAAGGGGTCTGCCTCAGAAGCTCTGTGGCTCCTGCCTGTCCCAGAAGCTGTTGGCTTTTGTAGTCCACACTCTCACCTGTGCAGACTAGTCTTGGTGGAATCTGGGAACCAAGATGTCTCTTGCAGATGCGCCTGCAACTCCCTCACGGGCTGAACAGACACCTCTCCTCTGGCAGGGAAGATGCCCAGATGTCTGGAGCCTGAAACAGGGACTGTCTCAGAAGCTCTGTGGCTCCCGCCTGTCTCAAAAGCTGTTAGCTTCTGTAGTCCACACTCTCACCTGTGCAAATTAGTCTTGGTGGAATCCAGGAACCAAGATCAAAAGTCATTACTCTTACCTGAAGGAGGTTGATAGTTTACGGGGGAGCCTTGTCATGTGACCAGGTAAGTTTATGCAAAGTGCCATGTTCCCACATGAAGAGTTTTGATGAGGTTTTTGTAGTGACAAAGAAAGTCATAAATCAAGGCACTTAAAAATATATATGTATATAAAAACAATCGTGTGTGTGTGTGTGTGTGTGTGTGTATTCATGAAGACATTAAGTGGGAGAACAGCCAGTGGAGGAGCCTCTGTCATAGGCCTGGTGTGCTGCACACCAGTATCCCCCCTTTTGCTTGGCAGGAGACAGGTATTTGTATATTCCAAAGGATTTGCCTAACATTCCCAAAGACTTTAGGCTGGGTATAGACATTGTTTAGAAAGGAACATTGAATGGCCATTACCAAGGACGTCCTGAGTGTACTGGCTAGTTTTGTGTCAACTTGACACAGCTGGAGTTATCACAGAGAAAGGAGCTTCAGTTGGGGGAAATGCCTCCATGAGATCCATCTGTAAGGCATTTTCTAAATTAGTGATCAAGGGGGAAAGGCCCCTTGTGGGTGGGACCGTCTCTGGGATGATAGTCTTGAGTTCTATAAGAGAGCAGGCTGAGCAAGGCAAGGGAAGCAAGCCAGTAAGGAACATCCCTCCATGGCCTCTGCATCAGCTCCTGCTTCCTGACCTGCTTGAGTTCCAGTCCTGACTTCCTTGGTGATGAACAGCAGTATGGAAGTGTAAGCCAGATAAACCCTTTCCTCCCCAACTTGTTTCTTGGTCATAATGTTTGTGCAGGAATAGAAACCCTGACTAAGACAAATTGGTACCAGCATAGTGGGGTATTCCTGTGACAACCAGACCATGTTTTGGGGAGGACTGTGGAAGGACTTTGGAACTTTGGGCTTGAAGATCCATTTGTTGTTAAGAGCTCTGTCAGATGTTGTATAGGAGCTTGGAAGATAATGTTGAGAACAGTGCAGAAGATGGAGATCTGGCTTGTAAAATTTCAGAGGGAAAATTAAAGACTGTTTTCAGGGCCATTGCTATTTTGATTGGGAAGATTCTGTGGTTCTGGTTAGCTGGGGCTGAAGAATCAGCTGTGATTAACAAGATACCAGAACTACTAAAGTGAAACTTTTGCATTACTGGGACTATTGATGCTGGTTAGCTGGAGCTAAGAAATTAGCAGTGATTAAGAAGAGACCAGTATCATTGAGGTGACATCTTCTGGGAAGTGTTTTCTGAAAGCACAAAGAGGCAGTGTTCCAGAGATAGTCAAGGTTGTACTCCTGCTGCAGCGGGACTTGGTAATGTGTAAGGGTCACCCAGGTGGTACTGGTTTTGAAGGCATGAATGGGTCACGCAGAGCAGCCGAGGCTCGGCACTGTGAGAGGCCATGGAAGGCCATTGGTGAAGGTGCAGCCTCAGTAGCGATTGACGGCCCAGGACTGAAGGGGTCATGCAGTGTTTTGGAGATGCCAGTACCACGAGATGACCACCAAGAGCAGCAGTAGCAGCAGATTACAGGCATCTGGAGCCCAGAGGACAAAGCGTGTGCTACAAAGGGCATGGCTGGAGAAGTGACTCAAGCCTTGGAGGAGTCCGAAGATCGTGAGTTGGATCCTAGACATTGGATGGTTGGAGATTGATTTTTTCTTTTGATTGTGACTGTGCCCTGATATTTTCCCTCTTGAAGGAAGAAACTATTTTAGTGGATCCCACAGTTATGAGACTTTTAATTGTTAAAAGACATTGGAATTTAAAAGAGATGGATATTTTAAAGAGATTGAAAATTTAAGATTATGTAAAGACTGTGGGACAATTAGAGTTATTTAGATCTTAGGGGTGAATAAGAATGTAAGGGTTGAGGCTTACTAGTGATGTGTTTGTGTGTCAAGTTGACAAGGGGTCAATTGTACTGGCTAGTTTTGTGTCAACTTGACACAGCTGGAGTTATCACAGAGAAAGGAGCTTCAGCTGGAGGAAATGCCTCCTCAACTTTCCCTTTCCTCTACAACTTGTTTCTTGGTCATGATGTTTGTGCAGGAATAGAAACACTGACTAAGACACCTGAGAGAATTCAGCTCTGAACTTTCAGCATTTGAAATTCTCCACAATCATGGAGGTTCTAACGAGTTAAAACCCCTCACAGAGGACTCAGCCAAAGATACACAGCTTCTTTCCCGGAACTTTGGTCAGCAAAAATGTATTCAATTTCATCACTGTCCTGCAGAGGGGACTGTTTGTGTTACTCCCAGAACTTGGGGTCCCCACAGATCACCAGAGGTCCAACTCATATGCAAAAGGAAAGTGTCTTTATTCAAGCTGGAGCTTGGAACCCTCTGAAGTCTCCATTGCAGTGGGCGGGTGTGGAAGTTGCCATCTTTGACTTTTATACAGATTATGCAGGGTGAGGGCTTTCCAACTAGACATTTACACGATTAGTTGACACTTCAGAAATCACAGCTTGCACAAAATTTTTAGCTAGTG
Organism: Mus musculus; assembly: GCF_000001635.26. NCBI lineage: Eukaryota > Metazoa > Chordata > Mammalia > Rodentia > Muridae > Mus > Mus musculus. The sequence goes on from NC_000078.6 coordinate 103,473,807, forward strand.
ACAAATTTAACTTACTATATATAGTAGTGGTGAACTTGAGTCATTTGCCTTTGACAATGGTCATTTCCCTATACCCAGGGTGCAGTGGCTGTTGCTTGCTGGTGTCTTAGTTCCTGGAACAAGTTGTGCTTTTTCCAGTTACTAAGTTCACACTAAGGACATGGGAGACATAAGATGGAATCTGAACACAAAATGGAATTAGTTAGGCGTGGTCCTTCAGTCTGCACATCCAGGAGCATTTGTTCCATCTCCGTCCCTCCTAAGACATGCAACCAATAAAGAGAGTAGAAACTTAAGGGTTCTTTGGGAAGTCAAGTGTGTTGGCTGGCGTTTTGCTGGGGCAAACTCATGAAAGAGTGTTTTCCTGAAGTGGACACAGGTGAAAGGATGTTTTGCTAAATCCAGCATGTGAAAGGACACGTGATGAGGGGTTCTTTCCCTAATGAAATGAATGTGTTAGTCTGCCTTACATAGCATAGTTTCACTCCTTTTACTGGGATTCCATAGAGAGAAACACATTCAAAAATTTCTGGTGGTATGCTGCAGTTTCTTGCTTCTTCCTAGGACTCAGTCTGATTGGCAGAGTGATGTACAGATTCAGGTGGAATTTTGCTAAGACTCACATGCTGAGGCAAGACCTGTGGAGGACATGGGATGTTGGGAGGGAGAATAACAAGACTCAACAGACTGTGAGAGGGACTTGCTAGTAGAACTAGCTGTGCAATGCTTCTTGGTGTAGCATCTTCACTGATCTTCTTACAGAGGCACAGCAGAGAACTTCTCCTGGCATCCCTGCTGGTCTGAAACCCTCCTGCTGACTCCTGCCAATGATTCAGTCATAATGGCTGAGGCCTGGCTGTCTCTGCTAGGTTGTGACACCACTGCTGCTATCCTGAAACGATTGCCCTGGACTACTAGCATACCCATCAAATGTTTGCTAATGGACTGAGTTGCAGCTGCTGGCCTGTGAGCTGAACTGCTGATTTCCTGACAACACAGATGGGACTTGCTCCAAATAACAATCTCTAAACAGGTCCACCCCGCCCCCTTATCTGTTCTTTCACTAGAAGGGAGGTTAAGGTATTTAAGAACCTTCATTAAAAGTTTGCTTTGAAAAATTAGAGACTACAAACCCATTCTGATTACCTTGTGGATGCTGTTTTGCAAGAACTTCCTTTTACTGAACTGGCTACTTACACTTACCCAACCCCACTGATTCCCATTTAATCTCCTTACACTTTCTCTTCCAGATGTCCACAGATGTCTCTGTGGACATCTTCTGGCTTTGCTATCCCAAGCCTCTCAGTTAAGGGTGTGAATTCTAATTCTGTCTTTTGTACCATAGCCAGGCTGAATTGCTGACACCACAGTGGGACACCAGTAGTTCCTGGTGATGTTGTCCTCTAGGGATTCTGTATCTTAGTAACCTTGTTCTACAGAAAGTGTGGTAAAATTCTGTCTTAGGCTGGGTTACCTATTGCTTTGATGAAACATAATAACTAATAGAAATCTAGGGAGGAAAGGGTTAACTTTGCTTGTACTTCCACACCACAGTTCATCACATAGGAAGTTAGCACAGGCTGCTGTGGAGCAGGGACCTCATGGTGAAGCTGATGTAGAGGCTGTGGGCCAGTGCTGCTTACTGGCTTGCTCTTTCCCTGTAGACCCACAGTAGAATGAGCACTGGTAATCATGCAAGAGGATCAATATGAGGCTGTCTTGAAATCTCCTCTGCCAGGGATATTAGTTCAAAACTTTCCAGGTTTGGCCTTAGGAATATTCTTAGGACAAGGGGGAAAGTGCTTACCCCCTTTGCCACAATATCACAAGAATGGTCTCTACCCAGCTCCTAATTTCATTCCTCTTTGAAATCTCTTGAACTGTGTCTCCATCATGCTCATTGCTCTCAGCACGACTGCCATCCAAGCTCTTACTGCAATGGCACCTTACCCTGACTAAAGCATTCAAGAGCTTTCCTAGGCCAAAGTCTCAAAGTCTTCCACGTTCCTCTCAAGTCAGCCCCTTCAGGACTGTCAGAACAATGAACCAGGTTCTGACACCAAATTCTGTATGACTTACTTTCCTATTTCTGTGAAGAAACACCATTAGCAAGGCAATTTATGGAAGACAGAGTTTATTGGAATTATACTTTCAGAGATGAGTTAAAGACCATCTTGTTTGGGAGCATGCAGGTAGTATGCAGGCACGTATGCAGTTAGATATGCAGGATGCAAACATGCAGGAAGGAAAAATGTTAAAGCTCAAGTATTGTTCTGTGTCAACCATACATTGTACATATATGGTACAAACCTATTTTCCAGTTGTTACTGTCTGTTTGGTTGTGGTGCTTGTTTTGTTTCAGTTTTAGGCAGCATTTTGCAATGTAGCCCAGGTTATCTCTGGATTGAGATCATTCTATGTCAGCCTTATGTGTGCGGAAATGATCAGTGTGTGTCCCAATGCCCAACTTGGGTTTTTTTTTTTTTGTTGTTGTTGTTGTTTGTTTGATTATTCTGTTGTTGATGTTATTGTTTTAACACAGAAATCTTTATAATAAGTTTATAAACTGACAATGATTGCACTCTATTTTTTTGGCTCCTAATTTAAAAACAAACTGTTCCTGCTAGCTAGTTTTGACATTTCCTGTGGTAGTAAACGGACACATTTTTAAAGCATGAAGGTAAAAGGTATTTCATAAGCATCCATAGAGATGGCTCGCCAGTTAAGGATGCTGGATGCTCTTCCAGAAGACCTGGTTCATTCCCAGCACCCACACAGCCGCTCATAATCTTCTGTAACTCTAATTCCAGGGAATCTGATCTCCTCTTGGGGCCTGCAGGGCAGCCGGCATGCACATGGTGCACAGACATACATGGAGGCAAAGGACCCATACATATAACATAAAGTTGGAATTAAAAATAGAGATTATGCTTTAATTGCTGTTGTGTGACTTTTCTGGGGACACATAAAATACACCACAAATAGGCTGTGATCTGATCTGACCAGAGCAGAGTCAGTCAAGTTCAGCTTGTTGAAAAGTTCAGTTTACTGAGGTATTTACGGGGCCATGGGCCATTGACAGGCAGCTGTACCAAAGAACAGGCACACTTGCAGGCAATTTTCTGCTCATAGATTGATAAGTCCTACTATGATTACACTCAGCTGGGGCAGGAGTGGGCAGGGCAGGCTGCAAGAATCACCAGTCTTCAACAATTCCTGGACCCTAGCATAAAAAGTATCAGAGCTGACAGGCACAGGACTTTCTGAAAGGTGAATCACTCTTGGGGCAGTAGAAGAGAAACTAAGACACAGTCTTTCCCTCTCTGGCTATGTGGCATTTTTTTTTCTTTCAGGAAAATTCCATGGGCATGCCAATTACACAATGGATAACACCTGTAAATCAGCTATGGTCTGGTCTGTGTCCTTATCTGCTGAGCCATTGAACCTGCCTTCAGTCTCTACTTCAAAGCCAGAAGAAAGTCCTGAATGAAAGATCTGAGATGCCCAAACCCTGGAGGAATAATTCCTTCTTAGCATTGACAGCCTGAATCTATTTAAAGAAAATTATAGGCTATAGAAAAAAGAGTTTAACTCATACTCACAGATAATACCACTTGATACAAAGTTTCATGAATTATCTACATGGCTGAATTATTAAAACCCTTTGATCAATTATGTTTCACTATTTAAAAAGTACGTGTAAACATAATGGTTAGAGAAATTAGAAACTGCCGAAGAGGGAAAGCTACAACTACTAACTCTAGGTGAAGAGACTGAGCCAATGACATCTTGTCCTGACTCATTTTATGTCTGCCAACACACTTCTTGACCTTCTACACCCTGCCAGACACCTCTGCCTTGGCAACCCGCTGGGATTTCTATTACTGACCATAGTCCGCTGTATTGACCAGAATGACCAATGTTTATACAACCTAAACATAAACTATGATAGCTGAAAAAGGTATGAATCAAAAAGTCACGTTGTGTCAGAAATAACTAGCTTCTGTCAAAACAAGAGCTGCGACATGACCCTGCCTCCAGCGAGCACTGAGGCAATCATCACAGTTGCCTTTAAGAATGTTGTAATCCCTGGCCTTCTGCACCAAAAGACAAAGGCATGAGTCTGCTCTTGGTTGCTGATCAAAAAATAAAGAACTCACATGCTTTGCATTGGCTACATCAGGGAGGCTTTCTTTATCTGTCTCAAGTGGATTGTTTCATATGGAAAGGAGGAAAGTGGAAAATATCCCACAGGTGAGATTTTAAGTTATAGGGGGAGATGTGCATACAAGAAAGAAAACCAGAAAAAGGTACTTGAACAAAGTACTAGAAAAGTAAAGAATCATTAGCATGGTAAGGAAAAGGTGACCCTCAGGAATAAAACCAGGCAGCACAACATTAGCCTGGATAAGGAAGGGATGGCATAAGAAAGTACGACCTGTAAACTTGATGATAGGGAAAAAAATGAAGAAAAAAATCATTGAGAAGTTCTCATCCTGACCGAGGGAGACAGAAAACCTGAATTCGGTGGCTGTCTGCTATCAGAGACCAAAGCCTTCCTGCTCCACACAGTCTGGAAGCACAGGATGGCCATGCTGTCTCGAAGCTCTGTGTACCAGGGAATTTTAATTCATAATTAACTTGTGCTTGGCAAAGGAGAGTCTAAGCCCTGGGGATGAACATATGAAATGTACCAGACATCCAGGGAAGAACTCTCCTACTTGTTCTATGTGAGCTCTTTCAGAAAATGAGAAAGAATGTTTCTTGTTCATATTGTGATGTCAGTATGAGCCTGACACCCATATCAAACAGCAGCCCTTCATAAATAGAGGACTACACTCTAAGATCTCTTACAAACACACACGTAACCGAGCAAATATCACGGACACAGATTAAGGAGGTAGAACCTGTCCATGCGTAAGGGAGACAGGACTCAGAGAAAAGGGCCATCCCGAATCTCCAGGCAGGCTATGTGATGTGAGATTTGAGGACCAAGCATTAGGGAGTCTTAGAGGTCAGGAAAATGTAGGGTAGATGTATAGAGGGGCATGGCCCAGGGTTAGACCCACTTCTCTCAAGATACAAGTAGGTCTGCTCCCCACCTGTCTCTAGCCATCCCAATCACGGACCTGGGACAGGTTCTACCCCTTTAGGCAGAAGCTCTCCGCAGCTGCGGGTCCTCCCACCTTTGAACTCTCCAAGCTGTGTGCATTCAGACTGAGAGGTGGAACCGTTCCCACGTGAATCCACTCATGGTTGAGGCATGGCATGAGACGCCTCAGGTCACATGCTTGAATCCTCACTGAGAGAGTTCCCTTCGTATGTCCAGGTGGATGAACGTCTGGTGAGATGGTGGCAGTCCACCATAGACTCCCCCTCGGGTCAGACCTGGGATACTCCTGGGGAGCAGTTCTGGGGCAGAGAGTCCTGGGAACTGCTCTTCCCATACATGGAACTTGGTCTAGACTTTGTCTGGACCTCATCTGCCTTGAGACTCTCACAAAACCTAGTGCCAGGGGTTTGAAGTACTGAGAGGCCATCCGGTTCGTAGCTTGGATGTCACATTGTGACTGGTTTCTATTTGTGCCCTGGTGACCATGGAGGCTTCTCTGTGCTTCAGCCTTTGATGTTTCCGTGTGACCTCAGGGATCAGGCCCTTCTGCCATTCAGGTTTCTCACTTCTCTGGAGCTGGATTTGAGGAGCCCACGGACCTAAGATGTAACCAGAGGAGCACTGGAGTGTCTGCTTCTCTCACCTGTACCCCTCCCCCAGGACCTCCCATGCTGAAGTGCATGGATGCTGGTGAGAAGCTGACCTTAGCAGCTCCTTTCTCCTCCCATATGGTACTGTTGTCTCATGGGCCAGGATCGAGCTCTTTAGATGGTGAGTCAACTCTTCTTGGGGAAGGAGATTGAGTGAGCCCTGGAGAAGCACTGGGCCTTGTTTGTTGTGAAGTCCTAATGTATTTCTATGAGCCAGGTAAGTTCAGTTTCTTACTAAGATTGACCCTTCACTTGTGGGAATAGGTACTTAGTTGGTGTCAGGCACCTTGCCCAGCTCCTACAAACCCCATTCTCTGTCCCCGGTCCTCTCCCTCCAGGGTCTTCCAAGGTTCTTTCCACCCCACATCTAAGCCAGCCCAGAAGGAAGAAACCTCCTCCACGCCCCCTTGAGTTTTGTCTGCCCCTTCCAGGTGAAGGTCCCTGATCCTACAGAACATCTCGTTCACGGCTCACAATGCACAGTGTGTGGTGAGAGAGCAGCTGGAGCACTCTTCCCCATGTTGGGGAGCACGGTGGGGTCCTCCACCTCCCACCCTCTGAGTTTTTGTCCTTCCAGAGTGGGACACACATCAGGCCTTTGACAGTGCCTCCCTGTGTGGGATTCAGCTTCCCTGTCATGGACCATCTAGGTCTCTACATGCATGGATCTCCCTTTATCTGCTTTTGACCTTGGAGCCCATGGCTGTGGACTCCTGAGAGCTGGGTCATGACTGACAATTCTCAAGCTCAAGTGTTGCTACCCCAGGGGGATCATCAGGAGGTTGGGTTTGCTACTGCTGTTCATAGGCATCAGCTGCTCACTGGAGCTTCCGTAGGCTTGGTGGGAAAGGAGCTCACCGAGCACTGTGCCCACCCCATCCCCAACCCCAATCCAAGGACCTCTGCTCTCTTGGCCTCCAGCTTCACCTGGGCAACCACCCCAGGGTTTCTGTATGCTCTTACCTACTCCACCTCCCAAAGACTCTAAGCTCCCCTCCCTTTGCTTCTCTCACTTTGTTTCCACCTGCTGGACAGCTCCATCCCTCATAGCTGTTTCCTTAAGCAGGTGAGGTGTCTCATCATGGTTATCTGGCTTGAACCTGGCTCTGGGTCAACCAGTTCTTTCTAGACTGGAGATCTGCCAAGAGGCCCAGGGAAGACCTGCACCCAGACAGTCTTAGCTGAGGATGGGACCTGGGACTCATCATGGCCAATGGTAGGAAGTGGGCAGGCAGACAGGCAGGTAGCCAGGCCCCTGAGGATTTAGGAATACCTCATTTTGGGCTTGCTACCTAAGGATGGCTGATTCACCTGCAGTAGGCTAGACCAGGGAGCAACATTCCTCCTCCTCTTCGTTTCTCTCCACTTTACCCCATTCCCTCTGTAGCTTCCTTGGTTTCTGGATGGCCGTGACCTTGAGTAAACCTCCCTCCTTTCTTCCCTCTCTACCTTGCTCTACACCATTCCTTCTATTCCCTTCTTCCCTCTCTCCCCTCTCTGTCTCAGTTTCCCCATCTGAAGTGATGGGTAGATTAGGTCTGTTTGTTACTGGGACTAGTGTCAGGAACCCACGTAGATACTCAGATGCTCAGCCGGTCACTATGTCTGCTCCACTGCCATTTCTGATTAACTTGTGATTCACAGTATTGGGGCTGGATTCACCACAGAAATCATCTGCAGAGACTTCTTGGACATCCCTGGGCCCCTCTTCTATTCGGAGCTCCCAAGTCCACAAGATTCCCATTTTTTTTTTTTTTTAAATACTGACCCTTTGTTCTGTTAACCCATCCAGCTTTCTACCTCTGCAGAACAGCAGCTGTGGCAAACTTGTATGTCCCAGGCCCCTTGCCCATGAGACTGATTGGTCTCCCCACCCCTGTACCTTGTAGATGAGCCCCCCCCCCCTTCCCAGTAGGGCTCCTTCCACTCCTCTAGCATTACTTGAGCACTCTGAAACAAGGACCTGCCTGAAGCTGTTGGGTCAGTATTTCTAAGTCAACACTTGTCCCATGCTCCTGCCCATGGAGCCAATAGGTTCCCCCGCCCTCCCCATCCTGTTAGGGTCCTATCCTGTCCTTCTCAACACTAAGCAGTTATCTGTGGACTCAAGGCACTCTCTTGAGTGGCTTCTACCTCAAATCCCGGGCTGTTCCCGAAGGCCCCTGGATCCTTACTGGTAAGTCTGTGTTGAAGAGGAGAGGGGTGTGTGTGTTGGAAGGAGTGAAGTTATCAGAGTAGAGGTGAAAATTGCTCTCCAGCTCCTACTCTGACCATGGGTCAGCCCTCACCCTCAAAGCCCAGCCAGTGACCTCTATCCCTAGTTTCACAACTTCTTGTGAGCTGTGATAGTCATGCCAAGCCTTTAGCCCTTTTTGCTTTTGAAGGCTTAGGGGCACCACAAAGGAATTCTTGTGCAGGGATACATGCTCCTAAGTACCTGTGTGCTCAGGCCCCTGCTCGGTGGCAGGAATCGAGAGGGCCAGCCTCTCTGAGGCATTCGTTGCTTTGTTAGTTCCCAGATGAACAAGGCATGCCCTGTGTAGTCTGTGAGCCTCGGTTAGAGCAGTGGGTCTCAGGCTGGGGGTCTCAGGCTGTGATCCTCTGGGGAGCTAAGGACCCGTGCACAGGGGTTGCACATAGATATTTACAGGATGAATCATAACCATAGCAAAATGACTGTTTTAAGGTGGCAAGAAAACTTATTTTAATGGCTGGGGGGTTACTCTAAGATGAGGAAGTAGAAGTTTGAGAATCAGAGGATTAGAGGGTCAGTGGGTGGTGGTGTGGGTCTGGAGTCTTCCTTGTCACTACCCTGAGGGCAGAGTAAAGGTAGATGGACTTATATGACCCATTTGCTCTAGGAATGGGAAACTGAGGCTCAGGCATCAAGGTCAAAGCATGGGGGATTGTTACCCCTTTCTCTTTTCCTATGATCTTTAGCCTCCTATAAGCTGCCGCCTCTCTCTCTACCCATCCCTTCCTCCTTCTCCTGCCATACTCCTCAGGCCCCTCTCCCTCCTTTCAGGAGGATGCTCTGATGTTTGAGGGGAGGGGCTGCTTTGCCAGACCCCAGCTTTACCTCTCTGCACCCCTTCAGTCTAGAGGCAGGAAGCTATGGTTGCTTGAGGCAGCAGTGGTTTGTGGGGCTGACTGGCTTAAGGACTGTGACCCCACTGCTCCTTCCTTGAAGTAAAAGGGGGTTGTGTCAAGCTGAGTCTAAGTTTGAGCCTTGGGCAGGTAGAGAATGCCTGCTCAGAGGCCTCCCAACCTGTTTCTGTAGAGAAGCTCCTGCCCCGAGCCAGGCCCAGGTCACTGAATCCCAGCCACCCAGGCCCAGAATCCCCTGGACCCACTCCCTCCTCCTCAGCACCCCTCCTATATCTGGCTCTCCCCTCTGACCTCCAAGTCCTGCCAGTTATGGCTGTATCAGAGTGGTAGTTCTGGAACTTTCCTATGCTAATTTAATCTGATCCTGTCCTGCTGTTGGCAAGACATGGGGGAGACATGCCAGATAGGGTAACGGCCATCTCTTCCAGGAAGGCCTTCTGTGGTGATCTCCTTGGAGCCCATATTCTCAGGCATCACAGACCCCTCTCCAGGTTCTCTTCTGTCTGCCTGTCAGCTGCTATGTGTGTACAGAGTCCTGTTGTCCAGGTATCTACCAAGGCATTCAGATCTCTCTTCTTGTGTCCCTGTGTGTGTTTTTCTCCCTGCTGTCTCCTTTGTGGAGAGAATCCTGACTTAGAAACTCCCTGCCTGCCTTGCAGGAGCCTGTGCCCACCTAAGTACTTTTTGTTGGGTGAGAACCTAGGCCCAGAGTGACCAGTGTTCCTGATACCAGCATTGGATTTCTGATCGTGCCGTGGACAAGTGTTCCTATCTGGTCCTATCACCCTATTGTCACTGCCAGGGGTTGGCCCTTTCTGGGGACTTCATGGAGCAACTGTATCCCAAGGAGTCACCTGATGATGCAACAGGCCTGCAGAGCTGGACCCCATGTGTGTCTACTGAGCATCCCTCTTCCCTGGAGGGCCATGAAGTACCTAATGGGGGCCTATGGCTGCAGGAGGGACTCTGGGAGCAAGTAGGTATGGGAGAAGCTGCTCTCCTCTCCAGAATGCCTACAGTAGCATCCAACCCAAGTCTGACGGATGATGGCTGCTCCTGAGTCTCCTTTCAGGTAGGAGGACCAGCACCTAACTACCAGGTGTGCCCCAGTTCACACCTTACAGCTCTGTCCCTACCACACAGGAGCCCAGGTAAGCCTGAACCTCTAATCCCCTCAAGGATACCCTGAGCTGAAGCTGCATATCTACAGTGCTGCTAGGCCTGCTGAGGTAGTATGAGGACATTGCCCGATGCTTGAGGTTAGGCCAGCTTTTCCCAGGTGACAAGAAATCCAGGGCCTGGGGGTTTGGGTTGGGGAGAATCAGGCCAACCCCAGGACTGGACAGCTTCTAAATCCCCATTGTCTCATAAGGTCTGAGCTGGTCCCTAACCAGCTTCCTGTTCAAGAACAAGCCGTTAAGTGCTTTACAACACTTACCTGGAAAATCCTGGCTTCATCAATGCAATGTTGCTGCCTCTTCCCATGGCAGCAAGAGACTAAAGTATGTACCCTATATTATATGAGCAAGGCGTTCATGTTCATTCCTCGGGAAACCTGTCTGCTTGTGTTTTATGCAAATGCTCAGCACATACACTTGGGTTACTGTCTCCCTCAAGCTTGTCCATCTTTCAGGTTGGCCTGAGTGGAAAATTGACAGTAGGTGGGACAGGGGCAGAGAGGCCTATTGAAAGGATAGTGTAGTCTCCCCTCCCCCAGCCTGAAACCTGCATGCTCAGGGGTGGAGCTTCCTGCTCATTCTTTCTGCCACGCCCACTGCTGGACCTTGCCGCTTTGCTGTTCCGAAGCCATCACGTGATCACCCTGCTATTGGACTCCAAGATTAATTGGTGGGAATCGGGCCCCCTTCCCCTGCTTTATAGTTGCGTGTGGAACAGTAAAATTGAGCTTTGATCAGAATGACTGTCTTAGCTGCATTTCTTTATCTTGCCACCTAGCCCCTCTTCTCTTCCAGGTTTCCAAAATGCCTTTCCAGGCTAAAACCCATGTTGTGATCTGCTGGCCGGGCACAACAGGATAGAAGAGAGGTGACTCACTGTGTCTCTAGTCTAGGTCAACTTCTGCAGAAAGTCTCAAAGTCCAGATGGAGTGACATGAACCCATTGGCCCAAAGGGTAAGGCCTGGATGCTTAAATGTGACAAGGTCCAGAGTACCTTATAGTAAAGAATTGTTACATTAGGCTAGGGCTAGAACAGTTTCATCCATTGTGTTTTGGGTCTTGGGTGATAATAAAGCAGAGTCCAATTTTGAGAAGAGAGAGGAGAAGATTTTGTCACCTTAGAGGTAAAATTTCTTGACTATAGAGCCACAAGAGTGGGCTCCATTTTCTTCCCATCACTGCCTTGAATTTAAAATGGTCCAACCCCAGACATTGGCTCTTGTGTGCCTGTCTTTTGGGGCTACCTCATTTGGAGGGCAGATTTATAAGGGTCTCTTACTTGACTTGCTGACTGCCTGCAGCCGTGGGAGCTGGTGTAGGGATGGAGGCTCACGGGAACTTCTGTATTGCCCATAACTGCATGGAGGGACTGGGATTGAGGAGTCAAGTGCTCCTTGAGAAGTCCTGTGTGTCCTTTTCACGACAGCGATATTCCTGTGGATGTGTGAAGGTCTCTATTTTTATTTTCTGTGTCTGTTGTTCATTTTTGTTTTGTTTTAGACAATCTCTCCACAGTGGTAGCTAGCTCATGTTGGCCTTTCACTCAGCCATCCTGCCTGAGTCTCCCAGTGTTCCAGAATCTCAGGAGTAAACCCCAGGCTAGTGCCGATTCACTGATGGAATAACTTCCCTAAGCAGTTTCTAGGTTAAGATGGCAACCAACTGCTGACAGTTGTGTGTTGGAAACGCCTGTCACTTGTGTATACTCCTAGTGTTGGCTCCTAGGAGAGTCCCTGACACTGGCCACAACAGCTGCTGCACTCAAAGGAAGCCTCTCCTGTCCTCTTGTAGCATGCCATGATTGTCACTGGTCTCTGTCTGCGAGTGGCAGCTTTTCCCCACCTCACCTTAAAAGCCTGTGCTTAAGCTCCACATGTAAACTTACCATCTTTGAGCTGGAAGGGAAGAGCCTCGCCTCTAAAGGCTGCCCATTGCAGGAACAGCAGCCTGTATGTGGATGGGCTTGGGACAATGTGTGCTCAGTGCCTTTGGTCACCACACTCTGGAGAGACCATTCCAGGAGGACTAAAATGAGACTCCCTTTTCTGATGCATAGGTCTTTGTGCCACATGTAGAAATGAGGGCTCAGAGGTGCTTGTAAGAGCTTACCTGGCTCTGTGCTGGCCCATGGAATGCCAGCTGATGGGAGGAAAGAGCCCCTCAAGCACAGGACACTCCAGGTTGGGGGACACCACACACCCCACCCCTGGCTGTGAGAGGGATGTAAGGAAGGGCAGACAGAAGAAACTCCAGATTTCCTTGTTTGAGTTGACCATTTAAAGTCATGGAGAGGCTGGAGAGATGGCTCAGAAGAACACTGGCTGCTCTTTCAGAGGACCCAGGCTTACTTCCCAGCACCTGTATAGTGACCCACAATCATTTGTAACTCCAGTTCCAGGGCATCTGACTGTAGTATGACCATCTTGGCTTTGCCATACATTCTGCCTCTGAATGTTTGGGGTATGATGGTGTGGTTGCCTAGGTTACTTGAAAATGCTTTCCTATGTGTGTATACATTTCAAGCAGAGTGGAAACGTCAACCATGCCCTATTACGTTTTTGTCCTCTTTGCTAGTTTAGCCCCCTCAGCTTGGCACGCACACACATTTGCCATCTGAGGAATCTTTATTCATAATTATCAGTGTCCATACCCCAAACCTTCCTATTTCTCCTCAGGTTGGCAAGATGGGAGAAATGGAGTCAACAGATTACAAGCTACCCAGGAGCTAAATGTCGCCTTGCTGGGTGTGGGTGAAAGAGAGCTGCCAGCTTTCATAATGTCTTGTTCCAAATCCAGAAGCAACATTTACAACTACTGGTCACAGTGTCCCCAGGGTCTTTTCTGCTTACTGAGGGGAGCTGGGGGTTTTTGGTGATAACCTGCTATGTTGGTTTGCTGGCTTTCCAAATACATCTTTATGCTTGCCCCAACAACCTGTCCTTGGGTTTTTCTGGTTTTGGATTTCTTTTCTTACCAGTGAAGACATGGACTTGGCTTTGGCAACTGGGACAGTATGTCTAGCCAGATGGCTCTGTGAGGGCTTTGCCTAACCTAACTCCACCTCCTCCCATGAGGTCCTGTCATAGCCTCCTTTCTCAGTAGGAACTCTGGCACCTCTCCTTTCCCCTCTCTCCAATGGTCAGGGAATGGGTCCCCATGAAGGTAGCTGCAGACACTCCTCCGGAAAGATGTCTTTGCTTCTGTGTAGAACATGAATATCTACAGGAGGAGGGCCTATGGGTTTAGGAGAGTGTCTACTCAACATCCACTTAGCAAAGATGGATGAGCACAGCTCCAAGACCCCCTCCTAGCTGTTATGTTTTTATGTCCATATGACTCTCTCAGAGCAAGGAAAAGTAATGGGGTTAACTCCTTTTAGCCTTTATACTGTTGCTTATCGAGGAGTCTAAATGTCCAGGTTAGATCATGGTCCTCCTGTCCCTTGTGCTGTGGTTCCCTTTCCTGGTACAAAAGTTCTGGTTCTTAAGGTCAGCGGGTGTATTCTAAACAGAAAGGGACTGCCAAGATCTCAAAGCAGGCCCATAAGAGGAAACAGCTGGGAATAGCCTGAGCTGTGCCAGCAGAGTTGGCCACTGCATTTCTCAAAATTCCGTGACGTGGGGGTGAGGGGAACTCTTATCAGCTAACCACTGTTCCACAGACAAAAGGACACCTGCCTATAAACTGGCCTGATTGTGGCAGACACAGCCTGGGGACTCTATTTTACCCAAGGCAGGAAAAAAATCTGAGAGGAAGAAATCTGCCCTTTAGCTTTCAGGATCTGGCACAGCCATACTCACTGGAGAGAATCCTGTAGCGTCATGAAGGCAGCACTGCAGAATGGGTTGCTACAATCGCTGTCCTTCATTCTCTAACTTATGGGTTTTGGTCTCTACGTGTTGCATTCTTGGGAGCCCCCTGAAATATACTTATTTTATGACTTTTTCCCTAAAAAAAATTATGCCCGAGTCTTCTTAGGAAAATCCTAAAATGAACTTTATCTGGCCACTATTTGGAAGTCTCCCTTGTGCCCTGGAGATCATTACACATTGATAAGCACAGAGCTAGATGAGGAAGCCATTACTCCAGGGACCTTCTTGGGGTGTCTGCCCTTGAACTAACTCAAACAGTATAATTGATAACAGGGCAAATAAAGAAAAGTGACAAACTCCAACTGGCCAGAACACTAGGCTCAAGGTCTCTTCTAGGCTTAGAGGTTTCTATATAACTAGTTTAAGGGGTCCTACAGGGCACACTCCTGAAGGGGTAAAACTCAGAAAATTAGAGAGATTGACTAAACTGTTCCTACCTGATAGCATCCATGGTGAAACCTACAGTAAAAGGACTTAGGTGTTAATATTTTCTAGTCATAAAAAGACCAGTGCAGATATCTTCTGTTTGTCTGGAGTACTTTCCAACAACAAACATTCCCAGCCTAAAAGCAGGCTGTCATATGTTAAATGTGTTTGCTCTAGAGGAGACATTCTTTAAAATCTTTGGAGTTATATAGTAATTAAGAATAATCTGGCCAGGCAGTGGTGGTGCATGCCTGTAACCCCTGGAGGTAGAGGCAGGCAGATTTCTGAGTTCAAGGTCAGCCTTGTCTACAGAGTGAGTTCCAGGGCTATACAGAGAAACCCTGTCTGGAAAACAAAAAAATCTGTTCTGGGGTGGAGAGATGGCTCAGCAGTTAAGAGCACTGACTGCTCTTCCAGAAGTCCTGAGTTCAATTCCCAGCAACTCCATGGTGGCTCACAGCCATCTGTAATAGAACCTGATGCCCTCTACTGGTGTGTTTGAAGACCGCAACATCGTACTCATACATAAAACAAATTGTTTAAAAAAAGAATCTGTTTTGTTTGCATTTTCTATTGTGACTGAATTTGTAGCCCTGGACATGTAATAAAATATCAAACATAAATTCTGTACCACTTGGATAGTCATCTGTGTGTCTTTGTTCTGTGGAACTTGCATACCTAAAGAAGCACCTGGTTGCTAGTTAGTTGCGAAATTACCCCTGACCATTGATATGTTTATAAGAAGATAAGGAGGCATAAGATATGCTCTATGGGGGTGTGGTGAGGTATGGGGGAGAGGAAGTAACTGGCAGGCCCATGCCAAGGCATCCCTTCCCCTGAGGGACCAGCCACACGACAGTATAGCATAGAATAGAGTTCATTCAGGGCATGGGAGGGGAGTTAAGAGAGTAGTAGAGGCAGAGAAAGGCAGAAAGAGAGAAGTAGAGGCCCGCCATAACCACATGGAGAAGGGGAGAAGGGAATGGAGGGGGAGAGGGAGCAAGAGGCAAGAAAGAGGAGGGGGCAAGCAGTCCCTTTTATAGTGGGTCAGGCCTACCTGGCTATTGCTAGGTAACTGTGGGATAGAGTTTAGACAGAATGCTAACAACCATAGCACCTGGCTCTAACTTGGTCCTCGGGTCAGTGAAAGGGGTCTGCAAGAGAGAGAGAGAGGGAGAGAGAGAAAGAGACTCAAAGAATAGAAACAAGACCGTCTGATCAAGTCTCAAGTCTCCTTTATTGGAAGGCAACTCTGGGCATATATGCACTCGCTGGGGAGGGCAGCTGGAGACACTTAACCACAGATCCAGGATGTGTAGGAGAAAACAAGATGCTATCAGAGTGTGTTCAGCCGTGATGGGCTTCTTGCAAAAACATCATGCTAGGAAAACAAGTCTCTAGTCAGGGTGGAAAAGTACCACCTGTAAGTAAATAGCCCGAGATGGCTGCAGAGATGACAGCCGCTTTCTGCTAAGAGTTGGCTCCCAACATGGCTCCCTCCCTCCCTCCCCCTCTGACTCCTTATCTCCTCTCAGGCCAGGGCTGTCCTGTCAGCAAAGACCCTCCAACTCTCCCCTCCGTGACCCAAAAGGTCCCCTGGGAAGGCCCACGGCAAGGATCTCTGTAAAAACCTACCTATCTCCCTGGCTAGGTTGCTGCTCTCTACTCTAGTGAGACAGCCTGGAAGTTTGGGCCCAGTAAACCCTTTCTCTACTCCTGGAATGGTTCTGTTTGGTGGTTTTGCTGCGCTCACTTAAAGAAAAGGTAAGAGGGTCTTTGAGTCTTTGCTAGCAACACAGTTTTCAACACTTTGAATATTTTAAAATATTGGGAACTGAGAGTGTCCACATATAAAATTCAATGACATGAAGTTTAATGTAGATTCATGGTAAGAACAGCATCATAAAGTAATCCTCTTAAACTCACCAACCCAAGGTTAACTGTTTCCCATCTGCCCACTGGCCTGGCGGCAAAAGCCCCACCACTTGCTCCTGTTCCTGTCCCCAACATTAGGTTTCTAATTGTCTCCCACAACAGGGACTTCTAGAGGAGTATTTCACTGGAGTTTGAGAAAACTAGAGAGTCTCTGCTGCTAATTTTTTTTCATCTCCAGAAGGCAGCCAGGTGACTGGGGTTGGTCAAAGCAGCAGAATTCAACTAGAAGGTTCTGTAGATGAACTTTCCAGAAGGTTCTATAGTTGGTTCTGGGCAGTCCCAGAGGATGACTGTCAAACTTGACAGATAAAAGTCTTGTCTCCAGTGGACTGATAAGATGAACACACGGATAATAGAAAGGGCCTGGAATTGAGAGGTTACGTCAGATCTGGGAGGAGTTCCAGGAGGGAAGTGTGTGATTAGAAAATATTGTATGAAAGAAGTTTTATTATTTTTTTTTTATTAAATCAGATTTTAAGCAGAAAGAAGTGTTGGAAGAGGCAGTCAGGAAGGTATGCAGTAGGAAGTCTCTCCAGTAGTCACACTTACCGACTTAGTGGTTCTGAAGTTACGGATGAAGAAGTTGCTGAAACCTTCTTCTCTCTTTTTGGCTAACGATAATATAGGGTCTGTAGATGTGGGATTATAGTCTGAAGACATAAAACTAGGAGCTTTTAGGTTTGCATGCTAGGTTAGGATGAGCCCTTTCACTGTTAACTGGGTTGCTGGTAGTTTCTAGAAAACATCACGTCTACAGCTTGGAGGGAGAAAGGTCTTCTGGTGACCCAGAGTCCCGTGTAGCCCAGAGGAGACTTTGGGGGCATTCTCCTAGCTCTGCGCTCTTATGCTCTCTTCATAAAGCAACAGGCACACAAGAGGCCAGTGTCTCTGTCCCTTCCTGCTGTAAAATACCTGGGACTAGTTGACTTATAAAGAGCAGCAACGTCTTACAGGGCAGATGCAGGATGCTTAAGACCAAAGTCCAAAGATGCCCCACAATCATGCTGCATTTGGGTAACCCTCACCCCGTTCTTAGGCAGGATGGAGGATGTGATCAGCCCTAAGCCAGTGGCATTCATCTCTACATACAGCCTTTCACCAGGTTTGTCAACCTGGGTCCCTCACAAGTGGAGACTGCTAACACCGAGGACCCAACCACAGCCTCCAAGGACACATGACTGGACAAGCCATTGGACTTCCCAGAAGACATGGGCAAGGGAGTCCTGAAGAGCCACTAAGCTGCTATTAGCAGATCCATTAAGCTGCCATCAGCACAATAGACAAGAAAGCTGAGTGTTTCCAAGAGAGAGAATTAGTCAGCAGAGGGGACAGACCACAGTGCCACACAACTTCCTGGAAGAACTTATCTGCCTAAGTTACCCCAACTCACACACACACACACACACACACACACACACACACACACACACACACTCACATACACTCCTGACAGTAAAGTTTGGTTGCATGTATCACTGAATCATGCTGCTTGAAGAAGACAGTGGTCACCCTTAGGGAAGGGACAGAAGGGCCTGGGAGGGAAGGAAGGGGAAGGGAAGAGGTGGGGGAGAGAACAGGAAGCAGCCTTCTGGGACTTGGAGCATGGCTTTATAAAAGCGTTTCCAGATGTTTGTGTATAATTTGTGCACATGTACATATGTTTCTGCATGCACAATTATATCTCCATTAAAAACTCAAGGGGGCTGGAGGCAGCTCGGCACTTAGGAGCTGAACAGAGTTGTTCTTGCTTAGGACCAAGTTTGGTTCCCAGCGCTTACATCAGACAGCCTGTGTCCATTTTTAAAAAATGAAAGTTTTGGGGAATTTTTTTTTTTTTTTTTTTTTTTTTTGATGCAGGAAATGTAGGTGTGGCCACCCAGCTGGTTCTGGATCCTTGACAGAAAATGGGAAATTCCCTGTCAAAAGCAAAACAAGGGGTCGGAGAGGTGGCCCCATAGGTAAGAGCATTTACTGCTCTTCAGAAGACACGAGTTTGGTTCCCCGCATCACACGGAGCTTTCCAATCCTCTGTGGGCACTCAGCAACTGCACATGTGTGCAGACGGGCAAAACACTCTGCTTGTGCACACAAAAATAAACCTAAAGCATTTAAAAACAAAACAAATCAAAAACCCTTTGTTCACCAAGTGGCATCATTAAAAAAGGGGGGGGCAAGTAGAGATTAAAAAACAAACAAACATGGCTTATAAGGCCATGTTATACTCCACAAAGACCTCAGAACTAGAAATATGGAAAGTATTCAAAAGACAGCCTGATTTCTAATGGGAAAGCCGGGTGTGGTAGTGCAGGCCTGGAATTCTCCCATGCAAGAGATGGTGATAGAAAGACTCTGGCCTTGGGGCCTTCCTACTCTACAGAGTGAGATCCTGTCTTAAAACAAGATGGGGAAAAAGAGTGTGTTTGTGTATGTTCATGTATATGTGTGTGTATGTTTGTGTGTGTGTGTGTTTGTGTGCTTGATTGTGTGTGTATGTATGCATGTTTGTATGTGGTGTGTTTGGGTGTCCATGTATGTATGTGTGTATATATGTGTGTGTGCGCTTGCATTTATGTGTGTATATGTGCATATTTGTGTGTGGTGTGTTTGTATGTGTTGCTGCATATATATGTGCATGTTTCCTTGTGTATGCTTGTGTTTGTGTGTATGTGTTCATGTTTAAATATGGTGTGTTTATGTGTGCATATATGTATGTGTGCATGTTTGTGTGTTTGTATGTGCGTACATGTTTGTGAGTATGTGTGTGTGTATGTGCGTGCTAGGTGCTAAGTTAAAAGCCTCTGTCAGGCCTACAGACCACTTACACACACATCCCCCCGCACCCCAAGGGGTTGGAGTCTTGCAGCTAATTGTGGCCCGAGTTGTAGTAGTGGGAGAATTTGCTTCTTGTATTGAAGTGCCCTCTTGTGTCCATATTTGGAACTGCAAGCACAGCAGCATTTTGTGTTGGACAATGATGCAGGTTGGTTGGGTGGGGTGAGGCTGTTCTAAAGGCTGATCAGGTTTGTCCTCAGACGGAAATGGTTGCAAGGATAGCTGTGTTCTTTGGAATACCCATTTCTACCCAGCGAGCATCACTGCAAAATGATGCTAAGAAGTTTCTCGGTTCACACAGCACCCCCACCTGTGCTTTCTTCTCTGTTTGGTACAGACTTCTAGAAACCATACTGTGAATGTGACCTCACTTCTCAGACCACACGGATGGGAACTCAGAAAATCCACTCCAACCAAGGTTCTTTCCCTGGGAATTTGGAAGGAGAGAAATTACAGAGACAGTCAACCAGCTAGCTGGACCTGTAGCTGGACCTGCAATGAACCACGCAGAGCCGTGAAGTAGCCACAGTCTGAACTGAACGTGGGATGAGTTGGGGAGAAAGATGATCGTCTAAGAAGAAAGGCGACAAACGTTCCCAGAGAAGCCAGAGTGCTAAGAAAACCCTTTCTGTTCTCTCTCTCTCTCTCTCTCTCTCTCTCTCCGAGACAGGGTTTCTCTGTGTAGCCCTGGCTGTCCTGGAACTCACTCCCTGAACTCAGAAATCCGCCTGCCTCTGCTTCCCAAGTGCTGGGATTAAAGGCGTGTGCCACCACTGCCCGGCCCTTTCTGCCTTCTCATTGCTGGTCAGCCCTGAGGTGTGGGAGGCTCCTGGTGGTTCATCTTCACTGTCAACTTGACTGGATTGAAGTCACCTAGGAGTCTCTCTCTCTCTCTCTCATATGGTGTGTGTGTGTTCTAGAAGTGTGGGTCTAAGAAGGGAGACAAGCCCTGAACGTGGTGACATCATCCTCTTAGGGCCTGGATCCCACGCTGAATAGACAGTAGAAAGAAGAGAACATGAGCCGAGTGCTGGTGTTTGTCAATCTGCTTCCTGACTGTGGATGCCACGTGACCAGCAGCCTCATGCTCCCACCACCAATGCCAGCCCAAGCCATGACGGACTGCCCTTTCCTTGTGGACTAAGCTAAACCCTTCCTTCCTTAACTTCCCGTTGTCAGACATCTTGTTATAGCAATGAGAAAAGTAACGAGCGCGGCTCCTCAACTGTATTAGCTATGCTGTGTACATCTCAGGCCACCAGAGCCCTACCAAAGCTCTTCCTGGTGGCCACTCTTCATTCCTCATTCATTCATTCATTCATTCATTCATTCATTCATTCATTCAGAAAACACTGATACTTTCTACGTGTAAAATGCTGCTCCAGGTGTAGAGAAAAGAGCAGTGAAGGAGGTGAAATCTTTGCTGTCACATCCAAGAGATGGTCATTAAACCAACAAACAAAAACACAACCTACCTGAAGGTGCCAGGGCTCTGAAGACAAGCCGAGGAAGAAGACTATGTTTGCTGCAGTGTGAGTTGCTGTGTTAATAGAGTCTGAGTCCGTTTGTGCTTCTGTAACAAAATACCTGGTTAATTCATGAGGAAGAGAAGTTGATTTCTCCACCTGGGGAGTCCAGTTCAAGTTTAAGTCGGAGCCAATTAACATTTAGCACCTGAAGTCTGTACCTTAGAGGGGGAGAAACACTGCCGCCTCGTGGTGGGAGGCAGAAATGCAGCAGAGTCCAACAACTCCATTGAGCCCTTTCAGAAAGCCACCTAACCCCGCTCACCACAGAGGAGTCCT
Organism: Mus musculus; assembly: GCF_000001635.26. Taxonomy (NCBI): domain Eukaryota; kingdom Metazoa; phylum Chordata; class Mammalia; order Rodentia; family Muridae; genus Mus; species Mus musculus. Next base: position 103,494,727 of record NC_000078.6, read on the forward strand.
CCTGTCCCCATTGCCTATCAAAGGGCCCGTCTCTCATTGCTATCACAGTGGCAGCAGCTGGCTGACTCTTGGAGAGGACACATTCAAACAGCAGACGCTAACAGGTCAAGAAGGTTCTGGCCTTGAGTCACAACCTGAAGGAACTACAGAGGCACAGGGAGTCATAGAGCATGTTCAGGTCAAACATTCCATGGAGGGAACGGCAGGCCCAAAGACCCTGAGGGAAATGGGGCTAAAGGGCGGTATCAAGTGTGGCCAGGATGTAGAATGAGACTCTGAGTGGCCAGGGGAGCATGGTGGGTCATGTCCGTCATATACAGAATATGGACACTCAAAAGGTTTAAGCTGATGTCGTGCTCTGAATTACTTATTTTTAAGAGAATAGCTAGGCCTTGAGTTGCCTATGGTTGCCTAGGGCATCCTGGGGTTTGGGGAGACCCATCTGGGACTCAGCCTGCAAACGCTTCCCTGGACTGCTGGGCCTCTGTGCTGGATTGTGTGGGCCCAGGGGCTCGGTTTGCTTTGGCTTATGCTACCTGGAAAAATGGAACCTCAGTCAGAACAGGCTGGTGTGGGTTCCAGCCACTCAAGTTGTTTTGTGAGTTTCGTCTTCTTTCCCCTGTGAGACAGAGAGTAGGCATTTGTGCTTAGAGGGAGGAACCCCAAGGGAAGCTGAGGCAGGAGGAAGAGGGGGCTGCAGTTGCCTAGGCTGGAGGCTTATACCCAGTCAGTGATCAGTCATGGGACCTGCCCAGTGTCTACTAGTTATACAATGGGAGCTGTCCTCAAACCCACAATTCCACCCACCTCCCCCAAAGTATTGACTCTCTGGGTCATTAAAGCGCAATGTCACTGTCCCACTTTTGGGGGATTTGCATATTGAATAGTTGTGATTTGCAAGTCTGGATTCAGGTAGAGGTGGTTGGGGAGAGCTCTGGCAACTCCAAGAGCTGCCTCTGTCCTGTGTAAAGGGAGGATGGAGGCCCATTCTGTCCTGTGGGTGTGGGGACCTCTATGAACCAGATTTTCTGAATTTTGAAGAGGAGAGAAGTCTTACAGGAAGAAGTATTGTACTGGCTAGTTTTGTGTCAACTTGACACAGCTGGAGTTATCACAGAGAAAGGAGCTTCAGTTGAGGAAATGCCTCCATGAGATACATTAAGGCATTTTCTCAATTAGTGATCAAGGGGGAAAGGCCCCTTGTGGGTGGGACCATCTCTGGGCTGGTAGCCTTGGGTTCTATAAGAGAGCAGGCTGAGCAAGCCAGGGGAAGCAAGCCAGTGAAGAACATCCTTCCATGGCCTCTGCATCAGCTCCTGCTTTCTGACCTGCTTGAGTTCCAGTTCTGACTTCCTTTGGTGATGAACAGCAGTATGGAAGTGTAAGCTGAATAAACCCTTTCTTCCCCAACTTGCTTCTTGGTCATGATGTTTGTGCAGGAATAGAAGCCCTGACTAAGACAAGCATTGTCAAACACAATAGGACCGGAAGACAGCTCTGTTGGTAAAGCGCTTACGTTATAAACACGAAGACTAAAACCCACATAAAAAAGCCAGGTGTGACGATACACACTTGGCATCCCAGAGCCAGAGAGGTGGAGACAGGTAGGGATAGCCAACCTAGCTTCCTTGAAGAGTTTCAGGTTAATGAGAGACAACGTGTGAAAAATAAAACACAGCCAGGCAGTGAGGGCTCAAGCCTTTTATCCCAGCACCTGGGAGGCCAAGGCAAGTGGATCTGTGAGTTCGGCCAGCCTGGTCTATATATAGAGCAAGTTCCAGGATGGCCAGGGCTACACAGAGAAACCCAGTCTTGAAAAAACAAAACCAACCAACCAACCAACCAACCAACCAACCAAACTAAAGCAAACAAAATAAAAACAGGTGGATGGCACCTGAAAAACAATATCCAAAAGGTGCCCTCTAGCTACACACTATACACACACACCCCGCAACAAGCGCATTGTGGGTAGTTCAACCTCAGAGAAACATGGCTTATAGGTCACCAAACTGGGGCTCTGGTGTTCCGCCAGGGTGAGATACCTCCCTCACCTTTGGACTAATGAGACTGGCTTGTTGAAGACTCCCTTTGTGTCCTCTCTGTCCTCAGGAATCATGCGGTGCTTTCAGTGGCTGGGGAATATCTCAGGATACCAGGGGGTTATTAGAACCCACATCTGATCTGCGTTTATCTGCTCATTCAGCTCCTATAAATGGATGGTGCTCACACCCAGCCATTTCGCATGAGCAGTGACACTAAGCCTTCCCAGGAAGCGTGTGGAACAGCATTGGCTGGGTACCAGGTGACCTGGAATAGTCAGTGGTGACCCATTTTCCCACTTTATTAACCTATAAAAGATGTTGTCATGGAAAGTGAATCCCAAGCCGCAAGCCCTCATTTGCACAGCCACCTGTCCTGATGCTTCCATTCCTCTGCCAAAATCCTGTCACCTGCTGTCCCGGCTTTCCTGAGGGGAAAGTGATTCTTGGCTCCAGGAATACATGGGGCCACCCTTTCCCAATGCCACCATCTTGGATCCAAGGACTGGATCCAGGCAAGGAACAGAGATGTCCGAGGCGCTCTCCTTGGCTCTCTCTATCCTGGCCTCCTTTCCTCCCTCCATATTTCTTCCATCTTATTTTGTCACACGGACCTACAGTGTTTTAGACTGCAGCAGCCACAAGGATGCTGCTTGATACAGAGTTTCCCAGCTGAGCCTGGCTGGGGTATGGTTCTGGTGATGAGGGTCTAGCTGTGGTGACTTCAGCAGCCCCAAGGCTCACAGATGTTCTGTGGATCTGCTGAGGTGGCCCTGCCCGGTGTTCTAAAGTCCAGCCAGATAAGATTTCTAACAGAGAGACCAACATAGCCTCTTCACAGCGGCTACTAGGCAAGGCAGGCACCCATGAAGACAATTCCTGTATCCACACCCCTTTCAAAGTCACTGCTGCTTTATTCTGACTGATGCTGTAGGATGCAGGCTGAGTACAGCCAGAAGCAATCACACTCAGCATCTTAGCTTTAAAAAAGGTGTGTGTGTGTGTGTGTGTGTGTGTGTGTGTGGTGGGGGTCTGGGGGCCAGAAAATAACCAGTAGGAATCAGGTCTCTCTTCTGACTGTATCCTGGTGATCTGACTCAGGTCAGGCTTAATGGCGAAGAACTCTACCTGCCAAATTATCTTGCTAGTCAGTCAATCAGTCAGTCAGTGCACACATGCGTGTGCATGTATGTAAGGAGGTGGTGGAGAAAGGTAAAAAGGGAAATGCTATACTTAAATTTTAATTTAAAAGAGGGAAGAAAAGACTTGAATGTTATAACAAGACCCACTACTTTGTATGCTAATATAAGAAGTAATTTTAAAAAACTTAATTTAAAAAAAAGGAAAAGTATCTTCCAGAGCTTACCAAATGATTGTCAGAGAGTGTATCCTTAACTTGACTTCCTTGAGCTTGGGAAAGCTCAGAGGGCCAAGCTACCCACCGTACTTGTGAAGATCAGAGGGCGTTTTCTGAGAAATAGCGCCAGCCAGGAGTTAACGCTTTCAGGGTCGGTTCTACCACTCTGGACTTGAAACATCCATTAGAAGGGCCATTAAGCAGCAGCTGTCAGGGCAAGGCCAAGGCTGGGGAAGGGGCCTTTGGGCCATCGCGAAGCTTTTGGTCCATCTGGAGCAGACAAATGAGCCTGTGGCAAGAGGGCTTCACACATTATCTCTGTGATGCTCGCTGCAGACCCATAAAGCTGGTATTTTAAAACCTTGAAGTGGAGTGAAGGCTTCCACCCCTGCCATTTACAAGGGCACCCTCATCCCCGGTCCTAATTACTTGAGTGGACTCTTGTGGAGGACATTTCCCAGCACTGCTGGGGAATTTGGGAACACAGGTCATGCAAGTACCCTTTTCTTCGGGCTACAGTGAGGAGAGTGCTTGGTGGAAGAGCCAGTGTGCTGTGTGTTTCAGTCAATAAATGTATCCACCTGCAGCTCTGTACCCAGGAGGATCTGTGGCCCTGTCTCCCCTTTCTCTCATTGATTTCTGTCCTGGGTCCCCAGCCACCATCTGGGAGACACCCTGTGGCCTGGGACAGATGAAAGCTCTCCAGCTCTCCTAGTACCACCCTGAAGTCTGAGACGCAGGAGTTTGGGTCTTCAGTGGAATCTGGCCAAGGGTTGGCTTGGGAGTCTGTGCCAAGGAGCTCTGGTGACTGGGAAGGGCCAGCGTGGAGGCCAGCAGGGTTGGCAGCAGGAAGCCCTGATCTATTTCTGATCTTCTCCACCATCTCATCTCCTCGGTATCCATTTCCTGCCTGGCCTCCGCCAGCCTTCCCCCACCTCTTGCTTTTCCTTCTCCCAAGGGCTGTGTGCTTGTTCTAAGGGAACCTTGTCTGCGTGTGCTTAAGGAAACTGAGCCTCTGGTGGTTAGTGAAGCCCATGAAGGTCTTCTATGGAGGAGCTGAATTCAAACTAAGAGTGCGAGTCGTCAAACCTCACTTTCATGGTCATGGCTATGCATGTTTGCAAACGTGGCACTCTTCACACAAATTGGGAGAAAATGAAGATTCTGAATGGGGTGTGGGGGTGGGGGTGGGGGGAGGTGGGGCTGTGGTTTCACATCTCTTTTCTTCTCAGACTGTTTAAAGATTTACTTATTGTTGTTTTATGTGTGTGACTATTTTTGCCTGCATGTATATATGAGTACCACGTATGTGCAGTACCAGCAGAGGGCAGAGGAAGGCTTTGGATCCCTTGGAATGCTATGTGGATGGTAGCAAGGAAACCTGGGTCCTCTGCAAGGACAGCGAGTGCTCTTAGCCACTGAGCCATCTCTTCAGCCCTGGATTCTGCAGGTCTCACCAATTCTAAGAAGTTTCTGACATAAATTTTGCCTAGCAAGTATGTGTTGCTTTATCTATCTATCTATCTATCTATCTATCTATCTATCTATCTATCTATCTATCTATCTAAAAAAATACATGTTAAAAAATAATTGTTCTTGGTTCTTACTGTAACCCAGTGAGACTGGCCAGGAGGAGTGAATGCATTTGTGTCTTGTCTTCTTTTTTATTTTGAGACAGGTTCTGTGATGGTTGGAATGAGAATAGCCTCTATAGGCTCGTATATTTGAATTCTTAGTCTCCAGTTGGTGGAACTGTTTGGGAAGGATTAGGAGGAGTGGCCTTGTGGAAGGAGGTGTGGCACTGTGGGGAGGGCTGAGGTTTCAAAAGCCAACACCATTTCCAGTCAGCTCTCTTTATCTGCCTCGTGGTTACTGTCTCAACAATTAAGCACTCAGCCACTGCTCCAGGGCCATGCCCCCTGTCATGATGGTTATGTACTCACCCTGTGAAGCTCTAAGTCCCAATAGACTCTTCCTTCTATGGATTGCCTTGACCGTGCTACTTTGTCACTGTAGTAGCAAAATAACTAAGACAGGATCTGGTGTAGCTTCAGCTGGCTTTGAACTTGCTACGAAGCTGAGGATGACCTTGAACTCCTGACTTTTCTGCCTCTTCCTCCTGACTACTAAGATTAGAGTATAAACCACTATGCCCAGTTTACCCAGAGCTTTGTGCATACCAAGCAAGCACCCTGCTGACTGAGCCATATCCCTCCACATTAATATTTTGTGGGCAGCTTGGCCAAAGTCCAGAGAGTTCAACCATGGTTGCAGTCTCCCCCCCCACCCCCCTGGTGAGCAAGCAACTTCAAGAGAGATCATAGGTAAATGATTCTGGTTCTTGGGCCTGGCCTATCACACTGCTCTCCCTGCAAAGATGCATAAAGTGTGGGCCCAGACTGCCAGACGAGATCCTGTTGCTGTTGCAAACCATCCCAAGTGTTGAATGTCACTTGAAACCTACCTCTGAGAAGCAGCCTTGAGATTGTGACAATTGTTCTATTATTCTGAGGTTCTACTGTTCCTGACCTAGTGAGACACCCCAGTTTTTTTTGTTTTGTTTTGTTTTTGTTTTTTGTTTTGTTTTGTTTTAAAGAACCCTTGGAGACATTTTAAATGTCTGGAGGTGGAGACCACGCACATCATAGAGGACAAAGTTTACTGTTTTCCTGAGCCGAATTGAGTGCACCCGGAGGGCTGTCCTTGGCAGTGAAAGTGGACCAGATAGACGATACAATGAAAGAACAGAGGCTGCTGAGGTCTGCCAGGAGCTCTTCGGTGGAAGAAATGACCGACTCCTTGTAGGAGAACTGTGGGCTGCGCCAAGCACACTGAGCATAGTCAAAAAAGGGGGCCAGGTTGAAGCCAGGTGCTCAACTTCTACATTTCCAATCTGGTAGGACCTGAGCTTTTATCTGCAAAGGCTGCTAGCCTTTGACAAAGGACCATGTGTTCAGGGGTTTAGATCTCAGGGAAGGAAAGAAGAAAGAAAGAAAAACACTGTGTGACAGCTAAGCCCCCAGGCAGCTGAGACTGTCTAGGTTGGAAGGTTGGAAATATGGTAGACTAGCTGGGGAATAGAGGTGCTGGTCCCAAGACTGAGGATGCTGGCCCAGACTTCCCTGCTTGCTGTAAGCAGCCATGAAGTCACAGTTTGGGCCCCTGAACTGTAGTCTTAAGCCATCCACCTGGCTTTATCTCTGTGCCTTCTCGTGGACCAGATCTTATCTGACTTTTCTTAACTAGTTCAAAGGGGATCTGGAGTTAAGAGACCAGGGAGAGATCTGTAAGGTTTCTATTCATCAATGGGTACCAAAGGCCCATGTGGTATAGTTTGGTCCCCAGCCTATGGCAATATTGAGAGCTGGCGTGGAAGTTCTAGATAGTGCCATTAGAGGGAATATTCTCTTTAAGGTGATATGGAATCCCAACTTCCTCCACCCTTCTTCTTCTTTTTTTCTTTTTTTCTTTTTTTTTGGCTTTTTCGAGACAAGGTTTCTCTGTGTAGCCCTGGCTGTCCTGGAACTCACTTTGTAGACCAGGCTGGCCTCGAACTCAGAAATTTGCCTGCCTCTGCCTCCCAAGTGCTGGGATTAAAGGTGTGTGCCACCATGCCCGGCTTTTCTTCCACCCTTCTAAGCACCTGTCATACACCCAAAGCAACATGGCCTTAACCTATTGAAACCATGAGCCCAAAGAAACGTTTCCTCTTTTTAATTTGATTGTCTCAGAGTTACTTCATCAATGCAACCTCTGACGGACACAAAGGGCTACATATAAAAGAAGGCTAAGTCTTGGACATGGCCCCAGGGGTGGGGGTTTAGCACGTTCCAGCAGGCTGTCACCCCATTCAGTCCCTGTGTGGGACAAATACTTTCTTGGTCCTCTATTGAGCTGGCGTTTCTCTCTGCCTTGTGTTTGTCTGACTTTGAGTGCATGTTTGTTGATTGAATGAAGGGATTGAACTGTGCGTGCAAGCTCGCATTGACTTTCTGGTAAATTGGTTCATTTCTTCTCGTCTATAAAACAGGTCCTGGACTTGGCACTGTGTGTTTTTAAAACACCGGGGTATTTGTTTTCTTTCTCGCTGAGCTCTCTTACTGGTTTGGAGAGTGTTGTTTTTGTTTTGTTTTTTAAAATTATCCTTGTGGGTAATAGCACTCTGTGTTTCTCTTGTGAAAAATTTCCCCCACGGCTTCCCCGTCAGGGTCCTCAGATAGCAGAAGCCACAGTACATCACTGACTTAGGCTCTCTCAGCTCTGCTCTGCACAACCTCAGGCATTCTGTAGCTCCAAGTCTAGGAATTTTGACACCCTCACACAGATATACATGTAGGGAAACACCAATGCATGTAAAATAAAAATAAACTATTAAAATCAAACCAAGGACCAGTGACATGACTTAGTGGGTGAAGGTGATTGCTGCCAACCAACTGGGATTTTTTTTGTTTGGTTTGTTTGTTTGTTGTTGTTGTTTTGTGGGTTTTTTTGTTTGTTTTTGTTTTTGTTTTTTGAGACAGGGTTTCTTTGAGTAGCCCTGGTTGGAACTTGCTTTGTAGACCAGGCTTGCCTCAAGCTCAGAAATCTGCCTGCCTCTGCTTCTCTCTCTCTCTCTCTCTTTTTCCGAGGCAGGGTTTCTCTGTGTAAACCTGGCTGTCCTGGAACTCACTCTGTAGACCAGGCTGGCCTTGAACTTAGAAATCTGCCTGCCTCTGCCTCCCAAGTGCTGGGATTAAAGGCATTCGCCACCACTGCCCGGCCTGCCTCTGTTTCTCAAGTGCTGGCCCACCAGGCTGAAAACCAACTTTTGAAAGTTGCCTTCTGATCTCCACATGTTGTTACAGGAAGTCCACCAGAGATGACCACTTGGACACAGTTTATAGCCAGTTGAAAGTCTTTATTCCAACCAGCTGGGATGATATTCAGGGGTTTAGGACCTAAGTGTAGCCCCAGGCACTCAGACCAAGCAGCTTTTAATGGCAAAACTCACCACATCTTGGTACCTTGCTTTACAGGGGGAGGTCTGTACAAGTCGACAGTTTCACGGAAGCTGAGAGAAGTGAGCTTGAAGATCCTGATCTTTGCTTCGTAGAACAGAGTTGGGAACGTTTCCATATGGGATCCTCCATCAAAGAGATTAAATTTTAGTTAAAATTGGAATGGTCTCAGCAAGAAAACAAGATGGAGGGACCTCTGCACTGTCTTGTCCTGATTTGTGTGTATGCACACACATGCGCACATGTGTGCACAGTAAATAAATGTAATGAAACTTTAAATAAATCAAATCAATACTGGTTTGGTGTTGCCACAGTCCAGGTCTGGGCCTGGCTGACTACCAGTTGTGTGATAAGACTGTCTTCCACGTACTGGCCTTGGCTGTTCAGAGCAACTAGACCTTGGAAGTCATACTTTCTCTGCTCAAGGACTTGAGGAGGACACTGTGGCTCTGAAGAGGGGACAGGACAACAACTACCTAGGGATTGGTCACAGGGATGCCTACCCTGCTGTGACAGCCAAACCTTCGTATCAGGATTCTTGCAATGTCCTCTCAGCCACCCCTCACCCTTTTGTTTGCTTTTGCCTTCGGGCACTGTGTGGCCAGAGGACCACTGCATCCCTGTGTCCCAGACACCCTGGTATATATTTCCGGGAACCTTGAGGATAGATATTTAATAGTTTCAAATGTTCTACAATTCCTGCTAATCTATTTAATCTATTTAAAATGACCTTAAAACAAAGACACACCAACCAGAAACACCCAGAAGGATCTCTGGAAGATCTGGGAGCCTGAGGAAACTGTGACCTTTGTCTTCTCGAAGCTTTGTTACGTAATATGGGGAGAGCAGTGTCAGTCAAGGTAAAGCTAGCATTACCATCTTGGGAAATGAGCAGGTGAGACTGATGAAAGGAACATTCATAGAGGTGAGATCAGGTGGAGGGAAGCCACGAGCCACCCTTCAGGACATCAGGCAGCCCGAGGGGGAGGAGAGGAGCTACTGGAAAGAGCGCTGTGAAGATGGAGTCTCTCTCTGACATGAAGGCCTAGGGGAAACAGTGTCCTGACCATATTGCCCTCTTCCTCCTGCCTTTTGTCAGTTTTTCTCTTTCATTCTCAGCTGAACCAACCAGAAAGCCAGAGGCCAGAGAACAGACCTCATGGAGGGGTCTAGGACCTGTTGAAGTCACAGTCTGGATTGACAGATGGAGGAAGCTAGTAACCAGCTCTCCTTCAGGGCTTGCCCCCCAGTGGATCAACCCCGAGGCTGCTCACAGGTCTCTGGACAAGGCTGAGAACAGTGTGTGTGCAGAATGAGGGCTGAGGGCATGCAAGGCAACTTTTGCCCAAAGGACCAAGGAGGACGTGCGGGGAGTGGTGGCTTCTAGTTGGGTCTTGTGGAAGTGACTAGCAGAGGATGTATGTACAAGAAATGCCCAGATGAGGCTCAGGGGGAGGAGCTTAGAGCACTCTGGAACAAAAGGAGCAATAAATCTCAGGACCCGATAGTAACCAGTGGCATTGTGTGTATACCTGCCAGGAGGCTGGGGGAGGGATGGGTTGGCATGTTCAGACAGGACTGGGTGGAGAAGGAAGAAAGAAAGCAGCAACTAGATGACTTTACTATCTTTGAGAAGGCCAGAAAAACCCACTCAGAGGTCAGGAGCACTTGACACCAGGGGCACCTGCGCCCAGTCCCTTCACTAACCACCACACACCTGCAAGGTAAGCATCACTGTCTACTTCTTATTGATGAGGAAACGGAGGCCCAGAGAGATTAGAGAACTTTACCAAAGCCACACAGTTAGGAGGCAACAGTCAAGACTTGGTGCCCAACTCAACACACTTCTTGTTACGTTGCTGTCCATGTTGGAAACAAAGACCTAAAATGGGGGCTTATGGAAGACCGGGTGGGGTGGGAGTTTGGGGTGGGGGAGGGAGAGGGGGAAGGGGGGAGGGCAGACTACTCAAATTGCCAGGAAAGGTAGGGTGAGGGTGTGAGACACTGAGGAAAACTGCATTGCCCTTTGAGGGAGCAGCTCTAATGGCCACTGGCAGACAGAAGGAGAAGGTCATTCGTGGAGAGGCTACACAAAGCAAATGGCAGATACAGGAATAGTGTGGTTACCAGAACTCGGCAAAGGCAAAGGACATCCCTGTTAGGGCCAGCGTCTAAGTCTGGGAGGAACTTTGCATGTAAGGCTTGAGGGGAGCCTTGGGACTAGTTTCTGTGAGAACTGGATGTCAGTTCAAGTTCTTGAACAGAAAAATGACAACAGCGATTAGGGAAGATTAAAATCCAAGGTACATAGTGTGCTGCCCAGACCAGGCGTTGAGAACAGCAGAGCAAGTGGCTTGTGAACACCAGTGTTGCCTGACTTTTCCTGTAGCATCAGCCACATGTGAACAGGGAGGGCCAACCTTGGAATCACAGCTAACACAGCTGGGCTTGTGGGCCTGCTTCCTTTTTTTTGACTTTATGAGTTTAATGAACACTGCTATTACCTAGGAAATATACTCACAACTAAAGCTGTGTGTGTGTGTGTGTGTGTGTGTGTGTGTATACATGTGCACTCATGTCTTGTATGTATTCACCCAGTTTAGATTCAGAACAGCGGAGGATTTTCTCCACTGAGACAAAGTGAGAGCCCAGAAGACAGTTTTGATGTGGTGTTTGCTTTTGCTCTAACAAAATTGTCGACTTAAATTTACATGTTTACCATGGGCGGTGGGGATATTGAGATTAGATGAATAAGGAGCAGGAGGAAGGTGGACTGGATTGCTGAGCTGATAAGCAGGGCTTGAGATGCCTGGGCAGGCAACAGAAAAAGCCAGTGGTTATTATTAATGTCTGGCCCTCAGGAGACGCTGTGTTCATCACAGGAAAGAAAGCCATTGACGCCAAATCTGTGCTGCTAAGAGGAGAAATCATAACTGTTGATCCTAAGGTGTCACCTTGTCAAGGATCCTTCTACCTTACTCAGGAATAGGTGTCTAATGAGAGGTCCCACGGGCCCAGGTGTTGATACTGATCAACATTACTGGGATCAAGGTGTTAAAAAACGGTTGACTAGCAAAGTGGGGTGTTGCAGCATTTCCCACAGGCGCGTGAGCTTGAACACTTGGTTCCCAGGCAGTGGTGCTGTTTTGGAAGGCTGTAGAACCTTCAAGAGATGGAGCCTCATCAGAGAAAGTGGGCCACTGGGGGCAGGCCTTGAAGGGTTACAGCCTGGCACTATGTCTTTGTCTCCTGTCTGCCTCTTGGTTGAAGATGCAATGTAGCCAGCTGCTTCCCACACCTGCTGCAGTGCCTTCCCTGTTAGGGTAGCCTACATGTCTTCTTTTTTTCCCCCCCCTCTGGGAAATTGGTTATTTTTTTTATTAGATATTTTCTTTATTTACATTTCAAATGCTATCCGGAAAGTCCCCTATACCCTCCCCCCACCCTGCTCCCCAACCCACCTACTCCTGCTTCCTGGCCCTGGCATTCTGCTGCACTGGGGCATATAATTTTCGCAAGACCAAGGGCCTCTCCTCCCAATGATGGCTGACCAGGCCATCTTCTGCTACATATGCAGCTAGAGACATGAGCTCTGGGGGTACTGGTTAGTTCATATTGTTGTTCCTCCTATAGGGTTGCAGACCCCTTCAGCTCCTTGGGTACTTTCTCTAGCTCCTCCATTGGGGGCCCTGTGTTCCATCCAATAGCTGACTGTGAGCATCCACTTCTGTATTTGCCAGGCACTGGCATAGCCTCATAAGAGACAGCCATATCAGGGTCCTGTCTGCAAAATCTTGCTGGCATATGCAATAGTGTCTGGGTTTGGTGGTTGTTTATGGGATGGATCCCTGGTTGGGGCAGTCTCTGGATGGTCCTTCCTTCCATCTCAGCTCCAAACTTTGTCTCTACTACATGTCTTCTTAAAGCAGAATGCCCCGACCCCTCCTTAAATTAGCTCTGTTACAGCAATGAGAAGACTGACTAATGCACGGGGCATATGATTTCCTTGTAAAAGTGGGATCTGAAAACGTCAGAGCCACTGAATAAAACAGAAGGATAGTTGCTAAGGATCAGAGGTAAGATAAGTGGGGGAGACGTCATCCAAGGATACAGGACAAAGGAGGACTTGCAGTTCTGAGATGACTGACATCTGTAGAAGCAGTGTAGAGCAAAGTGACCACACTTATTAGTAATGCATCGATTACATCATTGCTATGTGCTAAGGGTATAGGTGTGAGGTCTCATCCACACACACAAAGCTAGGAGAGGTAACAGATGTGTTAAATAGACTGAGTGTGCTAATCATTTGAGGATGGTGAGCAAAACATGATGTTCTAAGTGCATGAGATTTTGTGGGAGTATGCTGATAAGTATGCATGTGTGTGTCGGTGCAAGGGATACATGTGTGGGTTCAGTGTGCATACATATGACACATGCATGGAGGTCAGGGGCATGACCTTAGGTATTAGTCCTTGGGCACTTGCCACCTTTTGTTTGAGACATAGCCTTTCATTGGTCTGGAACATCATTAAGTAGGCCAGGATGTCAGACCTACAAGCTTCCAGGATCTTCCTTGTCTCTGTCTCCCATCTTACAGTGCTGGGATTATAGGCACGTACCCTCATGCCCGGCTTTTTATTTGGGTTCTGGGGATCTGAATTCAGACCCTCACACATGAGAGGCAAGAGCTGTCCCAACTGATCCATGTCCCCAGCCTGCACATAACCTTTACTTCTCAGTCATACCCTTATAAAGCTGGTGGTAGTGGATAACTTACAGTTATCTAGGGACAGTCCATTTGATTTCCTGTGAGAAGTGATAGGTTCCTGAATGACTGTGGAATTCTGGGAAACATCAGTCACCAACAGCCTCATAGAGCCCAGCTTTAGGAACATAGTGAATGTGGAACAGAGCTCCTAAGAGAAAACACTGTTGTCTCTCTTGCTCTTGAAAGAGAAGATCACTGCCTTATTGCTGGTGACCTTTGTGTCTCTTGGGACTGGAGCAAGGATTAAGGTGACCATTACCCCCTCACTCTTCTGGTCTATGTACTTCATGGCTTTAAATCCTATGTGCCCATGCTTGACCCATAGGTAAATAGTGTTTGAAGGAGAAAGGGGACAGAAGGTGGTTGTCTGCTGGCTGGCTCATGCAGTCAACAGGAGGTCTCTGTGGGTGGCTGTGTGGAGATTATACTGTTCTTCCTCAACCCCTCCCTGTTTTCACCTTTTTCCAGAAAATGTTCTTCAGGGTCATGGACAATAATGGACAGTGTAGGTGATAAAAAGTGAAGCCTCTCCCCCGCCACCCCATCCATTCTCCAGTGTTAAGGTCACGCAATTAAGTTGAAGTACTAAACAGTGGTCACACACTCATACCAGGAAGAAGTGGTTGCTTAGCAACAAACAAGAAGCTGTGTGAAGCAGGTTGTGTTTCATCCAGGCTGTGCGTGAGAAGGATGAGAGTTGCTGTTGGAGGCAGAAGGCTGCCCATTTCAGCACAGAATGGTAGTCAAGTGGCATGGCAGAGTCTGAGAGGTTGTTGTCTTCCTGAAACTGCTTCGTAGGCCTGAGCTAATTGTGTGAACAACTAGTCTTATAGGTGCACACTTGCTTTTTCACACTGTGCTGAGTTCATAGCAAGTCTCCTGTAGTAGCTCAGAAGAGTTTAAGGTCTCCCTTAGTTTCTAGATTCATCCATCCTTTGTGTTTTCTGTTGCTTGAGGTGAATGCCATTTTCTTTTGACCTCCTGCAGTAGTAGAGTTACAGAAAGGAGAAGGCAGACAAACAAGGTCACGATTGGGCAGGCCTGGATTTGATGGACAGCTACCTGATCCAACTGTGGTCCCTGAAGACACCCCTCTACCCTGCCCCGATCATTATGTTAAAAAGCATATCTGGGGATGGGAAACGATTAGTCAAGTGCTTTATTTGCAAGCAGGAGGATCTGGCTTTGTGTACTAGATCCCACATTTTAAATAGGCAGGAGTGGGGTTGGAGAGGTGACTCGGTGGCTAAGAGTCCATACTGTTCTTGCTGAGGACAGCACCTATACTGGGTGACATACAGCCATCTGTAACTCTAGCTCCAGGAGCACCTGACACCTCTGGCCTCTGTAAGCGCCTGCATTTACATGCACATACTATGTATACATGTATATATATATATTTAAAGTCGGATGTGATGACACATGCTTGTAATCCCAGCCTCGAGGAGATAGAGACGGGTGAAGCCCCAGGGCTTCTTGGCCAGCCAACCAAGCTGAATTGGTGAGCTCCAGGCCAGTGAGAGACCATGTCTCAAAGACATGCATGGGACTCTTAAAGACAGTTCCTGAGGCTGCCCTCCGGCTTCCACTTACACCCAAACACATATGCACATATACCTGCGCGCATATGTGCATCCCCATAGCACATACATTAGAGAGAGTATATCTTCCTTTCCATACGATCTCAATTCTTCCTTGACCCCAGATCTGTCCACTTTGTCCCAGGCATGGCTTTGTATGAGGTTGCTGCTTTGAGGCTTGAACTTGACATCGTAAAGATGGTGTTCCTGGATGTCTGTCTCCACTCTTTCAAAGCCCAGCATAGACTGGTTACTGTTCCAGCAGGCCCTTCTTCTGGGTGAAGAGGTGGGAAGAAATGAAGCTAGTTGTAGTCTGTAGGGTCTGCACTGCCGGCCACGTCACCGGGGCTCTAATAGTGTGGGCTGGCTGGATGAGTGAGTGAATGGAAGATTCCAGTCCGCTTCATGGCTACCACACAGACCAAGGCAGAACACACTGGTTTCTGTTACCTCATACTCAGAAGATTATTTTTCTGTAAATGACACTACTTTTGCCTTTTGCGAGAGAATTATAAGTTCTCACTGTTCAAATCATTGTTCTCTGTAATTATTGTGGTGACACAGGGAGAGGAGTGACGCTGCCCCCTCTTTTGAAACAGTGTGGCGGTATGAGTCAGGCATGCGCCTTAGTAAGTGTTGCTAGCGTGTATTGCGGTGGAACAGGTGGTGATGCACTGCCTCTGTGCTTCTTGTGCCAAGACAGATGCCATGGCGGCACTGGCTCTCAGGAGCCTCTCAGAGCACACGGAGAAGATGCAGAGGGGGCATTCACATCCTAGCTCAGTCTGTCCCATGCTGAATGGGAGCCTGGCTCACATGGGTTTGCTTCTGAGGTGTTTTGGGACATGTGTTTAGAAGCTGGCTCTTTAAATACACGTGAGCAGGGGCTGGGAAGATGCTTAGTGGCTGCTTCTACCTGCTGAGCCCTCTAGCTTGTAGGGTGGATCAGGTGATAGAAATGCTTGTTGCCTAATTGTGAGAACTGGAATTTGGATCCCCAGAACCTATGTTAATGATGTATGGGCATGGCAGCCTGTGGTCCTAGCCTTCGGGGAGAAGTGAAGATGGGATTCCTAGCAAGCTGGCTAGGTAGACTATTGGAACCGAGTGAGCTCAAGTCAGAGACTCTGCCTCAACATATAAAGTGGAGAGAGATCTTGGAAGACACTGTACATTAACCTCTGACCTCTACATGCACAGACAGTTACAGCTCTACACATGTGAACATGCACACACACACACACACACACACACACACACACACACACATGAATTGAATAAATAAAAAAAACAAAACAAGGTCATGAAAAATCCAGTCTTCTTTAGAGTGTGGATTCACACCCTCCAGGTGGTTTTATGGTATTTGTACTGACTCTCTCCACCACAGGCGGCCTTGAGGTATCTGTCTGGAACACACACACAGGGCCCAATCTTCTCTGCTCATACTAATGCCCCGAGTCTGAATAGGTCAAAACAGAGGCTCAAAGTTGAGATTATTAATTACAGCAGGAGAGATGGCTCAACTGTTAAGAGCACTGACTGCTCTGCCAGAGGTCCTGAGTTCAATTCCCAGCAATCACATGGTGGCTCACAACCATCTATAATGGGATTCAATGCGCTCTTCTAGTGTGTGTCTGAAGACAGCTGCAGTGTACTCATATAAATAAAAAATAAATAAATCTTTAAAAGAAAGAGAGAGAGAAGGAAAGAAGGAAAGAGGAAAGAAGGAAAGAGGGAAAGAAAGAAAGAAAGAAAGAAAGAAAGAAAGAAAGAAAGAAAGAAAGAAAGAAAGAAAGAAAGAGCAGGACCCTCACAGCAGAAAGCCAAGCTTGTACCATCTCTTAGCTCAAGTACATCCATGTATTCCAGACCTGTCTGATTAATGAACTAATTAGCATTCCCATCTCCTACCCCCAATCCTCAGCGGCTGCTCTGGTATGGAAACAGGGTCTCTCTATAGCCCTGGTTGCCCTGGAACTTGTCAGGTCCAAAGGAATTTCCAATTCCCCAAACTCCAAAAGGCTGTCCAAATGTCCAGAAATGAGCTCAACCTGGACTGTAGGATTATTTCTGGCAGTAAGATAAAAGCCAGCATTTCTCAGGAACTTGTGAAGTTCGTTTCTGTCTACTAAAGTGGGTCATTTCCCTTACCTCTGGCAGACAGGACATATGACTACCTGTGGTGACAATCAGCATATCAAATCCTTTGTATCTCAAGTCCCTTTTTTTGCATTTCAAAGACCATGCTAGACTCCTAGCTCTTCTCACCTCCTCTGCCCTAAGCTCCCTCCAGCGCATGGCTTCCCTCCCACAACTACTTACAACCCTTTGCATAACTGGATGTTCCTTGTATAACTCGGCTGTTCCCTGGGCTCTATGCTAGGCCTATTCTTTCATTGTGCTTCTCTGTTCTCCAATCTCTGTTGTCCTCCCCTCTCTTGCAAACAGCCCTGGCCATGTTCAGTCTACTTCTTTTTCTGCTCTGGAGTCTTCCAGATGCTTCTGGTTGTTCTGCCTCTCGCATCTACAATGAAAACCTTCCCCTTAACCACACCACAGAGCAGCCATGTCGTCAGTTTATGCAGAACTCACTATGTAGACTAGGCTAGTATTGAACTCTCTCATAGAGATACTTGCCCCTGCCCCCTCCTCCTGAGAGCTGAGATTCAAGGTATGCACTGTCACACCTGGCCCAAAGGCACAAACCTTATGAACTGATGCTCAAGAATTGGCATAGTAATTCTGTGGATAAAAACTTAAAGTTGTCAGAGCCAAGAGTTTTAATGATTATTATTTTTTTCTTATGTAAGGTTGGTTGGTCAGTTGTAGTGTCCAGCAAATTTGAGTTGTACCAATTCTGTTATGTCTTAGGGGGTGGGGAAGGGCTAGACAGTCCTCAAGAGAGAAGGGAACGGAGATGGAAGAAGTGTGAAAAGTTCATGGTTGGGGAAAGAAGTCCCTTTCTAGGGAAATATTATTTTTATATTAATCATAAAAATAATTATATTGAGCTTGATATATTAATAACTATTCTGTCACACAGAGGTTTACCTGAACGAATTTATGGAGGCAAGCAAAACTACTTTAAAAGTTTGGAGCTTGGCTGATAGTTTGTGTCTGCATGCCTTAGATTTTCCTGGGGGTGAGGGGCTAGGGCTAGTATTAATACCCGGGGACTAACAGCTATATAAAGGGTTAAACTACCACCTGTCCAAAGGAGATCAGTAAGGAAGAAACAATATGAGTTTTTCAATGTGGGAATGCCTGAGAAAACCAGCATAAGGAAGTGGGTAATGGGGACCTCAGCATCAGAGACTTTTGAGACCATGGGTAGCTGGTTCTGTTATTTCCATCCTGAGGCGCTGAGGCTGAAGTGTCATGGTAACAGGGCACAGAAGAACAAAGATGCTCATGGCAAGGCAGCCAGGCAGCAGAGAAGGTGAAGGAGCTGAGAAGAAGGTAGACTACTCAAGATCATGCTTGCAACGAGCTATCTCTAGCCTGGCTCCTGTCCTCATCTCTACTACTCCCCCTTAAAGATTTATGTATTGTATACGAGTCCTCTGTAGCTGTCTTCAGACACCAGAAGAGGGCGTCAGATCACATTACAGATGGTTGTGAGCCTCCGTGTGGTTGCTGGGAATTTAACTCAGGAACTCTGGAAGAGCAGCCAGTGCTCTTAACCACTGAGCCATCTCACCATCCCTCTATGAGCTCTCAATGATGCTATCAGACCATGAACTCATTGGTGTCCTCATGGTCTGACTCACTTCCCCAGAGCCTCATCTCTGATCTTTTCACAGAAGACCAAGCCTTCCACCCATGATCTTTTGAGAGAGGGGCCTTTCAAATGTAAATCATAACAGAGGCCTAATTATGTCCTTTCTGTTTCTTAAATGAAACTCAGTCTTAATTAAGAGGTTTGGGAGAAACAGATCTGCCTTTGATTGATTCACTCAGCAAGCATTTTATTGAGGGCCTGATGGGTGCCAGGCACTGTGTCAGGCCCTGGAACTTTGAAGAGAGATTCAGCCAAGTCCTTGTCGTTACTGTATTCTGAATGGTGGTTGGAACAGTGGGTGCAGTGTGGGTGGGTAGGAAGCTCCCAACCTCTTTATATTCTGTAACATGACTTTTTACAGCCCTCTGAGGGTGGAAGAAGGTTACCCCCCCACCTCCACACACACACACATATACATACAGAGGTTGTCGTGGCTATGCTCACCATGGTAACAGCTTAGAGAGAGCTGGAGCTCTGGTGTGGAGCCCAGCTGTGAGAGCTGCCCCCTCTGCTGTCTGCCTGCCAGTCTGATGACTCTGCATACTGCTAAGCGCACATCATTTCCCCGGATCTGAGATTTGGCTGGAGGACAGCAGGCAGATAGGACAGGGAGAGGGATAATAGAGCCACTGTGGGTTTAGTGTCAGGCACTGTGCTTGGCTTGTGGCTTCGTCTTGTCCTGATCCTCTGCATGACTGGCCATCCTAGATGGTAACAGGTTAAAGTGGACTCCATAGCAACTGCCCTAATGGATCCTAAAGTCTTAGCTCTCTGTGCTCAATGACTGTGGCGCAGAAATGCAGGTACAGTGTGTCTCAGGGTGCATCAGGCAAAAAAGGCTAAAATGAAGCTAAAAATGAAGATTCCCAGCATCTGACTGAATCACTGTCTGGAGGTGGGGCCCAGGAACTGAACAGGAGACATGTCTGCAGGGCCACTTTATTGGAAGTGACCTATCCATCCTTGTAGGGCTAACTAGTTAGGCTAGCTCAGTGGACTCAAAAGGAGAGGATAGAATAATACGGTTTTTACAGGGAAGCACAAGGCATTGGGATAGGGGTCCGAATGCAGGAGGTCATTCTTTGTTTACAATGGTAAGGTTCACTCCAAATGATATTCCGATCAATAAAAAGAAAAGAAAGGAGGAGGGAAAAAAAAACCCAAAACCTCTAGCTGGGCTTATTATATTTTCTTCACAGCATTTGTGCCTACAGAGCCATCCCACTTCCCAGCCCAGTCACCAGGGCAACCATCACCCCCACCTTGACAGCTAAGCGTCATAGGCAGCTTCTTGCACCCACAGCCAGGGCCAAGGGACCCAGCCCTATAATCAGCCTCCTGCTGCCTCTGCAGGCAGCCAGCAGCAACAGCCTCACCCCATCACAGCTCCACAGACAACCCTGCCCCACGCTCAAGTGGGGAAGCCAGTCCTGTTTCCCAGAAGACACTGGGCAATGGACTCTGCCAGGGTCTCTTTACTTCTGGAGGGAGGGGTCTGCCCTGAAGGGGAAGCATAATCCAAGGTGGCAACCTACACAGGAGAAAAAGATACCCTCCAAAAGGGGCGTGGTGGCAGTCAACGCCTTCCCTTAGCTGAGGAGACAGCTTTGGGGGCGGTGGGAGTTGAGGAAGGGTGTGCACAATGATGAGCTGGTACGAGGCTGGGCAGCATTGGAGGGGGAAGGGAGGTGGGATCTGGGCTTCCACAGCGGTGCAATCGGTCCCAGCTGGGCCTTCAGCCTGTCCATGGTGTCTACACACACTTGGACTTAGGCCTAGAATGGTTTCATGAGTCCTGGCTGCTGAGCACAGGGATGGTCTGTCAGGGCTGCCAGAGGTAAATCCAGGTCCCCTGGCTCTGATGACCCACGCATGTTTTCACTGGGCTACTAAGCCCCGTTCCACCATTGCAGACCACCAGGACTTCTGGCCAGCTCTACCCCTACCCCTGTTCTCCACAACCCGGCAGCTTCTCTCACTTATCCAGCTCTGGACACTCTCTTGATCGGCTCACCTGGCTGGGGTCTTTCCACTCCACAGGCAACAAGAACTGGCTCTTTTCAACCCTTCTTCCTTAGCTCATGGCCGCCTAGGGCCAACCCTCCCTAGGATCTGCTGCTTCCAGGCTGGGATGAAGCCTTCCACAGGGCTGAGGGTCTGGCTCCCTTCCGGGTTGCTTAAAGAACCAGCTGAGACCATTCAGCTGCAAGGGCATTCACTCTCCTGGGGCCACTTCTAGTCAGTGGGAGGTACGAGGCAGGAGGGAGCCCTCTTGCCTAAAACTGTCCTCAGGCCTGTGCTTTCTGTGAGGTCAGTCTGGAGATGTTCTGTGTGGCCTGGCTTTGAATGTGAGTGGGGGCCAGTTGCCTGGACAGTACCTCCCACCTCCCCTTTTCACTTCTCAGCCACCTTTACCTCACTTCCGTTCCTTCACCTTGCTGTTCCAGAATTGTGCCTCCCTGAGAAGCTGTTGAAAGGAAACCTTTCAGTCACATTCTTGAGAACCTAGAAGTTAGCATTCCTTATGCTAATAGACCTGAGTTCTTGTTCTGTGTTATCTTAGCCTGGCCCCCTCATCTGAGAGCGAGGGAGCTGAGGCATACAGAAGCAATTTTTCCCAAGGGTGCAGCTGGTATTCGGAGAAGTGGTTCTTGCTCCTGTCTGTAACACTTATAATAAGTGTTCGCCATGTGCTAATAGGCACTGTGAATGTAGCAGCAAATAAAATTGACAAAAAAAAATCCTTGGCTTTATGGAATATGATATTCTGGTGGAGACCTGGAAGAGAAAAAAGACCCGTAATCCAGATGAAAATGCCCGTGTGGTCATTGCTGATCCTAGTGATGATGGGCAGATGGGTATCATGGACTGAATGTAACACCCCTAAAATTCCCAAGGGCAAGCTTAACACCCTAAGATCTCAGAGAGCCCTTGGACTCTAGGTGACTAGGTTAACTAGTGTCCTCAAGAGGGAATTGGGATGGACAAGCTGGGATGCCACCCAGCAAGGCAATGGGGCTGTGGCTGACGAGAGCTTCAGGAGAAACCTGGTGTGCGGGTGCCTTGACTTTGTGCTTCTAACTTCCAGAATTTCGAGAAAACCCCTTCTTTGCTTTAACTCACACAGCCTGCACTGCTTTGTTCTGTCCTAGCAAATGAACACACTGAGGTTTTAATTTCCTAAGAGGTGCGTTGGGTTGGCTTCACCAAAGAAGTAACATTGAAGCCAAAAGGCAAAGTTGCTGATGGAGGGAGATCTTTGAAAATCTTAGGGGGTAGGGGTGGGGTGGGGTGGGGCACCTCCCTAAGCACGGAGCATCAGGGTCTTCAGCTTAGACTGAGATCCCAGCTCACAAACGGCCAGGTGGAAGGTCAACCTGCAGGAAGGAAGCTGAGTGGGTGAGGTAGTCACTGAGGGGAGGACTCAGAGAGGAAAGGGCACTCAGATTTACTGTCCCTCTGCAAGAAAGTGAAGGCGGTGCAGAGCTGCTTGGAATAAAGAGAATTTGTCATGTTTGCTGTCGCAGATGCGAAGGCCTTGAGGAGTTTGACAGTGGCTATAGCAGACGCAGGTCGGTCGGGGATGGTGTGAACACTCTGTAGTACCCAGGGCAGCGTTTCTCTCCCCTCACCCACGACACTGGCCCAAGTGCTGAAGGTGCATAGGTCGAGAAACCCTGAATTACACATAGCCCGTGGCGGACTACTGCGTTAGCAGATTCACTCTGGCTGAGTTGGAAAAGGGGAGAAGCTGAGGTCCTCTTTGTTGATCCAGGTGAGAAACTAAGGTGGCTCAGGCTGGACAGGCACAAGGTCTGTGCGGACGCCTTCCTGGTTATTTTCTCTTTCTCTGACTCCCTACTTTCTCTCTCCTCTCTCCCAGTAAACACTAACAGGGTCCGTTACCTGTGGGCCAACTTCCGGGCAGATTGGGAACTCTAGTTCACTAAGAAACGAGAGCAAGTGGCTTAAGGGCATCTGCTTGCTGCAGTGGATGGAGTTCCAGCAGCTGTCACCCACTGAGTCCTTAAGTAAAAAAAAAAAAGAAGAAGAATGGATGTCCAGCCATACAAGCCAGAAACTCGAGAGTCGCCCTGAGCACTTCTGCCTCCCTGACATCTACCCTTCCACCTCTGATCTACCTCAGAGGAGACTTCTTTCTTGTCAGGCTACAAGTTTATCTAGTTAGCTCTACTCCAACCTGCTGTGTTTGGATTTACAACCAAAATGTCCCCCCCCCCCCTCAGGTTTTGAACCGCTCTCCACTTGGTGGGAGGTGCCTAGCTGACAGGAAGTAGATCACTTGCAGAAGTTCCTTGAGTGGGGCATGTGATTTCTGCCTCCTTCCTGCCTTGCTGTCTGCATTCTGATACATCAGCAGCAGATATATCATCAATAGCTTCTGCTGTAAGCTCCTATTGTCATGGACTGGCCATGTAGTCAGAAGCACCAGGATGGACTGAAAAAAACCTCTGAAAACATGAGCCAAAATATACGCTGCCTCTCTCCAACAGTGTCTGTTAGGAATGGTGATAATGGTGATGAAAAAGGAACTATGTTGGAATAGTGATAATGTCGATGGAAAAGATCCATGGCCCCTCCCATCACACTGCAGCCCCACAATCTTGGGATAAGTGTCAAGAAAAAAACAGGACATCTCAGTGATACAATACAATAAAGTTTCGGTTTTTACTTATGCAGCAGGAGGTGGGATACCCCCTAACACATGCATCTTTCCCTTTATAGATGCCTAGATGTAATGAAGTGTTGGATGGTTATTGACCGTCTTCCGTGTGCTCACTAGTCTGTGCACCCCCTTGATAGTATGCTCTATGACTGTTGGTTGCTAGCCATCCCTAGTCTGTCCGTCGCTTTTTGTTACAGTGACAAAACATCTCAAAGAAAAACCGTAAGAGTGTTGCTTGGCTCCTGGTGTCAGAGGTCCTAGTCCGTGGTCTGCTGACTTACTTAGTATGGATCTGGGTAAGGCAGAAGCATCATGGGGTGAAGCAGGTGTCAGAGCAGAGACACTCATCTCTTGGCAACTGGGAAGCAGAGGGGGACAGGAAGGACCCAGAAAGAAGATATACTGTCCAAAGACACATCCCAGGCAAAGTTCTCCAACCAAATTATGAATCATCAATGAATTAGGAATCTATCTATAACCTAGTTATGATAGACCCCTCCTGATCACCTTTAGTGATGGGAACAACTTGCTGTTTGGGGACCAAGTCTTTAACACATGGGTTTTGGTAGACAATTCATATCCAAACCATGACACCTTTTTCTAGAACAACTCGACATATTTTTTTTTTAACAGAATAGCTAAATTGTAACTAGAAATCAAATAATCGACCTAATCTAGACAATTCTAAACTATGGTCTGGATAGATGGATCAGCAACTAATGCACGGCTCTCATTATGTATTTTAGGTAGCTCCCAGTAGCCTGTCACTTCAACTCCAGGGAATCTGACTCCTCCTCTGGATGCCACAGGCATTGTACTCATGTGTACGTACCCACACGCAGACATACAAATATGATAAAAGAAGTAAAGCTGGCTCTGGAGAGATGACTCAACAGTTAAGATGACTCAGCAGTTAAGAGATGACGCAGCAGTTAAGAGCACTGGCTGGGAGTACTCTGATTCCTGAGTGTTCCTGAGTCTGATTCCCATCACCTACATGGTGACTTACACTGTAACTCCAGTTCCAGGACATCTGATGTCCAATTCTGGCCTCTGAGGGCACAGACACGCAAGTGGTGCAAAAACACATATGCGGGGTAAAATACCTATTGTGATGGCTATTCTCAGTTGTTAACTTGACTATATCTTGGATGAACTACAATCTAGAAATGGGGGGCACACCTGTGACCCAAAATCTTGAAGCTGGTAGACATGCCTTTATTCTGAGTCATACCTTTTGCTGGAGACCTACATAAGGACAATGGAAAAAAGAAGGGTTTGTTCTTTGCCTGTTTGCACACACTTTGCCAGCACATCTGTTGAAACCTACTTCTTCAGGATTCCAGCTTATACAGACAGCCAGCTGAGACACCCAGCCTCCTGGAACTTAGCAGCTACTGGATTCTTAGGATTCCCATTCACTGCTGCCCACTGTTGGCTTAGTTGGACTGCAGACTGTAAGTCATTCCAACAAATTTTCATTATATTTATATATAGAAAAAATATTCATCCCATATGTTCTGTGATGCTAGAGAACTCTAATTCACCTATATACATAAAATAAAAATAGAATTTTAAAATTAAAAAATCTAAAATATAAACTTATACATAAATTACATGAAACAATTGCCACTTTTTTTTAAATTTATTTTGTTTTTCAAGACAGAATTTCTATGTGTAGTCCTGGCTGTCCTGGAACTCACTTTGTAAGCTGGCCTAGAACTAAAGAGATCCACCTGCTTCTGCCTCCTGAGTGTTGGGATTCAAGGTATGTAGGTGTGTGCCACCACCTCCCCAAGTACACTCATTTTAAATAAAAAGAAAAGAAAAACTTTGGTTACTACATAAAAACAAAACAAAACAAACCAGCACACTCCAATGCCTCTGTAGGTCCCACTCTGATTACTCTAAAGTCACTGCTAAAGCTAAACAACAGATTGCATTTTGTATATCATCTCACCATGGGGGGATCATTTTAACTATATTTATATTATCTATATTAGTATTTTAGAACACTATGTATTGGTGTCATGGCGTAGATAATCTTTGGCAATTTGCATCTGTGGTTCAACAAGTTCATAAAATCTATCTTTGTGAACGAAAAAAATCTATCTTTGTGGATGATAAAATTTATCTTTTTGAATGAGACAGCCATTCATTTTCACTCCCAGTTTCTCACTTTTGGGCCTAAATTTGTTAATTTATCCATTTGTCTGTTGATTGTTGTTGGGGTTGTTTCCAGGTTTTTGCTACAGTCTGTACTGCTATGAATTTTCTTTTTTTTTTTTTTAAAAGATTTATTTATTTATTATATGTAAGTACACTGTAGCTGTCCTCAGATACTCCAGAAGAGGGCATCAGATTTCGTTACGGATGGTTGTGAGCCACCATGTGGTTGCTGGGATTTGAACTCGGGACCTTCGGAAGAGCAATCGGCGCTCTTAACCACTGAGCCATCTCGCCAGCCCATGCTATGAATTTTCTCGTGTATGTCTCTATGTGAAAATGAGCAAGAATTTCCCAAAACATCTGCTCCGAAGAATGATTATACCTTGAAGAAGCAACATATCCTATTTAACAAGCAAGTAATACATTCTTTTCCAAAGTGGTTGGACCAGTTTGCACTTCAGTCAGAATATGAGCTGTTCCTGTTTGTCATCTCCATGATTTTTGCCTCTTTGGTGGGTATATAACTGTGTTTATCCTATTTTGTTAGTGAATGTTGAACTTATTAACTAAGGTATTATTAATTTATTTTGTACGTGGTATATGTGTATACACGCCCATGTGCATGTGCACATATGTGTGCAAGTTTACATGCACTGGTGTATGGGGGCTGGAGGTCAATGCTGGGTATTTTCCTCCACTTTGTATTTTGAGACAGATTCTCTCCCTTGAACATGGAACTCCTCAATTTGGCTATATTGGCTGGCCAGAGAGCACGATGAATCTGCTGTCCCAGCTCTCTTGGTGCTAGGATTATAGATGTGTGCCATGGAGCCTGGCCTTTACATGGTGCTGAAGATCCAAACTCGGGTCTTTATACTTGCACAGGAAGCATTTTCCCAGAAGAGCCATCTCCCAGCCCTTGTTATTGATGAAGAATTGACATTGGACTCCTTTTCATGGTTTACAGGCAATTCTTCTGTACATGGTTTGCTAATCCTATAGCTATGAGTGGAAAGAGCACCATCCTGAATTGTGGCCCAGTTAATTAAAGCAAGCTTTTAAAAATTCATGTACATGGTTTTGCTTTCCTTCAAGGCAGGGTTCAAGAGATCAGTGTTTGGCATGGGATAATAAGGATTTTTATAGCTCTAGAGTAGAGGGTTTTCAAATGGGAGATTTGGCAGGCAAATAGGCAGGGTTACAGAAGCAGAACACAAGTATAACAAGTTGGTCACAACAACCTTCTGAAACAAGACATGGTTGCTAGGTGATCATAACAAGGTGGTTATAAAGTAGTAATAAGAGGGCAGCCTGGTCTACAAAGTGAGTTCCAGGACAGCCAGGGCTATACAGAGAAACCCTGTCTCGAAAAACCAAAACCAAACCAAACCAAAACAAAACAAAAACCAAAAAAACAAACCAAACCAAAACAAAACAAAAACCCAAAACCAAAAAAACAAAACAAAACAAACAAACAAACAAAAAACAAAAAACCCCCCAAAAACAAACAAAAAACTAGTAATAAGGTGGTCATAACAAGGTGGTCATAACAAGAAGGCCATAACAAGGTCATAACAAGGTATAACAAGGAGGTCATAACAAGGAGGTCATACCAAGGTATAACTAGAAGATCATAACAAGTTAGTCATAATGAAGGCACATTTGCAAGATGATTATAACAACCTCCTGAAACAAAGGCATGATTGTTGTTTCCTGGAATAGGCAGCACAGAAGCATTTGATGTTAAGGTTACAAGTTGGGCATAGCCCAATCCTTCAGAAACAGATTTGATCATAAAAGGAAATGTGTCTAGTTTGCCTTTACTATAAGATGGTTTTTAAGCCCAAGATGAAAGCAGGCTGATTTTTCAGGTTGCATACATATTTTGCTCACTTTCATATTTACATGATTGTACTGGCTGGTTTTGTGTGTCAACTTGACACAAGCTGGAGTTATCACGGAGAAAGGAGCCTCCCTTGAGGAAATGCCTCCATGAGATACAGCTGTAAGGCATTTTCTCAATTTGTGATCAGGAGTGGGAGGTCCCATTGTGGGTGGTGCCATCTCTGGGCTGGTAGTCTTAGGTTCTATAAGGAAGCAAGCTGAGCAAGACAGGGGAAGCAAGCCAGTAAGTAACATCCCTCCATGGCCTCAGCATCAGCTCCTGCTTCCTGACCTGCTTGAGTTCCAGTCCTGAAATCCTTTGGTGATGAACAGCAGTGTGGAAGTGTAAGCCAAATAAGCCCTTTCCTCCCCAACTTGCTTCTTGGTCATGATGATTTGTACAGGAATAGAAGCCCTGACTAAGACACTTGATTTTTTTTTTTTTTTTTTAATGATCCTGGTTCTGGACAGTAATCCTTTAGGGATTAATTTATTAGAACTTTTCCTAGTCTATGATATACCTTGTCACAGTCTTTGAATTCACATTTTTTAAGTGAGTTATACTTTTTCTGTAAAGAAAACACTTATTCCTATTTGAATGTTATAAAATAGCCTCTCATATTTTCTTTCAAAAGTTGGAGAGATTTGTCGTCCCTTTTCAGTTTTTTTTTTTCCTGGATAGGGTTTCTGAGGAAGGGGTGTCTGGGAGCAGTAAAAGAATGACTTGAAGTCAAATCATGGGTTACAAGCTGAAGGCCTATGATCTGCTTGAGAGAGCTTTCCAGACAGCTCTCAAGACTGCTTTTTCTTGCAATTCTAAAAACTCTCTGGATAGCTCATGTCTTGCAGACCAAAAGCCCAGTTTCTTATTTAGGTATCAATTCAGTCATTACCCCAGGTTTCCTTTTGATTATTCCATGAATCTGCATTCCAGGAGCCCAGCCCCTTGACTCTTAGAAAGAGATAGCAAGGACTTCTTTTTAACAGTGCGAATAAATTCAGAGATCTGCTTACCTTTGTAAGTACAGACTATGAGCTAGCTCAGGACCCAGTCGGAAGATTACCATTTCCATCATAAATGGATCTAAAGTAGCTCTGTCCCAGGCTGACCTTGAATTTAGGAATCTACCTGCCTTTGTATCTGCCTGCCTTTGTATTTTTCTGACAAGTTGGCTCACAGTGCAGCTACCTCTGTTATTTTAGGTCTGCAAAGTTTCTCAACAATTAATATTGTATCCTTATATTTCATATAGTTGAGAATTTTTTTTTTTTTTTTGGTTTTCTGAGACAGGGTTTCTCTGTGTAACCCTGGCTGTCCTGGAACTCACTCTATAGACCAGGCTGGTCTCAAACTCAGAAATCTGCCTACCTTTGCCTCCCAAGTGCTGGGATTAGAAATTACATATTCTTAAACTCATGTTTTCAGAGTTCTTTCCCACAGCCTCAAGGGCTATCCTGAAGGACTTAGCATTTACCATTTGCTAAGATATTAGACACACTCTCACTTCCCAGACTCATGCTGTCTCTGATTTTCATGGAGTAATTAATTTTGGCAGAGAGGACATTCCTCAAAGGAGGAACATGAAAATATGTTCATTATTATATAAGCAAGCCCTGCTAGCTCTGTTCCAGGGGAGGAAACCATGTCATGCCATCCCTTATGCAGCCAAGCAGGTCTCAACATTTTTTTTATTCACCTGAAATTTCTTCTTGGAGTCTGGTCCAGGTAAAAATCAAACTCCAGTTTTGGTTTTGTTTTTTTAAATGTTGATAATTGTGTTCTTCCTATTGCTGCTGTAACAAGTTACCACCAAACCTCATGGCAAAAACAACAGTTTTGTTCTTTCACGGTCTGGAAGGTAGATGTCTGAAGTAGTTTCCACTGGGCTGAATCTGGGTTCATAGTAAGGCCAGGTTGTCATCTGGAGATCTAGGGGAGAACTTCCAGGGTTTGGGGGGGACTTGCCTTCCCTTTCAGACTTCTAGAGATCATTATCTCTCAGTTCTTTTGTTTTTGAATGTGCACAATGGATAACCTAGTCCTCCATGTGTAGACTCATTCTGCCTGAACTGCTGAAGTCTGCCCCTCTTTCATGTATGACTTGACTAGGGCCTACTTTGACAAACAATTGAGGAGAAACTGGAGATCACCTCACACCATAAATCAGTCACCTCAGAGTTCACTTTCCAGGCCAGACATCATTCACAGGCTCAGGAAATTAGGTCAAGAATGTCTTTGAGGAAGCATTATTTTAACTCCCACAGAAATCAATGATCTCATTACAATTTATTGACTCTTCTGAACCTGAATCCAGATGGCCGCTAGTCTGCTAGCAATAATAGTAATATTGGCCTCTTATGCTGGGAAGTTTCTTTCTTTCTTTTTTTTTAATTGTTGTAATTGTTGTTGGTTTTCTTTGTTTTTTTGAGGCAGGGTTTCTTTATGTATCCCTGGATATCCTGGAACTCATTCTGTAGACAAGGCTGGCCTGGGACTCACAGAGATTTGTCTGCTTCTGCCTCCTGAGTGCTGAGATTAAAGGTGTGGGCCATCACTTCCAGGCTCTGAGAAATTTTTAAAGAATTGAATAAATATTATTTCATTTAATTATTTTAACAACCTTTGGAAGTAAAATATTATTATTACTTAAGATTTATTTTTAAGTGTGTGTGTGTGTGCACATGCATGCTCGCACATGAGTGTATATGAACATGTGAATGCAAGTGCCTAGGAAGTTCAGAATAGGATATCAGTTGCCCTGAAGCTAGGGTTACAGGTTGTTGTGAGCCTCCTTATATAGGTGGTTGTAACTGCACTTAGGTCTTTTGAAAGAGCCATATTGTGCTCTTAACTGCTGAGCTCCTATTGTCTGTAGCTCCTATTGTTATTATTATTATTATTATTATTATTATTGTGTGTATATGTGTGCTTTTGGTTGTGTGTACATGTGTGTGGATTGCTCTCCCATTCATTTATGGGTGAAGGTCAATGGTGGGGAGTCTTTCTTTTCTACTTTGATCCTTATTTTTGGAGACAGTCTCTAACTGAACCTGGAGTTTACTGGCTGGTCATAGAGCCTTCCATGGTCCACCTACTCCATCCTCTCCCCAGCAGAGGTTATGGCTATGTGCCACTACACCCAGGTTTTACATGGTTTGTGTGAATCCAAAGTCAGATCTTCATCACGAATGCACTGCAAGCTCTTTATACGCTGAGCTACCTCCCCAGTTCCCTACATACCATTAGTCCTAGCTTAGCTGTACTTAAGGACAGTGACATTAAGTAGGATAATGGGAAATAGCTGAGCTCTGATCAAAGTTTAGGCAGCTGAGTTCCAAAGTCCTTGTGCTTAGCCTCGTGTTACTATTACCTGAGCAGATGATGTGGCTATGTCTAGTTTTCCATAGTTGTGTGTTCTTGCCTAAACCACACAATTTCCCTGAGCTTCAATTTCATGTCTGGTCAAACAGTAACATGTTTCTGTGCTCCACTGGCCTGCTATGAGGGTACACTAAGTCATGTGTGAAATCAGGGCAGGAAAGAAAAACAGCACTCAGAGAACTTATTGTCCAGGTGTCACTGGAAGAGACAGAAACTCAGGTTTCCTGGCAGCCAGGATCCTTCCATCCCAGGGTGGTCATCAGAGCATTTACAGATTCCAGTCATCGAATTGAGCATTTCTCTTCACCAACCTTCTGCCTTCTAATAGCCCACATCAAAGCTAGGTCTGCCTGTTCAAGCAAGTATGCAGTGACTAGTGTCACCAAATCTTAGATGACACTGTGATAGAGTCCAAATATGCAATACTCCTTAGCTGGAGAAGGGTAAGGTTCCTAAGTAGTAGTTTCAGTAATGCATCAGGAGTAACGGGGAACTTTTCAGAAGTTAATGGTCAAGGGAAGGTTACATGGGCTTTGCTCCCCATGACTTTGCCTTTTCTCCATTCTCATACTTCCATTGTCCCCTGACTTCTCTTTGTATAGTATGGAACATAAATCCAGGATTTTGGATGTGTGCTCAGCACCAATTATTTTCGTTTTGAGTTTCAAAAAAAAAAAACATTGAAAAAGGAAAGTAAAGAAAGGGGGAATACACTATCAGATGTAAGTTTAGATTTTTCAAAGACCCACTTTTAATATGGGTTCTTAAGTGTTTTAAACTCCGCTCTAGCCCACCACCCACCAGAGGCAGTGCAAAAGAAAGGTTATTAGGATACGGGGGTGGGGGGAGTGGATCTGTTTAGAAAGTGTTCTTCAAAGCATATCCAATCTGCATTGTCAGGAAATCAGCAGTTATGTTCACAGGGATCAGCAGAGACAGCTGATCCACTCCCAGACATTTCATGACTATATCAGCAATCCAGTTCAGTAGTGTTGGGAGAGCAAAAGGAATCAGCATCAGTGGCGTGACCTAGCAGAAACAGCCAGACCGTCACTGAATCAGCACAAGTCAGTAGGAGGGTCCATGACCATCAGGGACACCAGGAGAAGTTCTCTGCTGTGCCTCTCTCAATGAAGTGTAGATCAGTGAAGACTTGAGGCCAACGAAGTATTGCAAAGCTAGCTCTCCAGCAAGCCTTTGTCACTGTCTGCTGAGTTTTATTTATACTCACTCTAAATATCACATGTCTTGCCTCACCATGTGAGTCTGTCTTAGCAAAACTCCATGTGAGTCTGTATCAGCTAACATAAGTTTGCCAACTGGCCTGAGTCCTGGGAAGTGGCAAGAAGCTGCCAGAACACCACCAGTAGTTTTTGGTGCATTTCTCTTTATGGAGTCATGACAAATGGAGCTCAGCAATGCAATGTAAGATGAACCAATACATGTGTGTCATTAGTGAAGAGTTTTTCATCATGTGTTTTTTTACGTGCTTACTTTAGCAAAAATCCCTTCACCTATGTCTGCTTCAACAAAACATTCCTTCATGTATCTGCTTTAGCAAAAATATCTTTTCATCTGTGTCTGCTTCAGGAAAACACTTCTTCACATGTCTGCAAAACACCATCCAACTCTACTAACTTTCCAAAGAAACTGTAAGTTTCCACTTCAAGCATATGTGTAGATCGACATTAATCCCCTCTTCTATACATAGGGGATAGAATTCAAGGTGCCTAGCAGATGTTTGAAACCTAAAACAAATATCCAACTCTGTATATTCTGTTTTTCTTTATAAATACATATCCATCACAGTTTAATTTATAAATTAGACACTGTAAGAGAGTTATAAGAAGAACTATCAATAAAATGGGACTATATTAAATAAAGTAAATGTAACCTAAAACAAGTTCTGTGGCACTCTAATAGTATACCTGATAACCAAAATGGCTTCTAAGTGACCAAAAGGCAAGTGGAATATACCATCTGGAAACTCTGAGCATAGTGATGACTCAAGCTCTGCCTCAGCTAGGATAGAACAGAATGACACGAGAGAATCTCTGCTCCAAGTGGACCACAGATGCTGGGCAGTAACAGAAACCATGAAAAATGACATCATAGCTGGGGGGCTACTGTATACATAAGACATAGAAATATAGTCACAAGCTGAGGAAGTAACAAAGTTGGCAAACTACTTGCCAATGCATGAAGTCCTAGGTATAACCCCCCAGTGCCACAGCAGGAATGGTAGAATACATGTGCTAACTCTAGAGCTCTAGATGTAGAGGTCGGAGGATCAGAAGTCAATGTCACTGTTGGCTACATAATGAGTGTGAAGCCAGTCTTGGCTCAAAAGACCCTATCTAAAGCAAGCAAGCAAGCAAACAA
Organism: Mus musculus; assembly: GCF_000001635.26. Lineage (NCBI taxonomy): Eukaryota > Metazoa > Chordata > Mammalia > Rodentia > Muridae > Mus > Mus musculus. The sequence continues at coordinate 103,527,753 of NC_000078.6, forward strand.
ACAAAAAAATGTAGTTCGATTAACATAGCACTGGCCTAAAATATGTAGGTTAAAAGAGCAACAAAAAGAGCTAGAAACAGACATGAGTGTCTATACAGCACAGAGATGAAAGCACATATTGGTGGTGGTGGTGGGGAAGATGTGTTGTTAGGTGCTGCTGGAAATTGACTCACTAAATAGAGACAGTCATATCACATTCATATTACTATGCACACTGAGGTGCCCTCCAGATGGGGTAAGACCTAATTATGATAGGTGGATAGGTGGAAATGTGATGCCAGAAAGAGCAACAAGTAGGGGGATAATACATCTGGCTTTGGGTGAGAAAGGAGTCCTTTGTTTTGTTTGTTTGCTTTTTTATTTGTTTGTTTGTTTTTGTATTGAGAGAGTGAGAGAATCTCAGTCTGTAGCCTTATCCTAACCCTGGTTGCCCTAGAACTGGGTATATAGACCAGGCTGGTTTCAAACTCGCAGTGATCTGCCTTGTGAGTGCTGGGATTAAAGGCATATGCCACCACACCTAGCTACAATTCTTAAACGGGTTCCCTTCAGATACACTCTCTGTACTAGTCAGGGTTCTTTAGGGTAGCAGGATTATAGGATGAGTCTGTATATGTAGAAAGGGAATGTATTAGAATGACTTACAGGCTGTGGTTCAGCTAATCCAACAATGGCTGCCTATGAATAAAAGGTCCCAAGATCAGTAGCTGCTCAGTCCACGAGGCTGCAGTCTCAGCTGGTCTTCAGTATATGCTAAAATCTCAAGCCTCCTCCCTCTATGTCCTTATCTAGGGTTCTAGCAAACGTTGTGGCCCAGATTAGAGGTGGGTTTTCCAAGCTCATAGGTTTTGGTTTAACGGTGTGTCTTCCTGCCTCAAAGACCAGCTTATCTTCCCACTTCAGATTAAGCCAAATCCCCTCATAGGCCTGCCTCTCTATTTTTGAGTTTTACTTAATTCCAGACATTGTCAAGTTGACAACTGAAAATATCCATCATATGCCCATGTCTAAAACTTTACACATTTGGCTATTTCAAAAAGAAACATGCTCATTAACTGTAGGATAGATAGCAAGGACAGAACAAATAGGCACCAAAGGATTGGGAGAGCTATTTGTGATGTTCAAAACTAATGAATCACTATTTAGAACATATACGAAAGTCCTCCAATTGACTTAGAAAGATAATAGGAAATCAGAAAATCAGGCAAAGGATATAAATAGGCATATCTCAGAAGGTGAAAATCTCAGTGGTTAATGCAGAAAATGGTTAACATTATCAGGTCATCAAAAAAGCCACACCAATATTAAAGCGATACCACTATTATTAACATGAACTGGCCATCAGGCAATAGCACATGTCAGCATGTGGCCTGAGGAAATATGAATTCTCCCTTCATTTATGCACTGTTTGTAGTGTAAGTGGATAAAGCCATCCTAGATGGCAGGCATGACAGTAAAGCCAAGCTCTGGAGGCTCCAGGACCCAGCAGTTTCTCTCTGAAGGAGAATCTACAAGGGGCAGACTTATCTAATGTCCACCCTAGTGCTGTCTATTCATTTTTGAGGACTTGATGATAGTGTTGGGCATATAACTTGTGGTGGTTTGAATAGGTTTGGTTCCCATAGACACAGTGCTTTATTGCTTAGTTACAAGGAGTGGCACTCATAGGAGGTATGGCCTTGATAGTTTAAGTGTGGCCTTGTTAGAGGAAGTATATCACTCTAGGGGCAGACTTTGATGTCTCCTATGTTCAAGCTACACCCAGTGTGGTACAGTCAGTCTCCTTCTGCTGCCCATTGATCAAGTTGTGGAACTCTCAGCTCCTTCTCCAGCACCATATCTGCCTGCCTGCCACCACGTTTCCCATCATGTTGATAATGGACTAAACCTCTGAAATTGTAAACCAGCCCCAGGTAAGTGTCTTCCTTTCTAAGAGTTGCCATGGTCATGGTGTCTTGTCACAACAATAAAACCCTAACTAAGACAGAAGTAGAGTTGGTCAGTAGCAGGATTAATGCCTTACTACTGGTGTACAGAGCCACATGACAAGTTATGCTATCTGGAAATATCAGAAACAAGTTAGGACCTCCGGCAACCCACCCTTTCTGTGGTTGAGAGGTAAGCAGTGTCCTGTCACAAGTTCTTACCATGATGGCCTACCACAGCTGTAGTCACAGCAATTGAGTCAAGTGACTATGAACATAAACCTGAGGATCATGAGCCAGTTGAGTCTTTCTTCCTTTACACGGATTCTGTCTAATATTTTGGCAGAGTGATGGGAAACTAATACAACTTAAACTTGAGATATTAAGCTGAGGAAAAATTAAGCGACAGGATGGGTTCTTACCACTCATCTTTTAGTAAAAGCAGACACAGAAACCAAAACCATTTGATTTATTTTGAGATATGTACATATACGGGGGCATATTTTAAACCTAAGAGAGTGTGTCTGTGAGTGTGAGAGTGCGCCCCCAGCTAGCTGAGGAAATTTGGGAGTACACAGCAGTTTGGCAGCAGCTAGGCACTGGGTCAGAGAGAGTGATTTTGGAGCTCTGAAGAGACAAGAGCCAGCCTTGGTGGGAGAGGCATTGGCAAGGGGAAACACTCGGTGTTTGTCCCGGGCTATGTACCTCAGCCTGGGAACAGACCGAGACTGCCAGCCGGTGCCAAGCCAGCAATAGTGTGGATTATTTTTTTTTTTAATAATTTCACACAACAGAAGAGTGTGGAATAAGAGGCAGGCCCACGCTGATTGGCAGGAGGTGGGGAAGCATGGACAGCATAACTTACTCCTCTCCCTTCTGTCCCTCTGTGTATGTCCCTGTGTGTGTGTGTGTGTGTGTGTGTGTGTGTGTGTGTGTGTGTATGTGTGTGTGTGTGTGTATACAAGCAATTGAAAGGAAAGGCCATGACTGCTACTAAGTATGGTGGAAGAGAAAGTTTATGCTAGATCTGTAGCAGAGCATAGCCAGAGGCAGGGACCTCTGGGAGAATCCAGAGTGAACATGACCAGATGGAGCTGTGCCATGTGAGCAGGGGGAAGGGCTGGGAGAAGGGGCAGAGGGAACCAGGTGCAGCGGCCAGGTCAAAGGTACAAATAGGGCGAGTAACCAAGATGTCTGGGTTATATGGGGAAGAGCCTCTGGGGGGAAGGGCAGGCAGCCCCTGGGCTGGGGAGTTCAGGGTAGAGGGCAGAGTGTGCTAGCCATACCCTCTAACAGGCAGGGAATGAGGGATGCTAGGAGAACCTGGAGACCAGGTCCGATTGGATGTATCAAATAGGCACCTTGGCCCTTTGTCCTGGCTTTGAGAGCTAATGGTTTGTTTCATGAAGAAGCCAGAGGAAGCTATCCAGTGTCTTGCCCTGCTTTTCTCCGTCATGGTAGGGTCTCTCATGGAAGTGGAAGGCAGATTGCAAGCTCTTGGGGTCCTTTTGTCTTCAGCCCCCACGTGTGGGGGTTACAGGCTCATGCTGGCTTTTTAAAAATTATTATTATTAAATGTGGGTGCTAGGATCTGAATTCATTTCTTTAGAACTGCCCAGCAAGTGTTCTTACTCTTTGAGACATCATGTGTGTGGTGTGTGTGTGTGCATGCCTGTAAGATGGAGTGAGTGTGGAGGTCATTGGACAACTTGTAAGACTCAGTCCCTTCTTTCACTGTGTCCAATGGATGGAACTGAGTGTCAGGTGTGGCACTTTTACCTATGTAAATGGCTGTGCACGTCTGCGTATTGTCAGGCGGTCAAAAGAGGGCCCTGGAATTGGACTTTCAGGGGTTTACTAGTCCCTACAGTAGCGCTAGGTATAGAAACTGTGTCTTCTGGAAGAGGAGCCAGTGTTTTTAACAACTGGGTCATCTCTCCAACCCTTCCCTGTCTTATTTTGACTAGAACCAAATGTAAGCGAGTTGAATCAATGTGCTCCCCTAGAGCAAGAGCAAGGTAGTGCTCCACCGAGGTCTTACACATCTCTTTCTACCCACTGTGCTAAGCACTACCTCCCAGTTCTCTAAGAAGAGCTGCACTCATCATGGCCCAAGTTTTATCCGAAAGGGCTGGCTGTAACCTCTCTTAGTAAATCCTTATTGATTTTTCAGGATTCAGTATAGGTCTTTTTTTTTTTTTTTTTTTTTTTTAAAGAAGGCATTTTGGGACATTTTCCTTCTTCCAACGTCAGGACTGCAGAACTGTATTCGCATATACCTGTCTCCTATCCTCAGGCACACACTAGGCACTAAACCAGCTTGATTTGGCCACTCGAGGGTCCCTAGGCCGGGAGTTGAGTTAGCAGGGGCTTGTCTACACCAGAAGCAGGCCAGCAGAGCAGCCACCAAATAACCAGAAAGTCACTCTCACAGGTGCAGAGGAGCCCAGCACACTGCACACTTCCCCCGCTTCACTCTCATTGGCTCAGCCTGCCCGCGCCCATTTCCCGCCCCCGGCCCGCCTCCTGGCCGCCTGGGGACGCGGAGAGCTCTGCGCACGCGCCGAGGGGCGGGGCTCGCCCCATAAGGGTGGGGCGGGGGCCCAGGGAGCCGGACCAGGGAGCGTCGTTGCGCGGCAGTTGCGTCCTACCTCGCGCGCAGACCCCGGGCGGGGGCGGGGCCGAGGCGGCCGCTGAGGCGGCTCCCTGTTCTGGTCCCGCCCCCTCCACCCGCCCCGCCCCCTCCACCCGCCCCGCCCCCTCGGTGCGCTGCTCTCCGGCTCCCGCCGCGCTCGTGTTCTCGTCGCCTGCGGCCTCTTGCTCTGCTTCCCCGCGGCCGAGAGCGGGACCAGAGAGTCCTTCTGGTGGGCGGCGCGGGGCTGCGCGCGTCCGGCATCCCGGGGCCGCTCGGGCGGGCCGGCGAGGGAGCCCCTCGGCGGTCCATGCATCCGCCGCCGCCCGACGCCGGCGTCGCGATGGATTTCGGGCAGAACAGCCTGTTTGGCTACATGGAGGACCTGCAGGAGCTCACCATCATCGAGAGGCCGGTCCGCCGGAGCCTCAAGGTGCGCGGGACCGAGAGACGCTCCCCTCAGGGCTGCCCGCCGTCCGACTGCCCCTCGGCGCTCCAGCGCCAGTCGCCCTGTCACCGCAGCCGCTTCAGAGCTTCATTCCCTGCCGCAGCCAAGGGTCGGCCTGTCCCTGACCCCTGACTGGAACCAGTCCCTTACCCTGGCTAGAGCTAGCCCTGCCTCCTGACTGAGGCTAGTCCCTTCCTCTGACTGGAGCCGGCTGGGTCCCTTGACTACGGCCAGCCCAGTCTCCGAACTGAAATCAACCTGCCCCTGACTAACTGGAATCAGCCGGGCCCCCCCGACTTGGTCCCCCGACTGCGGCCAGCCCTGCGCCCCACCCGGCTCCGGCCTCCCCCAGGAACGGCCAAGCCGCTGTTCTCGGGGCCAGCCTCCGCAGCCAGCTCCTCAGCCCGTGGTGCTGTCCCAGGTTCTGGTCGCTGGCCCATCCTGGGTTTCACACAGCCCTAGTTCCATCTCTCGCCCGGACGTCTCAGGTCCCATCCTTTCACGGTCCTACCCCCACCTCTGCATAAGATCAAGCTTGGGTCTCCCCGTGCAGCATGGCCTCCTTCACCTTCCAAGGAGAGGCACCCTTCCCAGAGTCGCCCTAGTTTAGGGTTTGAAAGCTTCTCCTCAACCCTTGCCTCCCATCCTGAGTCACCATGCATCCTTTTCCTCCCAGGTCCTCCAGGACTGTAGGCGGGACCCTGCTCCCCAGCCCCCTTGAGGGGAGTCAACCTTCTGTTTCCCCCCCTACCTCGCTCCCCAACCCCGCAGAGTCATCTTTCCAGCCTTGTGGGGTTTCAACCCTCATCCTCACAGATGACAAACCTAGTTTATGGGCCCCTTCCCTACCCTTCTTGCCAGTTCTTCATTACCTTTCTAGAGCCTTTGATTTTCTTTCCGTCTGAGTTCATTCGGTTCCCAACAGGAGCTACAAAGCTTGTCCTTTCTGTTTTATTCAACTCCCCTTTAAAGCATTTCCCAGTGTGGAAAATGTTGTAGCGGCTTGGGGTACTGCGTTGAAGACAAAAAAATATGTGAATATATAGGTAAATATGTTCACATGTGGTATGTATGTGTAATGAAGTTGATTCCATTGAGGTCCTACAGTCTATAAGGCAGAAGAGTACAGATAGTCCCCCCTCTCAGCACTCAACTGGAGATCTGTGTTTAATATGGTGTAGAACAATCCTCAGATTCCAGATTAGTTGTCATTGCTATAATTGTGAATTTTTACCAATAGGGTCTTCAAGGGTCTTTGGGAGCCAACAGTGACCAAATGTTTGTGTGCCTAATTTGCATTTTATCCTTGACAGACACCAGAAGAAATAGAAAGACTGACTGTTGATGAAGATCTCAGTGATATTGACAGGGCTGTTTATCTGCTCAGGTAGGTCTCACTCTTTCTTGCAAATTGCTGCCCTTTGCCTGTTGGGCAAACATGAGCTGTTTCTGAAATGTCATGTCTCAGTTGCTGAGGGTGTTCAGACGGACTGTTCCCCTTGAACAGGGTACTTTTTTGCATGCATCACAATTATGTTATGAATTATGTTAGGTTTGGGCTTATGGATCTGAGAACTGGAATCAAATAACATATCTAATTTAAAGAACACTGCCTGGAGGAGGAACTGCAGAGCAGCTAATGGTTTGAATTGAATCACATCCTTTTGAAATTACTTTCCAAGTATGCTCATGCACGAGTCAGTAAGCATAGATAAGATTTAAAGGTACCCAGTGATTAAAATTTTAAGTTTATTGTAGAGAATGGATATTGTATGCAATACTATATAGAAAAATTCAAAAACATGAATTTTTGCTCAGAATATAGTTTATTATTACTTTTGTAATGTGAGCTTTATATTGCTTGCAAGTTTCTTTTTTTCTTTTTTTTTTTAAATTAAGTTGACTCTACTCTCTAAGTTTCAGACCATCTCGTGGGCTCTACAGAATAGCTTGAGACAAGTGGTTATGTTGTCGCTATATATGCTTCTGATGATTCTACATTACTTCAGTCACAAAGGTCTCCATTTGGGTGCTGGGCGCGGGGGTGGGGTGGGGATTACAGTACATTGCTAGAATCAACTTATATTATGCAGATATGTATAAACACAGTAATACAAATGATTTGAATAATTTTAAAGGGTAAATATATTGATGAAAAGTCTTCAGAAATAGAAAATCTTCTAGGCGTTTGTATATATTTAAGAATTATTTTCACCTGTGTGTGTGTGTGTATGTATATAATTTTCTTTTCTTTTGGGAAATTAGTCTTTGTGATCGCTGTTTAGAATCAGGGTTTGAAGACTGGTGCTACCTCCTATAAAGTCCGTCTCCTTTGTTTAGGTCTGCCTTACTAGCTTCAGCTGCTGTCTATCTTCTTATTCTGTTCTTGATTATAGATTATAGATCATATTTCCAGTCCCATGGTATTCATTGAATGATTATATAAAGAATTCCTTAAGATTCTTCCCCCTCTTCCTCAGATTCAGGGCCTTGTCTGTGTTACACAAAGTGTTTACCACAGAACTGCACCCTCAGCCTCTCTTCAGGACTTTCCTTCAATATTCTTCCTGGTGGCACCATGAGTTTCTCTTCTTACTGTGTATCAGTGTACTTTCCATTTGGACCCTACTGATCATGGTCTTCGATAATTATACCAAACAAAACCCAAACCAAATGGATAAACCAACAGATAAACACACGAACAAAAGCAAGCAAGCAGACAAAACAAAGTGAAGGTGGGCTTGGTGGGTACACCTGTAATCCCAAAGCTGATGCAGAAGAATTGCTGTGCATTCAAAGACAGCCTGGGCTCCGCAGGGAATCCCAGGGCAGCCGGTGCTTCATAGTGAGTCCTTTCCTGTCAATTGGCTTTCACCGTAAATCTTCTTGTGCAAATGAACAGACAGTTGAAGAATATTGAGTAAATTTCTTTTGATATGGAGCAGTTAATGATCATAAAACAGGTCTTGCTATTCGTATGGCATGCTTTGTTTCCTTGTAGGGCAACCCCTGGCTTAGTGTCAGGAAACAGAGAGCCTTGCTCTACTTAAGCTGACAGCAGACACCTCATTCTAGATGTCAATGATAACCTATTTCTTTTTAAGGTTTTCACTTTGCTTTTATTGTTGGTTAGAGACAACTAAGTTGTTTTTCTTTTATTCAGTTATAGAACGTATGTTTCCCTTAGTTCTAGAACTTTACAAAGTTCAGATTTCCCCCTACCCCCACCTCCTTTTCAGAGGAGAGGGTTTAAAAAGAGATCAGTCTCCTTTAGTTTCTTATGGCTTACCTACCTGTAAGGAGGCTAGCGAGGTGCTTAGGAAGGGGAACACTAGTTTGCTTGTGTGGGGCTATCCCACTAAGTTCTTCTTTTGTATTGCTGCCCTCTTACCACCTCCTGGGGGAAGGTGGCGTTTCCTTTTCTGGCGGTCTCTAGAGGGTTATGGCAGGGCTGCTTGAAGGATTCTTTCTTCTCCACCATTCAGGGGAAGAGACTGGGCTGTCTCATCGATGTATTCAAACGGTCTTTGTTAAAGCTTTCCTTTTATCTGTTCTCTTAGAATGTGCTTTTTATTTTAAATAATTTATTCTTTTAAAAAATTGTTCTCAAAACGCCCATGGAAGGAGTTACAGAGACAAAGTTTGGAGCTGTGACAAAAGGATGAACCATCTAGAGGCTGCCATATCTGGGGATCCACCCCATAATCAGCTTCCAAACGCTGACACCATTGCATACACTAGCAAGATTTTGCTGAAAGGACCCAGATGTAGCTGTCTCTTGTGAGACTATGCCGGGGCCTAGCAAACACAGAAGTGGATGCTCACAGTCAGCTATTGGATGGGTCACAGGGCCCCCAGTGGAGGAGCTAGAGAAAGTACTTAAGGAGCTAAAGAGATCTGCAACCTTATAGGTGGAACAACATTATGAACTAACCAGTACCCTGGAGCTCTTGACTCTAGCTGCATATGTATCAAAAGATGGCCTAGTCGGTCATCACTGGAAAGAGAGGCCCATTGGACTTGCACACTTTATATGCCCCAGTACAGGGGAATGCCAGGGCCAAAAAGTGGGAGTGGGTGGGTAGGGGAGTCGGGGGGAGGGTATGGGGGACTTTTGGGATAACATTGGAAATGTAAATGAGGAAAATACCTAATAAAAATATTAAAAAAATAAAAAATTGTTCTCAATATTCTAGACACTAGATTTCTGTATTTTTCCTGTGGAGATGATTTTCAGGTTCAATTTTGAGTGTGTGACCTTTCCTAGTGTTGGACATGTGTAGTTTCTACTTTTGTGTGTTAGATTTTGGTTCTTCAGTTCTCTTACTGTATTCAAACTTTAGAATCCTTTAAAAATATTTATTTTATGCATATGAATGTTTCTCCTGTATGTGTGTCTGCACACCACGTGCAGTCAGTGCCTGAAGAAGGGATTCAATCCCTTGGAACTGGGGCCCCAGTCCTTTGCAAGAACAGCACATGCTCTTATCCACAGAGCCATCTTTCATCCCCCCATTCTTGGAATGTTAATAATGCTAAATTATAATTCAGCCAAATGTGTAGGCATCAGTAGTCTAAGTAACATTAATGGAGGTTCCCATAGCACTGAAATGGAATCCAATATCCCATGACAAATGAATGCACTGTCTATTACTTTGGTCTGAAAGGATGACAGGTCAGTTATCATTGTCATTTTAGCAGAAAGTTTATAAGATTAGGATGCTTGAAGATTTAACACAGATGACTATGAGTTTTGCATAAATATGATGCTGATAGACCCATCTGTGGCATTTAGCACCAAAGCAAAACAACTTTCTCAATAGTCACAGCTTGTGTCTTAGTCAAACTCAGATCACAGCATCTTTTTCCTGTTCTCTCTCTTCTGTGTGATTTTGGCATGTATTTTAGGAATGTACTCAAAAATATGTGAATAATTTTATTAGAGAAGAGTCTTGTAGTATATATAAGTATGCATACTGTATATTCTCTAAGTAAAATCTCAGACATCTCCAAATGTTTCCTAGGTAATCCTAGACCCTTAAGGCATTTAAAATAGTTGGTAGATGTGACTCCCTTGGCTGTGCATTGTGATAATCCTGATTATTTCTCACTTTTTAGAATGGCTTTACTGACCTGTGTTTCATGTTTCATATGATTTCTTTTAAAGTGAACAGTTAGTATTTTTCATGTATTCACAGAACTGTACAACTAAAGCCACTATCAATTTTAGAATGTTCATATATCCCTATAAGGCCTGTAGCTCCATCTCATGTCTGACTCCTTCCAGCTCTGGGAGCTACTTAAGAATCTGCTCTCTGTCCCCATGGCCCTACTTCTTCTGGCGTTCCTTGAAATGGAATGGTATATGATGTGGCCTCTGCATTTCTTTTACTTCTTTTACTTAGAAAAATATATCCAAGATTCATGGTAGATCACCATTATTATATTTCTTTTTATTAGTAAATAGTGTTCTATTGCTTGGGTATATGGTAGTTCTCTGCTATCTACAGAACATATGTTTCAGGACTCCCAGGCGAATGCTGAAACTGCAGAGTACCGAGTCCTGATATTTAACACATTTTCCACTGTTATTAGGCATGTCGCATGCACTATGGCCATAAGTCTTGTAGTTTAAGATTAGATAAACAAAATAGTCTCAAATCTTGTTTTCTTTCTTTACCATTTTATAGAACTTTCTATTCTACCATGTTTTAGCATCCAGCTTTTCTTCTTCTTTTTCTTTTTCTTCTTGTTGAGAAGTTCACCTTCTCACTTAAAGGAAGTACTTTATGGCTTCTTTCTGGCATATCTAAGTTGCCAGCACCACTAGCCCTGTGCTTTGGCCATTACTAAGGCACACACACACACACACACACACACACACACACACACACACACACACAGATATATTGGGGGATATTGCAAAAGGAGAAAACATATCATTCTTGCAGAAATGTCATGTTATTTACAATTTATGATTTTTTTTATTTCTAGATTCTTCTGTTTAATATCTTGATAGTAATTGAGGGTGAATAACAAAACACAGAAAGAAATACCTTGGGTAAGGAGAGACTATTGTGCCACTAGTTTTTCTGATCTGTTCATCAGTGAGTGGACATTTGGGCTGTTTCTACTTAGGTCTGTACCTTTTGGAGCAGAAATGCTGATCTCTTACTGTCACTTAGATCCATGTGGCCTCCACTCACTCTGCTGTTCTTCACCTCAGAGTATCTCTTTGTCAGACCTGTCTAACATTTACAATTCTAGGATCTAGATGCAATCTTGCACCTAGTTTGAGGCCTTCCCTAATGCTGCAGCACCTCTCAACTCCTGCATAGTTTTAGTACCAGTGTTCCTCAAGAGACAAGCATTCCTTTATGCTCCCTAACTTGCATGCATTGTCTTTGACAGGCTTCACACTTTTGAAGTTCAGGTAATGTTCTGTTTTTCATTCTTCCTTGTTCATGTTGTGATAGGAATATATACCTCTTAACACAATGAAGAACATTTAAGATGGTTAAAACCCTAGGGGAACTAAACAACTTGTGATTTTGTGTATGTGTGTGTTTTGCCCTCTAAAGCAAGCTTTGAATGTACACAGAAATGTTCACAAGTTGTAAATATATAGATTGTTGAATTTTCATGAATGGACACAGCTAAGGAGCTAGCATCCATATTAAAAAAGGGAACATTATTTATTGGGTTAGCCAGTAGCCTCCTGCAGACTCATTCCATTCTCTTCAGCCTCTTGAAGAGGGTAGTTGCTTTTCTGACATCGCAGATGAGTTTGTCTGACTTAGAATTGTATGTGACAGGCACCACAGTAAGTCTCTCTCTCTCTCTCTCTCTCTCTCTCTCTCTCTCTCTTTCTCTCTCTCTCTCTCAGTTTCTCTCTGTCTCTCTCTCTCTGTCTCTCTCTGTCTCTCTCTGTCTCTCTCTCTCTCTCTCTGTGTGTGTGTGTGTGTGTGTGTGTGTGTGCATGTGTGCCTAGTCTCCTTTGCTCAACATTACAGAGAGCTATCCATATTGATTCAAGAAGCACTAGATAGTTTGTTCGTAGTTTGTTTTCATTTCTATATGTTATTCTTTTAAGAGTGATCACAACTTAAGATGCCTGTGGTGGATATTTACCTGGCTTCTAGTTTGGGATTTTTATGCAGAATGCTGCTGTAAGCATTATATACAAGTGTTTTAGCAAATAGATGTATTTCTCTGTTATCTTTTCTAGAAATATAGAATTAATTGGTTGAAGCATACTACAATGTCTAGCTTGAAAGAGCTGCCTAGTGGTTTTTGAAGTGCTGTTATCAGTCTCTATTTCTGTCAGCAGTGTCTAAGCATCCCAGTTGGCATATTTTTAAGGAACAAAAGTGACAAACTTCCTAGCACAGCAGCAATGACCTGTTAACAGCTTTGGATGTTTCTGTCCTTTGTCCTGACTTTCTCATGTCTGCTAGCTTCTCTTCCTTCCCCACAGGAGAGTTTCTGTATGCTTTTACACCTGGTGTCTGTCCTGCCTAGGCTGTGGTTAGAAGGTTTCTGTCCCTTTCCTTGTCGTCTGTTTTGAGGACAACCACAGGAGGCATCTGCTTTCTTTTTTCCTGTATACAGAAGCTTCAGGTTATAGGACGTGAGATGTTCTGTGTGTTTGTTTCAGAAGGAGAAGCAAAGTGGGTGTTAGAGTTCTTTGCCTTTTTGTCTGGAAGTTCCACTCCAGGTCCCTATACTTTTAATGGTTTCAAGAGATTCTATTTTTAAAAATTGCTGAGGTTACATCCCTTGTGAAATTGATGTCCGACTCACTTACCCTTTTACATAGAGGTTTCGGGTCTGCATATTCATTGTTTGGCTGGGACAATGTTTTCTTTATTAAGTAAGAGTTATAGATGGAGCGCAGCTGCTTGTGTTCCACCATTGCTAAGGGCAAATGACTTTAGTTCCTGGCAAACTATGAATTCCCTGTCTTGGAAAAGTTCTAGGTCTCTGACTATAAGAGACCTGAAGATAATTTTTCATCCCCTGTTCCTTGTCGTCTGATCTGAGGACAACCACAGGGGGCATCTGCTTTCTTTTCCCTATATTCTGAAGCTTCAGGAAGTGCTCCCTGTGAATCAGAAGACAGAGCAGTCTCACGGAATCTGCCCGAAAAGCTTAAAAATAAAAAATGGACTATTTTCATCATTGTAAAAGTGACCCATATAATGTCATTGGAAAGGCCTGGCATTTAATAGCATGATGCTCCTATGAGAGACCGGGGTGAGTTTTCATCTTGTAACTACAGCTATTGACTACTCATAAAATACTTAGAAATTTCTATAATAAAACATCATAGAATTATTTAAAATAAATGATTATATATATTTGAATACAGTATAGACTAACTCATGTAATTATAATGTAGCTGTAATAAACATATGTAAGTTTTACATACATGTATATATTTTCACTCTGTACATACCTTTCGGGTATAGGTAAGGATTGAATTTTATCCTAAAGAGTAGAATTGGGTTCCCAGTAAACATTTGGAATTGTGTTCTGTAACTTGAAGCCCTAAGTTGAAATTAACAGTGGTTTCTTAGTGTTTACATCAAGAATTAGTATTTACTATAACCAGTGATAAAAATCATACTTGTCAAATTAGGGCTAAATGAAGGCAGTGAAACAATTCAACAAGCTCTCGTAATCATTGACATCTGTACGTCTTTGCCATGGACATTTAAGTTAGTGCAAAGTCTTTCATGGCCCATGTTGGCCATCAGAGTAGGAGTCAGGGAAAAAAATGCTGAGGTACAGGTTCTCATAGTCTCTCTTTCTGCCTTATCCTCGTAAGACTGGTATATGATAATGACATCAGAATTGTTGAATATCTTATATGCCCTTCTTGATCATGTGCCTTGTGATGGAATCTTCCTTCCAATAAGATATGTTAATAAGGGAAACAAATTATAGCTTAGCTAGCATTTACTTTATAATGAATCTTATGAATTTAAATTGAAATACCAAATATTTATCAAGCATTCACATGCCAGGCTTCTCTTAAGAAATGGATGGGGGTATACTAACAAATACCTGTGTTCAAGGAAGTCATCGTTTAGGAAGCAAGTGAATTTTACAGATTTTTAATAGCATAGTAGTCATCCTGGATTCACAAGTATTTTTAACATCGAGTCAGTTGTATGTGGAGACTGAGGCTCACTCATTCCCTGTGATGCAGTGTCCCTTCTCTGAGCCCAAGCCCAGTCTAATTCTCAGATCAGAAAACACCTAATCTAAGTAGCAACACTAATACTTAAGTTGTAGGAAAGCAGAAAGGATGCCAGAAAATGTGTGTAGACAGCAGTTGCTTGATACAGAATTGTGTGTTCAGCAAAAGGTGATTTTTTTTTTTAATTATCCTTTTAGATCACCTGTTTTCAGGGCACAACCTACTTCTTTTACTTTTGATGTAGAGGGAAATTTCCATGCAGAAGCATTGCATAGTGAGACTTTTCTCTCTGGATTTCTAAGGTACACTGTCCAGCCCCTCCCACAGTTTGATGAAAATTACTGTGCTGAGGTATACCTTACATCAGTTAAACATATAGTTTGATGATTTTGTAAAGCAGATCCCTTCCGTGACCAGCATTTCAGTCAACAGATAGACCGTGTACACTGGCGTCCTTTTTCAGTTAATCCCTTCCCTGACCCTAGGCAACCACTGATGGCTTTTATGGCGTCCATCAGCTTTGCTCATTCTAGAATGTACACACGTGTCTTCATAACTCCTGGATAAGTACTTTAGAATGGAATGCAGCGAGTCATGAGCAAGTGTAGGTTTTTCAGTGTTACAGCTTTATTGAGATATAATTGACATCCAGGAAGCCGTATGTATTCAGAGAAGTCTAGTGAGTATTTACTTTTGTCCTTCTCTGTGAAACTGTTATGATCAGGTAATAAACATTTTAGCCACCCACAAAAGCCACTTGTACCCTCATCCCCTTGTCATCCTTGTTACCTGTTTCCCAGTGCTTCCTCCACTCAGGACAATTGTGGATCTGGTTTTTAGTACTATAGGTTGGTTTTCAATTTAAGGGATTTTATGGATGTGAATAGTGAAGATGATGTTCTTTTTTGTACAGCTTCCTTCATTTGTACAATGAGGTTGAAGGTCATGTATGATTGTCCCGCTTTATGGATGCGAGCCATTTTGTTGTCAGTTGATGAACATTTGGGTAGTTTTGGGTAGTTTGGGAAATTTGTGTAGTTTTTGAGTATTGAAAAATTAAGTGACTGTAAACATTAATTTACAAATCTTTCTGTGAACTGATCATGGTAGCACATGATGTGATTCTTCAATGTAGGAGGTAAAAACAGAAGGTTCAGGAGTTCAAAGACAGCCTCAAGTACGTAGTGAATTTAAGGGTTAGATTGAGGTACATGAGATCCTGTTTCAAATGTGTGTGTGTGTGTGTGTGTGTGTGTGTGTGTGTATTGTGTGCTTTTCTTGCTCACTATTAAACATCTAGACGTATGTGGTGTGATGTGGCATGGAGGCACATACATTTATTCCAGCTTTTGGGATGCAGAGACAGGTTGATCTCTGTAAGTTAGAGGCCAGCCTGATCTATAAAGCAAGTTCCAGAAGTGGACTGACCAGGTTGTATGCAGGGTCTACGTTTATATTTTTATGAAATACTCAAATGCTCTTGAGTGATGATTCTATTTTATGTGTCAGGCTGTATGAGCAGTCTCTGTAATTTTAAGCCATGTTAGTGTGTGTAATGATATTTCATAATAGTCATAGTTTGGATTTCCCAATGGCCAGTGGAGGTCATGTTTATTTATGAAGCAGTCATAAGCAGTCTTTTTTGGTGATGCATCTGTTTGAATCTTTGCTTACTGTTGGATATCCTTTCCAAATATTTCTCCCAGCTGGTGGCTTGCCTTTTGATTTTTAAAAGTATATCTTTTGAAAAGTAAAACCTGCTAGGCAGTGGTGGCGCACACCCTTAATCCCAGCACTGGGGAGGCAGAGGCAGGCAGATTTCTGAGTTCGAGGCCAGCCTGGTCTACAAAGCGAGTTCCAGGACAGCCAGGGCTACACAGAGAAACCCTGTCTCGAAAAAACAAACAAAAAAAAAAAACATACAAAATAAAAAAGTAAAACCTTTTAATTTTGTTGAGACATGGTTAATTGATGTTTTTCTTTATGTCTTATTTATTTTCTATATCTTATTTATAGAGATCTTTGCCTAACAGGTCACCAAGATTTTTTTTTTACCTTTTTTTGAAGACATTTTAAGAGTTGAGGTTTTGCATTTTAGAGCTATGCTACATTTTCAGTTAAAGTTCATAAATGCTACAAGAATAGATCTTAATGTCTCTTCAATATGGCTTAAGTAACTTTGCTATTGTAAAATCAGGTATTTGGCTTCTGTTTCTGTCACCTAACCGCTTCAGTTGCTGGTTCTCCTGGTTCTCCTGGTGTTAAAGAGATGGACTGAGCTTTAGAGAACACGTCCTTTTGATTCTAAGATGAGGATATTGAACAGCAGTTTCACAGTTTAACCACTAGATGGTGCCAGTAGAGACGATTGTTGGGTGAACCATCAAGATGGACAGCCTCAGAGCCAAAGTGGATAGGAAAAGCCTCAACTCTACACAAAAAGCTCTAAGCACCTGAGGAAAGCTGGGAGCAGCAGAGGTGGGCTTCCCCAGGGAAGAGCACGACAATGGGTTGTCCAGTGCCAAGTTGTCAACACTGAAGAGACATACAAATGACATGGTATGGACTGAGCAGGTCATGCTTAGGAATACATATACAGTGTGTGCACTGACATATACATAAATAGTGTGTGCACTGACAGTAGTGAGAAAAAGAGACCATGAATTTTAAGGAGAATGGGAAAAGGCATAAGGGAAGACTTGAAGGGACGAAAAGGGAGAAATGTTTTAATTATAATTTAAAAAATAAAATAAAAAGGTCATGCTTAAGGTAGTTATTCATAACTCAGAAAGTGGCTGCGTTTCATTATGGATTGGATTATGGAATACAATCAAACCACAGATATTTCTTTTGCTAACCTGGAAAAATTGGGTTTGAATTTTAAATTTTAAATTCTTTCTAAAGAGCTTTTCAAATTGTAGTTATATTTTTAGCAATATTTGGGGGCAAAATGAGTTGTAGGTAGCATACAGATGTTTATATCTTTAAGTATAAAAATAAGACTGGGGAGTTAAACCCCTGATGGAGTGAAAACTACCACAGAAGTTCCTATCCTCTCTGAGATTTGTATTTTATGGTATGGTGCTTTGCTTGCCTGTATGTCTGTGAACCATGTGCATGCCTGGTACCCTTGGAGGTCAGAAGAGGGCATTTGATGTCCTGGAACTGGAGTTACAAATGGTTGTGAGCTGCGGTGTGAGTGCTAGGAATTGAACCTAGGTCCTCTGAAAGAACAGTCAATACTTGTAGCCACCGAGCCAGCACTCCAGCCCATCACTGAAGTTCTGTAATGTGTTATAAACTGGATTTGCTTTAAAGTAACATCACAAGCTCTTTAATTACTGTTTATAAAATATGTTTGCTTACTACAGATGTCTATTGCAGTGATGAAACAGCGTGACCCAAACCAATTTGGGGTGGAAAGGGTTTATTTCACTCACAGTTCCACAGAACAGAGTCCATCATCAAAAACACTGAGGGCAGGACCAAAAACAGCAGAGCAAAAGTAGCCCTGGAGGCAGGAGCTGGTGCAGAAGCCATGGAATAGGTGCTGCTTATTGGCTTGTTCCTCGTGGCTTGCTCAGCCTACTTTCTTATAGAACTCAGGACCACCAGCCCAGGAATGGCACCACCCACAATG
Organism: Mus musculus; assembly: GCF_000001635.26. NCBI lineage: Eukaryota > Metazoa > Chordata > Mammalia > Rodentia > Muridae > Mus > Mus musculus. The sequence goes on from NC_000078.6 coordinate 103,545,603, forward strand.
GTTTTAGATAAATCAAGTTCAGCGGGTCTCAACTTTCCTACTGCTGAAATCCTTTAATATAGTTCCTCATGCTATGGTAACCCCCAGCCATAAAATTATTTTCATTTCTATTTCATAGCTGTAATTTTGCTACTGATATGATATAAATATCTGTGTTTTCTGATGGTCTTATGAGACCCGTGTGAAAGGATTATTCAGCCTCCTTCCCCAATTAGCCAGCACAAAAACTATGATCTATATTTGCTTGAAAACTACATAGTTCCAAAGAGGGAAAGGATTCACCAAAAGGCAGCTTGGTCATATTGTGGGGGAAGATGCCTCTTGGTATGACTCTGATGGGAGCGGGGTGGCTTTTGATATGGATGCACAGGAGACCCTACTTATATCATGACGAATTGTGTTAGATGTTTCTGGATTTAATGCTTTGTTGAGGACCTTTCTCTGCTCTCTATGTCCATATATGTGTATGTATGTGTGTTTGCATGTGGAGGCCAGAGCTTGATGGTATCTCTCTTAATTGTTTTCCATCTTAGTTTTTGAGACAGAGTCTCTCACTAAGCCCTTGTAGATTTGGCTGAACTGGCTGGCTGAGAGGGAGCCCCAGATGCTCCTGTACCCACCTCCCCAGACATGTGCTGCTGTTCCCAGCTTTTACTTGGTCTGGGGGTCAAACTCACATCCTCTTGCTTGCAAAAAGCACTTTCCCAACAGAATCATCTCCTAGCCTCTAGGACTTCTCATCCATGCTAAGGAGAGGCCATGGTCTGTAGTTTTCTCTTCCTGTGTCCTTTGCCTTCTTGTTTGCTGTAACATTCAGAAAGTATATTGAGGAGGGGCTTCCTATTTCTGGATGTAGTTTTATAGAAATGGTGCTCTTGCCTCAAATATGGGGTAGATACTTATAAATAAGCCACCTAATGGTAAACTTTTTTTTTTTGTAACCCCTGTAGACTTCTCTAATAGATGTAGGACTGTTTGCACTGTCTGTTTCTTCTTCAGTGGATTTTGGTAGTCTGTTAGGTTCTTACTGTGCTCTGTCTATGTTATGAAGATTGGGGTATGTGATGCTGGTGCTCCATACTGCTTTCTCAGTGCTTGCGACTGGCAGTGCAGTCCCTGTGATTTCCGAGGTTGGTGTTTTGTGGCTTCTTGCCTTTTCCTTGGTCAGTATAGCTGGAGCTTTATCAACCAGCTTTTGATGACAGCTTTGTCTAAGGCTTTGCTGTTCTCAGTTTTATTGACTTTTGCTCTACTTTCTGCTATTTCTTTCCTTTTCCATGCTTTGTATTTAGTTTTTGTTCCTGTACCTAGTAAAAATTAAATGGCTACAGAAATAGGCCATGTGATCTTACTGGACCACTGTCATCTGTGTGGTCCATTGGTGGCACAAAGGTCTTTATACAACACTACTGCATCCTTGTTATAGAACATATATAAGGTAATAGATGGTAATAGGTATGTTAATTAGCTTTATTCTGGTAAACTACTCCACAGTATGTACATTTCTCAAAGCATCCTGATGGCTATGTGTGCGTGCGTGTGTGTGTGTGTGTGTGTGTGTGTGTGTGTGAGTGTATGATTGTAAGCTGTCAATTTACCTTATAAGAGGTAAGATCTCACTATGTTGTATATCTTGAATAGATATAAATTTTGTCAGTTATACCTCAGTGAAGCTTAAAATCCCCTTTTATAGGTTTTCTTTAATATTAGTACTTTATATATTATTAAAAGAATTGGTAGACTTGCCTAAAATACTTACTTTTCTATGAGGAACATTAAGAGGAAAATTGACTTTCTTAAGGAAAGTATGCAGGTGTGAAATGAAGTGAGGAATTATTTAGGAACTTATGAAAGGTCTTACAGGACCAATCAATAACTGTTTAATCAGGTTCTTGCTTTATGGTGATTATTCTTTCACCCTGATAGTTGGATGACTTTGAAGAATTTCCTGGTTGCTGTCTTTACCATCACAAAGTGAAGGCCACAGGGAGGTTCTTTGTATTTCTAAACCCCTGTTTAACTCCCACATTCCCGAATTCTATTGTGTCCTATTGTGTGCTGCCTTTCATGTTACAGATGGCTGGCTGAAGGTCTCTCTGGTCTTCTTGGGTCGATATCATGAGTAGGTGAGAGGAGCAGCTAGATAGTGTGATATCCCTGAGCTCTTGTGTTTCAGGGGCTTACAGGCCAGGCTTTCAAACCTACAAGCCATAGCCCTCCAGCTTGAGAACTAGGGCCTCATGGCTCCAAGCTTTCTAGACCAGACAGGCTTACTTGAAGCTTGGGGCACAGGCCAGTGATTTACTGCTTTGGGCTGTGAATGCCTGTGCCTTCTTGCATACAACTGTTAGTCTTGCAGCCCTTGATCTTGGGTTGTTGTGTCTTTTCTTCTTAACCTTCGGCAGCCCTATGGATGCCCTTTCGGCAACTCTGTCTGCATCGGCTCTGCTCCGTGGTCTGTCTCATTCTGCAGTCCTTTATTATAGCATTCCTTAGTCTGTGCTCCCTGTTGCTCTCTGGAACTCTTAAGCCACCTTCTAAGGGGTGAATGAATAAGTCATTCTGTAGCAAGTTTTAGTTGCTGCTTCAGGATTCTTGGGGCTGAAAGGTCAAGACTTCACTCATTTTTTGGAATTACCTGCTCAGTTTGTTCTACCTGTAGTAAAAACTTCAAACAGACAATCAAAGTCCATTTGGGCAAACCTTTATTGGAGCCTAAAGCTGCAGTACAGAGGGCAGTGCACCAAAGAGAAGCCACAGGAGTTAAAAACAGCATGTTTAGACAGGCAGTGGTGGTGCACGCCTTTAATCCCAGCCCTTGGGAGGCAGGTGAATTTCTGAGATGAGACCAGCCTGGTCTACAGAGTGAGTTCTAGGACAGCCAGGGCTACACAAAGAAACCCTGTCTAGAAAAAACAAAACAAAACAAAACAAAACACAACCCCCCCACCAAACAAACAAATAAACAAAACAAAACAAAGCAAAAGACCAGTGTGTTTTATATAGCCACAGGGGCCTGGCATGCTTGTGAGCAGCCTTTCACCAGTAAGTCTGACTTACTTCACAGTGCCTGCTCCTTGTCCCAATCACATGCTGTAAATATACTCCAGCCACAGGTCTGTAAACACGGACCACAGGCCTTTCGATGAGTCGGTGTGGAGGTGCTCCCTTGTGAGACATCCTAAGTGAGGTTAGCTGCAGGGTAAAGTAAGTCACCTCTTTCACTGAGCCTTACTGTCATTGCATATTGTCTGGAGTGCTTGTTCAAAGCCTCCTGAAACAGAAGTGAGGACGGTTGTAGCAGCTGAAGTGTTCCTTGTAGTTGGGGTGGAGTTTCCTCAGGACAGTCAGAGTGTTCAAAGCAGCCAGCTGCCGTGGTGACAGTTCAGCTGACTGCTTTTAAAAATAGTTTTCACATTTATTTTTCATGCATGTGCATGTATATATGTACACATGTCACAGCACATGTGTGGCATTCCGAGGACAGCTTGTGGGAATGGGTCCTTCTCCCATGTGGGTCCTGGGACTTGCACTTAAGTTGTCAGAGCCATTTAACTGACCCAGAAGAGACTTCTTGAGCTTTAGGGAACCAGGCACAATGTTTTGAAAGCTGTCAAACAAGTGGTTCTCCGACCCATATCTGATAGCTTTTGGCCATTTAAAAAAAAATCAAAGGGCTGGAGAGATAGCTAAGTGGTTAAAAGCACGTACTGTTTTGGCAGTGAACCTTAGTTTGATTCCTAGCACCCACATGGTGGCTCATAGTTGTCTGTAACTCCAGTGCCAGGGGATCCAAGGCCATCTTTTGGCACTGCTCACATGTATACATACATGCACACATGCAGGGAAAACATATACATAAAATAAAAATAATAAAATCTTTGAAGAACCATCAAAAGAAACTTATAGTAACGACTGTACGAAAATTTGAAAGTTAGCCCATGTTGATTTTACCAAATAAGGGTTTTTCTGTACATGAATAGAATGTACTTTGATATTTCCCTATTTTTCTTATCCTGCTCCCTTTGTCAATGCGTATCCCTAATAACTTCACTATTACCTTCAGGTCTCCTTGTCTCCTAGATCCCACACGAGAGAAGATATGCAGTGCCTGGCTTTGTGGGGCTGCTTTATTTCACTAAGATGATGATTTCTATTTCCTTCTGTTTTCCTGAAAATGACATAATTTTATCTTTCTTTGTCTTTATGTATGTATGTATGTATGTATGTATGTACATACATACATATATGCATATGTTTCATTTTCATTCACTAATGGGCACCTAAGCTGAGTCTGTAATTTGGGCATTGTTAGCAGTGCATTCTTAAATATGGGTTTGCTGGTCTCCATAGTAGCTGCCTTTGATGATTTTGGGTATAGGCACAGTAAAGGAAATTCTCATTCTTCACAGCACCTAACAACTCCCAGCCTAAAGCCTCAAGTGAAGGCTTGGATCCCTTTGTGTCTCATTAGCGTTAGGGAGGAGGAGTCATTGTTCCACACAGCTTTTGCACACTGACTTAGTTGACTCGAGATCTCTTTAAGTGCTATAATTGATCTGTTTGCCTTATGTTTCTTCCAACTCAGTGTCTTATTTACCAGCGTATCAGTCATATGAGCAGGCAGGAACTATTACGTGTTATTGGACTCTCTGTGTGGCTCATACTGTTCACTCTGGATTTTAGTCATCGTTTCCGTGATCTCATTTTCAAATCTGGTCTGCAGGGTTTTTTTTTTTTTTTTTTTTTTTTTTTTTTAACTGAACTTCAGGCCAAGATACTGTGCTGGAACTCTGGTATTGTACTTCTACAAGGTGTCCTCTTTAGAATGTCTTGCTGGTCTTCCAAATGTGAAATTGCATTCATCACTTTTTAATCTAAGTATGTTCACTTGTTATTGAAGCCCGACTACCCTTTTAAATCATTTCAGTTGTATGCTCTTCCTTTCCCATCAGTCCTCTGAAGTGCCCAGCCACTAACTGCTGCCTGACAAAGGTGATTATTAGATTGTGATGGAGGATGGAGAACAGTTTTGGATAAATACTTCCTGCAAGATTGACCCCATCAGCCCACTTGTTTTCTGAAGGTTCGGTAATCGGGTCTTTTCCTTTTCCTGCAGTAGCTACTTATCACCTGTTTCTTACAGATGCCAGACTTCATGTCTCTGTCTTCCAAGTGTTGCTTGCCATTTTATTTCCCCGTCTGAGCTTCTCGCTTAAATCATCTTGGTTAATCTAGCCCTCCTGCTGTGCCATGACATATCCAAAATATGTTTTAGAAGCATTTTGAAAGGATTTTCTTTCCAAAGTTTTCAGTTAATGAGGAAATCATACGGTTCTTTAAAAAACCTACCAGGGACTGGAGCTTCCAGAACCTTCATATTTTGCATGCCTTTATGCCATTCAGCTCCACCTCTGCAGCTCCGGGTGAAAGCAGTCCTTCACGATTTCCCTTTTACTCTGCAAAACTTTGAACTTCATTATTATACTTTTCTGCCTGTATGCTCACCAATAGGAATACATTTTAAATTGTGACTGGATATATACAAGTGCATGTTTGTGTGTGCGTGATTATTAATACAGACACACACACACACACACACACATATAAAACAAAAATTTTACAGTACTTATTTTATGTCTATGTCTAATAAAACATCAATGCTAACACCAAAAATAATCTTAATATGGAATTACAAAATGGAAAAAATTCAAAGTAAATTACATAAAAATAAAATTTAATGATACCTCAGGTATACTTGTATTTTAAAAGTTAGTTCTATTCCAGGGCAAGTGGAGATTTCGTCCTGCTTTAGAGTGTTGTGAGGTTTGCTGTGCAGTGTGAGGAGAGGGAAGCTAATTCCAAGATGTATGTTTGAGAGTCAGACAGCTGTTTTGTGCCTCTGTAAAAAGATGACGATAGAGAACCAGCTCAATTTTAGGTAGTTGGAGGCCATTCGACAGCTGGAAGCTGTTTAATGTTTAATAAAGCTGAGGATGGTGGCCCTGTACAACAAATACAACCTCTGCTCCCTGCAAACATAGCATTTTGATAGCCGAGGGCACATATCAGGGATCATCAGTAAAGTAATTTTTACTAGCATTGATGTCATCAGATAAGCCATCTGACAGCTCTTGTGGCAGCATCAACTTAGAAATTCCTTTTTTCTGCGGCAATGAGGATCAAACTCAGGGCACTAGGCAAGTCCTTCCCCTTTGAGCTACATCTCCAGCCCAGAGAGCAAGCTTGCTTGCTTGTTTGATTTCCTTCCTTCCTTTTTTTCCTTCCTCCCTTCCTTCACTCCTTTCTTTTTTTTTTGTTGACTGTTAATCTGTTTCTTATTATGGCACTGTGATCTGAGGAGATTTGCTAAATAAGAAATTGTAGGTTGAAATCTTTCTGTAATTTTTATTAGTTGATAACTTTGAGCAAGCTATTGCCTCCTCTCTGAGTCTAAGTCTGCTCAATTTTAAACTATAGAAATACACTTCTTCTGTAATGTAAAGATTAATGAAATACTGTATGGTAGTACTTTATAGTAAGCAAGGCCTTCAATGTTAATTTTTTCACACTTGCATTAATTATCTTAAAAGATATATGGTAATGGTTACAATCAGGTTTTATGGTTCTTTGACTTTACAAATCTTTTTTATTAGACAAGATGTAAAGAAATTACGTTTCAAATGTAATAAAATTTATTTTTTTAAAGATTTATTTATTTATTATATGTAAGTACACTGTAGCTGTCTTCAGACACACCATTAGAGGGCATCAGATCTCAGAGTTACAGATGGTTGTGAACCACCATGTCGTTGTTGGGATTTGAACTCAGGACCTTTAGAAGAGCAGTCAGTGCTCTTAACCGCTGAGCCATCTCTCCAGCCCCTTTATAAATCTTTCAAGACAATGTTTTGAAGATTTAATGTTGATTTTGATGAATAAAGAAATAACTATATGGAGTTTTGTTCTTATTATGATCTCGAAGCAAGGCCTGTTTGGCACCCACTTCCTCATAAATTCAAACCCAGCGTCAGTGATCTCTGAGCTGTGTTTGAGCATGAGTGAGAGCCACTGCAAGGTCTCCTTATCTCTGTAGGGAACACAGGCCATTTAAACACCAAGCTCTGTAAAACAGTAACTGAGTGGGGTTCTCAGATACAGTAGTGACATGTCATCCTATCTTTTGGGGGTGGGTACCATCTACCTCACTTCTCTCTTCAGTAACTGGTTTAGGATTAAGTAGACTATGTAGATTGTTCAGGCCAGGAAAAGAGAGAACTTTATGCTGTGCAGTCAATAGTCTTATCATGGGAACCTGTCTTCTCAGTGAATTTTGAGCTTTTAGATGTTTGGAGTGATGTACTAGAGTAGTGACAATATTTTAAGAATATAGTTTCATAAAATATAGATTCATTGTAATTGCTGGGGATCAAATCCAGGGTTCCTTATATGTTAGGCAGACATTCTGCCATTGAGCTACATCCCTATCTCTATCTTGGCCTTGTCACTGGATGGGATTGAACAAGGGTTGCATAAACTAGAGCATGTAGCCTAGTTTGAGACACTAGAGATAATCTTTTTGAATTTCCCTTCTCCCTCCCTCCTTTCTGTCTTCCTTCCTTCCCTTTTTTTTTTTGATAGAGTCTCATTGCATTGCCCAGGCTAGCCTTGAACATCTATCCTTCTCATTCTCTCTGTTACTTGAGGTTATAGGTACATGCTACCGTGTTCTTTCCTCCTTGCTCAGACATATATACACACACACATATCAACCTTCCTTCCTTGACTGTCTCAAATTGATTATCACTTTGTGTATTGTTCCACAGTAGTGGACTGCATGCTTAGGTTAGGAGCCAGAGTGGGTGAATAAAGTGACAGGAAAGGCTTGATCCTGGTTACTCATTTAGTTTGTATTAGTTACTTTTCTTGTGGCTCTGACAAACACCTCATAGAAGTGACTGAGTGAAGGAAGAATTTGACTCATGGTTCACAGCGATGATGGAGGAGGTAGAGTGGTGGGTGGCTTCATTTGTGGACGTGGGTGTGTGTGGGCAGGGACTCACGGCATGCTATGCCATAGTAGCAGATGTGAGCAGAGATAGCTAGACCAGAACTCTAAAATACTGCCCCCTAGTGTTCTACATCTGCCACCATGGCTCCATCTCTTAAGTGTTCTGAAGCCTCCCCAAGTAGCATCCCATCTGGGGACTGGGGGTCCTAACATGAGCTGGTGCACATCCACACATTCAAACATAGCAGAGGCTGTGTAGTGTGTAGTGTAGTGATTGACAGCATATATTTTGAGTTGAACAGGATGTATGTAGCTTTAGAACCTTTATCTTTCTAAAGAGAAAATAGGATGCAGCCCATATTATTTAACTACTTGTTGAGACTGTTGTGAGAATTAGCCACTGTGAAGTAAGTCAGGTGGTTTTTTATTAGCACAGGCCTGGCATGTAGTATACCAGACATTATTTTATCTTGTTATTGGTGAAGGAATAATGCTTTTGGTGACAGGAACAGATAGTTGTGAGGGTAAGGTTGACACAGCAGAAAGAAAACCAGGGGATGTTAATGTTAGAAACTGGAGAGTCCAGAGCTGAGGGATTGCGATTGTAATGAGAGTGGAATTGGTATTATTCTTGGAAAAAAATGCAAAGTCAAGGGTTCTGGCCAGCAAGGGAGCTCACAGAGTCAAGGTTCTGGACGCGGTAATAAGATCCAGTCTTTGACAACAGAAGTGGAATGCTGGTGTGAAGTAGAGGCAAATAAACAAGCATTTACCATGTGCCTATGGGCCACGCATGGGGAAGTACAAGATCTGGGCCAAACACCCTTGACTAGAGGAGGTTGGAAACTGCCAGTTGGTCACATAGTCTCCTGAATAGTGTTTACTATCACAGGAGAGGGGCAGAGGGAGTGGCAGCATTGACAACCAAATCTTATCGTAGTAACAAATGCTTGGCTTAATGTATCATCAAAAAGGCATTTTAAAATAGGTGTATCTCCCAGGGGGAAGCAAATAATTAGTAACACTAATTTAGAATTTGAAAGCTAGCTGTCCTAAATCCATTTATTTAGTCTTATATTTTCTCCTCTTTCCTTTTTAACCTCTGGTGTATAAGTGAGATGATTAACCCAGTTCTTTTCAGGGTTTGAGAAGAAGGTTGCTGAGTGGCTTAGCGTGAATTGTTTGCATCCCGTGAATAGCTTCATGCTTGGCTTTCAATAGAAAGTTGGAGGGTTCGAAGTCTTGGAAATGTAATTTGTTTAAACAAAGAGGGTAAGAACAATCAGATAATTATTTAAAGATTGTACGTGCTGCATTAAGTAATTTTTTATATAGAATATTGTCCTGGGTCCCTTCCATTCAGTGGTGGTAGTGCAGATAAGTATTGGCCACATGTGATTGTTATGTTTATCCTGAATGTGAGCAAAGCACAGGCAACCTGATGGAGGCGTTTCCTCATTGGAGGAGGCAACCTGATGGAGGCGTTTCCTCATTGGAGGAGGCAACCTGATGGAGGCGTTTCCTCATTGGAGGAGGCAACCTGATGGAGGCGTTTCCTCATTGGAGGAGGCAACCTGATGGAGGCATTTCCTCATTGGAGGAGGCAACCTGATGGAGGCGTTTCCTCATTGGAGGAGGCAACCTGATGGAGGCGTTTCCTCATTGGAGGATTCTTTCCCCAGACAATTCTAGTTTGTGTCAAGTTGACAAAAAACTAACCAATACACTTTCTAAAATTATTATTTTTTATTTTTAAAAAAATCTACCACAGTAGCAGAATCACTGGGTGCTTGTGAGAAATCAAGTCCTTAGACCGCAGCAAGATCAGAATGTTAGCTGCCAGTAGTTGAGCAGTAAGTGGTGGGTGGGGCCCTGAGAGCCCCTTCTCTTTGTTGCTGGGGTCAGTCTTGTCTAGGCCCAGTGCCAATGTCTTAGCCAGTGTTGCATTACTGTGAGGAGACACCATGACCAAAGCAACTCTTATAAAAGAAAACTTTTAATTGGGGCTGGCTTACAATTTCAGAGGCTTAGCTCATTATCGTCATGGCAGGGAGCATGGTGGCAGGCAGCTGTGGTGCTAGAGAAGTAGTTAAAGCTACATACTGATCCATAGGTAGGTAGATAGGTAGATAGGAAGAAAGAGAGAGACAGACAGACAGAGACAAAGACAACACACACACACACACACACACACACACACACCCTGAGCCTGGCATGACGACCTTAAAACCCACCTCTAGTGACACTTCTTCCAAGAAGGTCATACCTATTTTTTTCAAATAGTACCACTTTTTTGTGGCTAAGCATTCAAATATACTTGCCTATGAGGGCCATTGATTTTCAAACCTCCACAGCCAGTATTAAAACATGTTTAACTTAAAAATGAAAGCCCTTAGCTGGGCAGTGGTGGCACATGCCTTTAATCCCAACACTTGGGAGGCAGAGAGGCAGGTGGATTTCTGAGTTCGAGGCCAGACTGGTCTACAAAGTGAGTTCCAGGACAGCCAGGGATACACAGAGAAACCCTGTCTCGAAAAACAAAAAAACAAAAGGAAAAACAAAAACAAAAAACAAACAAACAAACAAACAAAAAACAAAAAACAAAAAGAAAGCCCTTGCTTGGTGTTTGTCCTTGGACTCTTCCGGTCAGCACTCGGTATTTTCATTGTTCTTCTTCGGCGTCACTCTTCTCAAATCAGTTTTCCTTTTTTATTTTTATATTTAAATTCCCCGTTTTCTTTGGCAGTGATTGTTTCATTCACATCTTTTCTAGCTGAGTCATTTTTCAACTTTTTGCTGAGTTCTATCACCTCAGTTCTATGTTTCCATAATTAGTGATGACCTATGATCTTTTCGTATTGTATGCATTTTCTTAATTTTCTTTTGTAGACAAATAGTAAGTTACAGTTACCTTTTTCATTACCTTCTGTAGTGTTGATCATGGAATCTTTTGCCTTTTGAGGTCCAAGTGTTCAAACATATGGGCCAATACTCACACCTATGTCACAACAGTAGTGTATTTGCTTATGTGGCTGATATAATACATTATCAGAAACCTGGTAACATGAAACAAGGTATACTGTTTTTGTAGTTCTGTTGACCAGAAGCCCCAAATCAAGACATTGGTGGAATTCTACGGATGTATCCATTTCTATTTCTGTGGTCAGATTCCCTCCCCTGTCCTGAGTAGCTCTTTGTCCACTGGTGTTTCTAGATCTAGATAATCTAGGATGATCTTTTTATCTCAGGATCCTTCTAAAAATTAAGAATACCCCACACACCTCCAGGGTTAGGATGTAGGTATATTTTTAGGCATTACCTTGCAACCTGGGACAAGTGCTTTTTTTGACCTTTAGTTCCCATCTTCTGGCTATCTTCCTAGGTTAGCATAGTTCCCTACTTCATGTGACTCTTTTCTTTCTTAAGAACAGTGAGATGATTGCGACACCATGTTTTTCATAGTCTGCAGTGCTGCCTCAGGACAAGACTTGCTACACGGCAGAGCAGCTTCATTCACAACGAGACTGTGCTTCTTATGACAGACCTGCACAATTCTGAAGAAACAAAAATATTACCTAAAAACGATCTGAATGCCTTATATTTAAAGCTCACGTACATTTCATAAAGCCATGAATAACTCCTGCTGCAGTTACTTTTCTGTTGCTATGATAAAACACTACCAAAGAGTTTCCAGGTTCAGAGGCTTAGAGTCCATCACCATAATGGTGGGGAGCATATGGGCAGGCAGGTAGACATGGCGCTGGAACCATAGCTGAGAGCTTACTTCTTGAAACACAACCTTGAGGCAGAGGGAGACTCAGAGTGGCTCATTTGAAACTCAAAGCCCACTTCCAGTGACACACCTTCTCCAACAAGGCCACATCTTTCCCAAATAGCCTCTTCAAGTGGGGACCAAGTATTCAAATAATGAGCCCTCAGGTCCATTCCCCTTCAGATGACCACAGTTCTACTTGAATATAAGTAAGAATAATTTTAATTTATTAAAAATATGTAACAATGTTTGCCATCAGCATTTAATGCGTTTGGTGGCTGTTCAGCACAGGTGTGATTTTACTCCATACTTGACATGCTTACAGAACTTGTGTTGCTCAGGCTATACTTGAAAGAAGTGTTTGTAGTTCATGGAATTATTTTCCAGAAGAATTTTAATACTTTCCAAAAGTATTTAGGCCTCTAGAATACCACAAAGGTTATTTTTGGGAAAAAAGCCTCAATACATGTTATACCAAAAAGTTATTTATATAAAATGTCCTAGTAGCCTGTTAGAGAATTGAGTGTATCTTTTAGAAGTTTCTTGCAATTAATGGAACCAGTTTATACAAGTCATTACAGTGTATGCAAAATTGTGTTTTTACCTATGGTATTTTAATTGTTGCTGTGATTATTATTTTACTATTTTATCATAATGCATTTATATCATTTACATATTTTATAAAGTATAGCAAACAGATTACAGATAAAAATATAATAGAATTTTGAAGTATTAGTAAGATTGTTAACACTTAATGACATGCATATAGACAGGAATTCTTACTTTAGCATAACTGTAATGTCTAATGTATTTGTTATAAGATTTATTTAAGAAAATTTTATTTCTGGTTTTATTTTTATATCAACAATATATTTAAAACATTGTAAGGAAGTCATTTAAAGCAGTAATTTTTCAAATTAACCCATTAAATTGAAAATTTAGCTCTTAATTTTACATTTAAAATTTGCATTTTCCTTGTAAGTGCTGGTCAAGATGTCCAAGGAGCCAGTGTGATTGCAAACCTTCCATTTTTGATGCGACAGAATCCTACTGAGACACTTCGGAGAGTCTTACCCAAAGTCAGAGTAAGTTGGTATGAAGTAAGATTTCAATTTCTTTTTTTCCCCCTCTAATAGCATGTTTGTCAATATTGAGAGAAAATGTCAGAGCTTTCATTGCTGGTCTTTCCCCTGCTAATAGAGTAGAAGTGTTATTATGTTTGTTTGAGTTATGATAAAATATCTAGGAAAATTAGTTGTAAAGAGTTCCTTGATGATATTCAAGAAAGACATTTTAAAGGTAGATTCTTAAGAGCCTAAGATGTAACTATCTTTATAAAATTATAGATACATCACTTGGTATTATTTTCATTTTTTTCAAAAATTAGTACAGTAATTTTATGTCTACATTACCAATAATAATTTAACCAAGATCCTGCATGACCAGCCTGTGGGGACTTCTGAAGACTCATCATATGGAGTGTATTATGGTTGATCACAATTTTAATTTATATTTATTCCTTCCTAGATATTTTCAGAATTAGCTTCTTGCTGTGATCATAAATGTTTTCTCTACTATTACATTTTTTCTCTAAGTTCATACTGCCCATTGGTTGTTAATAATCCATGCTATATATTTAATGACTAGTATTTATTATTTATTTGTACCTGTGTGCAAAGAACTCTTTTTTTTGAAGCAAGTATTTTGTGAGCAATGCAGATAGCAGTCTTTGTGTTGAATTCTCCTGCATCTTAACCACTAATGGGGTCAGAGGTTGCCTGCTATTGGAGATAATATTGGCTAGGAATGAATTTTATTTACTGCCCCTCCATTTTCCATTTGGTTATAGCTGTTTACAAATTAATTTATACATTTTTAAAAATCATAATCATTGGCATATCTTTGAGGTTTGCTTTATGGCATTATATATAGCATGGTCCCAACTACTGTCATTTTTATAAGGAGCCCACATGTCTACAAGACGATATGGGGCTTTACTGTGTACTATGGTGATTCATGAGTGTATTGAGTTTTGCTATGTCTCTTTTCCCAGAATCATGCTGAGTTTTGAAGTGAGTAAGTTTAAGTTTATACAGATCAAGTCTACTTGTAAATTCAATTTTGGTAGTGTTAACTGACCCAACATTGCTATCATGACACCGGGAGGTACAGTTAAATGGTAGAATCATCTTGGCTAGGGAGTTAATATAAGTAAGAAAATTAAGTTTAAAGTAAAAAACACCAAACATTCTGCACACTGTGTTGAGTTGGCTAAGTGTGGTCTACAGAGAGCAGACTGAGTATCCAAGGTGAATGCCTGGTTCCCAGAGAGGTCGGAGGAGGTTAGTATTAGGATCCTGAGACTGGAGTTCTAGTTTTAAGCTGCCATATATGTGGCTTCAGGGAATTGAATCCAGGCCCTCTGGAAGAACAGCCAGTACTTGTAGTTGCTGAGCCATCTCTCCAGCTCCTAGCATCCAGACATAAAAACAAGAATGAAGAATGAAAGGTAGAAAGCAGCAATCTTTACAGGTTCTGCCAAAATTCTGCTGATGTGTTCATAGTAGGCAAGTGACTAACTCCTAAGAAACTTGCATATGTTCAAGAAACTCTGGGTTCAATTCAGTCCCCAGCACCAAAACACCTCCTCTTAAACAAACAGAGAATATGCATTCATTTCATTTATGCAGTATATTGATACAGTTTCAAATGTATCTTCTGAAACTATAAGGTATGCTTGAGTTATGCAAGATACTTTTGTTTTTTGAGCCAGGGTTTCTCTGTGTAGCTCTGGCTGTCCTGGGACTCTCTTTGTAGACCAGGCTAGCTTCTAATTCCATTTGCCTCTGCCTTCTGAGTACTGGGATTAAAGGTGTGTGCCATCATGCCCAGCTGAAGATATGGTTTCAATGCAGAACATTAATGGTTAATTGGATTCAAAACTAATGCCCATTAATGAATGTAAGAAAACCTTTTTTTAAATTACTGAATGATTTTCATGTAAGTGTGTATGTATGTATGTCAGGGTCTCATGTAGCCCAGGCTGGTTTGTAACTCAGTATGTAGCTTAGGATGACCCTGAACTTCTGCTGATCCTCCTGCCTCCACCCCTCATGTACTAGTATTCGAGATTACATCATCATCCCCAGTTTATGTGGTAGTATTGGGGCTCAAACCCGGGGTTCCATTCGAGCCAGGCGAGCACTCTGCAGCTAAGCTATAGCCCCAGCTTTTTATTCTTTTTTAAGGTTGACTAGTAAGCAACTGTTTACTAGGGTCTTCATCTCTCTTGCCCATACAATTTGAAGGAGTTACAAAAAAGGTAGAAGGGTCTCAGGTGGGAGACACCACATCAGGAAAGTCCATAAGCCACACAGATGGATGAAGGGGCACGGCATGGTCCAGAATCACTGTGTGGCTCTGATTTTGCATAGGAACATTTGAGTGAAGCACAGAAGATAGACTTAGCTGGACAACAGTGATGACAGTGCTTTCTAAACAGCTTCCTACACAGTCAAAGATGGCCAAACAGTTACCAGTGCATTTTCACTGGTGAAACTATGCCTATTTGCAGATGATTCTGAAATCACTGTGCTCAGAGAGCATCAACACTTACTGGTACTTCAGGCTGGCACATTTTCAGGTCTGCCTGGCTTCTTCCAGTGATTACTTCTCAGTGATAAGCTGTGATAAGATTTTTCTCATAGTCACTCTGTTCACCTTGCCATCCTGCTGACTTCTTAGTTAATTTTGTGGTAAAACCACATTGTATGCCAGAGTGAGCGAGCACTTAGTAATAATGACATTTACAATCACTTGTATTTATTTACTGAGCACTGCTTGCCAGGTCTGAGGCACAGTTGTAATCACTGAAGTAGAGATGAATAAAAGTCAGTGAACTTGTTCTCTAGGAGGCTGTAGTGCAGAGGTGACCCAGACTTCAACAAGTAATCAAAGGAAAGGCTGACTGTCACTTGTGATAAGTGCTAAATGATGAGTGTAAAACAAACAGGGACACTGAGACAAAGTAGTAAAGTTAACAGGAGACCTTCTATGCACTGGAGCTCACTGTGGCCAAGCAGCAGCAGGTGGCCTGAGATGCAAGAGCCTGGTGAAACAGCCGAAAGTGTAGTTGGGGCTAGTGGGGGGCGGGGTGGAGTATGAACAGAGACCAGGCTGGACTAATTAACATCAGTGACATTGGATTTGAGGACAGTGGAAAGCTATTGGAGACGTTGAACATCAGAGTTACCATCTATTCACATTGTGTGGCCAGTTTGATTAGTGTGTAGATGAGAATGGGGCAGTTAGGAAGCTCTGGTCCTGGGCCTCTAAGAGTCAGTGGCAGGCTGGATTAACATGGGGAACTAAAGCAGTGGAGCAGTGAGCATGGATGTCTCCGATACAGTTATTAGAGGGAACAGAATTCCATAATGGATTGGAATGGATGAATTCCAAATGGATTGGGGTGGGGAGCAGCATCCTGATGGTTGGTGTGGGCATTGGGGTGGTTTTCAGTGTGTGAGGAGATGGTCTGTGTTGAGTGCACAGGTGGCAATAATCTGAGTCCTTGCTAATATTGGTCTTTCATGATTCACTTTGAGTATCTCATGCAGGAAGTAAGTATTCCCAAGGGCTTTATCACTTCTGTGGCTCCTCCTAGCCAGCTCCCAGAGCTCAGCCCTTACCTTGCTTCACCTAAAAGAACACGAGGAAAAGGGATGTGGGAGGCTTTGCTGGTGGTGCAGGTTATAATATTGTACTGGTGATAATCTTATTTGTTTACTATATTTGCATCTTATCCTTACTACTGGGCCTTAATTAAAATATGCTTTTTTTAAAAAAATGAGGCAACCTATTTTCACTGTTTTAAAGATGAAGGAATTTGGCTTTTTCTTTTCTTTCTTTTTGTTATGTTTTTGTTTGTTTTGAGACAAGGTCTCTCTAGGTAGTCCTGGCTGTCCTCAGATTTTCTATGTAGATCAGGCTGTCCTCAAACTCAAAATACTCCCAATTGCTGGGATCAAAGGTGTGAGCCACATCTAGCTGAGATGAAGAAAATTTGACTTTAAAACAGCAGCAGCTGGGGAGATGATGGTTCAGCAGTTAGGAATGAAAACTGTTCTTCCAGAAAATCTGAGCTTGGCTCTCAGCACCCAGATAAGGTACAGCTACTTTAATTCCAGCTCCAGGAAATCTGATGCCCTCTTCTGGCCTCTGTGGGCACTGAACTCTCACCTGTTCATACACGTGTGTGCATGTGCTCACGTGCGCGCGCGCGGACACACACACACACACAAACACACACAACAATTAAATCTACAAGCAAAATAAGTAAAATATAAAAATTAGGATTATAATTGTACTAGTTTTATTATATTTACAAAATCTCCTTTCAAAACTGGATCCAAAGTGGATGGTAATATGTTGTGTACTTCTCAAGGTAGAATTTAAGTAAGAATCAAGAAAGAAAATAATTTTTGGCTTCCAAAATACTTCAAGATATAGTTATTTAATCATGTTATATAATTTAATCCTATGGTCATTATTTGATCTAGTAATTTTCTACAACTTAATAAATTGAATTCTGAGATATTAGATTTTAATATTGAATTTGTGCTTATGCTATCTGGAAGTGAAGTAATTTTTATTGTCAAGATAAAGATCTTAAAGTCTTTATTCCTTTATAAAATCACAGAAAAAGGTAATATTACACTTGACATATTATAATGGACTCCTTTATATTACAGCACCAAGCAGTTCTTCTTGTTCCTCTTGAATTTTTGAATTCATTTACTTGTTCATTTACTTAAATTTTGTTCCAAAACTATGTCATAATATTATTCAGCAGAAAATGTGCAGTGTCAGGCACAGAGAATAATTATTGTATTTCCTCGGGTCCTATGGGGGTCAGCCACTGTATGCTATTGGATGTTTTATGTGTCTTAATCTCTGAGCCCAAAGGTTCTTTGACACCCATCCCACAGTGGAAGAGACACTAGTTAACCAACTTGCCTACAGCAACGTGTCAACCTCATGATTGGCTGATCTGATTGCAGATCTTTGATGTGTAATTCACTTGTCAGGCCTCAACCACCTTGTCTGGTTACTACAGCAGCTGCACATGGGAACATTTGCTTCTACTTAGCCACCTAGAAGCCACTCACCCAAGAGGACTTGAAGAAATACCAACCAATCGTGTTATATATTCTTATGTGTGAGAATTATTACTTAAGTGGTGAAATGAAGTGACAGAATGCTGTCCCCTTCACTTCCCCTCCCCTTATCCCCAAGAATCAAGCTGGGAAACTGTAAATGTTACCTTAATTTAGAACAAGGTAATTTCAAAATGTGCTTAAATCTGGAGATAGTGATATTGTCTTGGGTCATTTAGATGGGGCCCCAATGTCAACACATGTCTCTTAGTAGAAGAAACTAGAAGATGAAGGAGTGGGAAAGACAGCAGTGAAGACAGAGAAAGATGCAGAAAGCCAAGAAGTGACACCACAGTAGCCTGTGGCAGGAATGTGGCACTGAACATTTTGGTCTGAGTAATACTGCTTTACCACATCTGCCTTCTAGAACTATGGGAGAGTACATTTCTGTTGTTTTAATGCATCCAGCTGAGAGTAAGCTAAAGCAGATCACTTTTCAAAGCTTCCTGCCATGTCCTTTTTGACCCTGGCACCTACCAATCTTTCCATAAAAGCAGAAATCTTTGTTACCCTGGCTTGTCATTTTGTCCCCAGAGTCTGGACTGGCATTTAGAAAGAACAGGCACTCACAGTCAACTTTACAAAGACTGTGTTCTGAGAGAGTCAGTGTCTACTTGAGGGACCCATGCTGTGCTTGACTTGCTGGCCTGATGCTGCAGACCCTTTTGGTCTCTATCTGCATAGAACAGGGTCTCTGGTTGCAGGTGGACAAGGAGTCAGCAAATGACAGGCAAAATCAACACAAGAGGTTGTGTAGGATCTGAATGTATTGTCACCAAGTGAACACAAGTCTTATATAATGCAGAAAATAAAAGGGGTAGGAAGTCACAGCAGGCAAAGTACATTGAAGTTACCTGACACAAAACAAAGGAATGACTTCAAAGGGACTTACAGGAACCAGGTAATATTTACAGTAAAGATAAAACTGTCCTACCTAGGGTCAGCTTAATGAAAGGTAAGGATTTCACACCCTAGTCACAATTTGTGCTACTCCTTTGAACCTTGTGAAAGCTAGCACCAGGGGGGTCTGCTCTAGCAGATCTTCTCATGAATAATGCAATACCACAATCCCCCTATTTCCTAGGCCTTGATAAATTCTCCTATGAGTGTAACTTGGCTGTTCTTTTAAGTATCTGTGGAGAATCTCCATTTGTCCAAAGAATTCACCAACTTGCTTCTAATATGCAATGTAGCCTATTATACCTGGCTGTAGTGAAGATTCCTGTCTCAGTGGGATTCCTTAACTCTTACATCATAACCAGCCTATTAGCTAAGCCATTGTGTATTCCCTTGTTTGGGTGAGACTGGCTACTGTCCTAAGTAATCACTGCAGACTAGCCCTGAGCTATTCCAGCTCCATTCTTTGTAATGCATAGTTAGTTTCACTGTTTCTACTAGAAGAAAATTTGAATATTACTGAATAGATAGCCTTCTCACTGAATTCCAAGCTCATCTGCTTCAAGGATTTTCTATGACGTTGGAACACTGGTGGAGGCTTACCTATGTCAGAATTCAATCTTTAGTGGCACTTATAATAAAATAATACTAAAAGAGAGCACGTGGATCCATACACCAGACTAACTCTGGGATATGGTATGAGTATACAGGTTATGAGAACGCCTGGTTCCAGGAGGTTAAGTTTCCTTGAAACTCTTTGCCTCATGAGTGCTTCCAGGCCTCTTGGCCTGCCAAGCAGACTTCACTGGAGTGTGCGTAGCAGCCTGACTCACTGAAGCGTTCTTGAGTGAGTCAGCACTGTTGGTATCTGTAACACTGACTTGTGCACTCAGAGAGACACTTTACAGGGGTGGGAGGGGAAGGTGAAGTACAGAACAGAAGACGACAGAGACACGGGCTATTAAACCAATATGAAAATTATTTAAAGTTGGGAGATGTTATATAGCAATATTTTGATTCAGAAAAAAACCTACAACTTTCGCTGTTACTACTATTTGTGACATTATTTTCCTGAGTTAGTTGATACAGTAAGAAAATACCAGAACTATCATCCAGCTGAATGAAACAGCATTTTATACTGGGTACAGACAGATTCTTAAATGATCTCATTTTGAAATTTGAATAAAAAGCATTTACTTTGCAAATAAAGGTATTTGTCAATGAAGAGCTGCATGTGTTTTAAAAAGCCTCTTTGGAAGTAGCACAGTTGAATGGTCAGTAAGGATCACTCACTGTGGAGCAGGTGCTGTGTGTTGTGCCTTAGATACATTCTCTCAACAATTGTCAGCGCTATCCGATTTCAAGCTGACAGATGTAACTTAAATCTCACTGTTTGACTGTAATGTTAGGTTTGTAAGAAGAATGGAAGAATGTAATTGATTTTGATAGTGCTCTGAAAAATAAAAACAGCCTTAGCTAAGGATTGAACGAGTACAAGTGAGCAATACAGACTCCTTTCTTCTTTGGTCTGCATCTCAGAAAATGTTTCTCTCTTCCTCGCTGTAGTTGCCAATTTCTGAGATAAAAGTTTAAATTCTGAGAAAAGCAAGAGGGTTTTATGAAAGCAGCATAATTATACATCTTAAGCAGAACATGATGTTCTAGGACCCCTGCAGGTCACAGACAGCCTGTGGTGGAGCATAGCATTCCATTGGCTGACACTGATTGCAGGCAGGGAAAGAGGAGAGGGGAAGATTCCCACAGTGGCATGAGGTTAATGGAGGTTCCCAGCGTCAGGGTAAGAATCAGCCAGGAAGGAGGAAGCTTTCTGGTCTAGAGGTATAGAGTTATAGAAGAGTCACCCGGTTCTCCACGAAGGAAAATGGATACAGCTGCAACTGGAGGAATCGCAGCAGGAACACACAGTGGAGACTGCTCTTTTTGTTTTATAGTGCAAAATAAAATGTTGCCGACCATAGTCATTCAAGGATAGTGTCTGCATTATGATTGTGCATTTAATGTTTGTTTATATTTAAGGACAAAATAGATTGGCATTACTAATTACTTCATAGTAATAAAGTTCTATGGAAACATTTATACGTATGTAGATTGGGCATAAAGGAAGAATCATATAAGGAAGACAATTATTTTTTTCTTTTGTGACCGGGCCTGACTTAGCCCAGGCTGGTCTCAGATTGTCTATACATTGAAGGATGGATCTATGTCTTGAACCTCTGATCCTTGTGCCTCATCCTGCCACCCCCAAGTGTCACAATTACAGGCATGTGTCACCACACTCAGCAGTTAATATCTTTCACGAGATTTAAAGTTTGATTTGTGTTTCATAAAATTCAAGTAGAGAGCAATGTTCTTATATTTGCTTCTTGGCCATTTTACCATCCATCCTGCCTGTAATAAAAAAAAGAACTGAATCTTCTGAAATTCTTTTAAATGTGCAGTTGAGCTTAAAAGAATAAAAAACAATCCCCTGGGCTGAAAAGGGTTTCTAAAACTAGGTTAGCCTCTAAATGCACGTGCTCGTGTCTTTGCTACAGCCTGTCAGAGGCGATCACAAGACTGCCACAGGAGTTGACTCTCAAGAGCAGGATGATGCTGAGTCGGGTATAGGGACACTGGCTTGCCTGTTTGCTTTACTATAGACTCTGTGTTGCTCTGGCTAGGCTTGCTCTCACAATACCTATTTTCTGAGCACCAGTTCAGATGTGCCACCATATCTGGAGGTGGCTCGACTTTTAACAGAATTTTACAGGTTGCAGGATAGAGTCTGTATCAGGTTGGGATAACTCACAACTTTTTACCCAGCAGTGCCACCTATAGGTCTCCTCTGTTTGGGACAGAGCAGTAGAATGGAGAGAGCCCTCCTTGGTTGCTGAAGGTATGATGGTGATTAACTACTAGTGAGGGAAGGAAGCAACTATGCCTGCTTCCCCAGAACCTTCTCTTCGGTAAAGCAAAGGCTTGATGGAGGAAGGGCAGAACCTGCGGCTTCTGGTGGCCTGGGAAGCTCCACCGTTTCTGTGGGAGTAGCAGAAGAAACAACAGCCTCTTTTGGAGAAGAACAGACAGGACAGTGCAAAGACATGGAAGAGCAGTATGTACACTTTACCACAGGGCTATCTATCTAGGTGAGAACCTTCAGGGTGTTAACTTTAAATATTGTGTTTATGTAACTGCATAGGTTGTAGGTATGTATGCATAGCTCCCTGTGCTATTCCTGCAGTTCCCCCTGTACTCACACAGACCAGTTAATTATTTTCTAATGAGAGGAACACCTCAGAACCTATTAATATTCTGACAAAGATTTGAGACAAATCTCCTTATGTAAGCATTTTTTATATTTATCTTATTTTATGTATATGAATGTTTTATCTGCATGTATGTATGTATGTGTCAGGTGCATGCCTGGTGCTCTTAGAGATCAGAGGAGGGTATTGGATTCTCTTTGAAAATGAAGTTACAAGTAGTTCTGAGCCACGTGGGCTCTGGGAGTCAGACCTGGGTTCTCTCCAAGGGCAGCTAGTGCTCTTAACCACTGAACCATCTTCCCAGCTCAACATTCTGTTCCTAAACTCCTAGTTTTTGTTGAAGGGAAGTTGTGTTTGTAGTGGCAGTTCTCCACTTCTGTCTCTATTTTCTCTTTAGCAAATCTTATAAATCCATGCCTTTAAATTCATCTATATGAAGTCGTTTACTGTCTAACTTTGCTTTTTTTATTGCTGTGATGAAACACCATCACCAAGAGCATCCTAGAGAGGAAAGGGTTTGCTTGGCTTTCATATCTGGGGTCCTAGTTCATTCCACTGAGGGAAACCTAGGCAGGAAACTGGAGGCAGGAACTAAAGCAGATGCCAGGGAGGAGCACTGCTTACCTGCTTGCTTTCTATGGCGCTCAGTCTGCTCTGTTATACCAGCCAGGGCTGACTGCCCAGAGGTGGTACCACCTCCCATGAGTCATTAATCCCACATCAATCATTAATCAAAAATGCCCTACAGGTTTGTCTTCATGTAATTGGATGAAGACATTTTGTCAACTGAAGTTCCTTTCCCCAGATAGCTCTAGCTTGTATCAAATTGATAAAAATCTAACTAGGGCACTAGATGAAATCTGTCTATATAGTGTATATGTCTATATAGTGTATTGTTTGGGAGATCTATTTATGTCTCAAAGCCATTTCAAAGTCAGAAGACCTAAAGCAGATGCCATGAAATTTCTTTATTTTGATGTATGTGCATTTAGGTGCATTTCATGTTGTGTGCGTATGAGAGAGAGCTGAGGGAAGAGGTGGAGTGGTAAGTTGGCAGGAATCAGATCTCTCCTTGTGCCACATGGGTCTTAGGGAATCAAACCCAGATAAGCAGGCTTGCCATTTCTCCAGGACCTGGGTTCCTTCACTCTCCTCTATCCTAAGGTGTTTCAGGGTTCTCCTGGCTTAAGAGTTATCCAGGTAGTCTTCTTATTTTATGTTATAAATACATCTTGAATGTATCCACTTCCCACTGCACTGTGGCCATGCTGGACCTCCGGCTGTGATGGTTTGCTCTGGAAAGCTGCCCTAGTCCTTGCTTTCCTTTTCTAGTGTGCTGTCTCTCTACTTCCGATTCCCTTTCAACTCTTAGTAGGGCAAGACACTCCTAAGCATTTAGAGCTGGGTGTCTTCTGTTTAAAGCTCTGAGGCTTTGCCTCACTGAGCTGCCTGTTCACCACTGAAACAAACCCACATCTTGGCTCCAAGCATGGAGATTTCTTTTCAGTCCTCTTGTTCAGCAGGTTTCTTCACACTCCCTGGTGCTGCCTGCTGGGGCTGCCCTTTCCCTGGCTTCTTGCTTTCCTGCCTCCTCCTGTCCCACCCTCTGGGTAGGTTTTCCTTTCTCCCCACACAGGTTGTTACATCTCAGGAGAGCGTTCTCTGACTCCTCAGATATTACCTCTAGGGCTCTCATGGTAACTTGAACTTCTCATCCTTAGCTCTTAGCGCACTTTTAATGGTAGAATTGGCAGTATTAGTGAAATATTAGGTACACTGCTGGTCTTGGTTGATTGCTGATTCTCTAACAATCAGCATAAACTTTGAATGTGATTAGCTAGCTATTTCTTGAGTGTTCAAGTGTCTGTGAACAAGAGTCATTTGAAGGAAGATAACCAGACCCTTGACTTTTCCCAACCACTCAGAGTCTGATTCTGGTCCTTAACAAACGTAAATGAAATTAAAACTGTCAGCTTAAGAATCCGAGTCTTGAAAACACCTGATCTGAGACGAAATGAGATAGAGTCAAGATGGAGGTGCCTCAGCATTCTCTGCCCTCCTGCATCCTGGTTCATAGGCACCACAGGCACCGCAGGGAACAGCACTGCACCGTGGAAAAGCTCTGCTAGTTAAGATCAAAGTCCACAATGACTTGATAGCGTCAGCTCAGCACAGTATGGGAGACTCCTTTCTTTGGCAGGGGTTCTCCCTTCTCTGACATTGTCCAAGGAATTCTAAGCCCCCTATACACACCCCTACCCTAGGAATGTCAGGTGGCCTCAGCTGGTTTATAGGGTCAATTTCCTTTCTCTTGACAAAACCTGTCAGTACCTGACATTCCTGAAATGCTTCCCCATGCTAATGAGGCATTCCAGGTATCTTAAGTCTCAGCCAATTACCTTTGCCCATCTTAGATGTCCCCCGCTCTCAGTCCCCCAAAACGTCACAAGCCTTCAATCATTCTAACTAAAGTTGATCTGATTACTGACTGTGGTCCCAGTGTGGTTTATTTACCGTAAGCACTCACAGGGCTTCCAAACTCCCTGTTTCATGTCTCTGCTTCCACACTTCCATCCTGACCATGAGGTTTGCAAGGTCCTGGCCATCAAACTCAATCTGAAGGAGCAACTTGAGACTTGGTTCCATCAGCACAGACACAAGCAGGAACATCTGTGAGCATGTGCCCTACCTTACCTGACTAGAATGGTGGTCTACTCTTGTAAGGTGTTTGACTGCCAATGCCTGTGTTGTGGGTCTGGGCTCACTCAGAGATTCACTGATCTGACTTAAATTTTGGTTTTAGTAAATTAGACAATTTTTATTAAAAAGAGACTGATAGGACTAAAACAGAGAGACTTCCCTAGGCATGGCCTGGCTACTATTAGCCAAAGGATTATAAAGGGGCTGTGTGGGGTGCCAAAATGACAGTTTTAATTTTGGGGATCTAAATTAATTCATATCCTGTCTGGGTGCAGGCAAGGCTTGATTTTATAACAGACATCCAGCAGGTGCGTTGGCCATCTAAGCAAGTGTTTCATACAAAAGTAGAACTCAGCAGTTAGCCTGTTTAATCTTGTGACCCATTACCATGTAGGAATAGCTGAGGCAGTGAAATATTTTGCAACAATCATTACATTTTTAAGAGTGGCCCAACTACACCGGAAAGTGGTTTCTCTTGAGCCAGCAGACAAGGTACACTCAAAGTAGGAGCAACTTCCTCATGGCTTTTACAAGCTAAGAACAATTTCATTTTTTACAAGCTTAGCAATCTTAGCAATGTATCCTCTAAAACATAATGTTCACCATCACACCTGTAGTAAGAATGGAGGACTGGGCCTCTTGCCGTCCGCAGAGGCATCCTCCTTACTGCTTAGAAAACAGAGCTGCCTTTACTGGGGTTGGGAGCACAGGGCCTAGAAGTAGTCCTCCAAGGACACTGGACACCTCATGCCATCCCAGGCTTCATGCTACTCTGGAAGCCTTGAGGAGGCTCTAGGTCTTTACCTGGGAAACTGGGTACCAAGGTGGAGATGGCATATAATACAATGAACTGGTCTTCAAGGATTCATGAATACTTAGACAGGGTGTCCTCAGACCCACAGGGCCACATCTGACTCCCCAATCTGCAAATGCTTGGTTGCAGTGTTCTTCTCTTTTGAGGAGACTCACATGTCCCAGGCTGGCCTTCACTTAGTATGCTGAGGGTGACTTCTTATCCCCCTGCCTCTACCACAACAACTAGTTCTTGTTGTTTGTTTTTGTATTGGCCAGAGATTTGGAGTCTTTGCCTCTCAGATGCTGCCCAACAGATCTCAGCATTATGAGATTTTGATTGTTTTGTTTTTCTTATGTGAGTTTTTTTTCAGAAAGAGAGTGAGCGAGCAAGCGAGCGAGAGAGAGAGAGAGAGAGAGAGAGAGAGTTCAGTTATCTGTCTTTGCCCCCCCCCCCCCCTTGAGGCAGTTTCATGCACTGCCTTGCCCTCGTTAGCTTTTTGTTTTTTGATGCTTTCCAACATGCTTGTTAGGGACCTGATGGGCTTCATTTCTCTCAGTAGCAGACTGATAATAAAATTATTCATAGAAACTAAAAAAAAAAAAAAAGATTCTTAGACAACTTTAGAGAGAGTTTAGATTAGAAAAAATATGAGTTAGGAACATGCTATTTCCATTTGCTTATGGAAATCACTAGGCTTCTGTTATTTGCTCAAGAGAACAGGTTATTGCTTTTCCCCCACAAAATATTTAACTACTTAAATACTTTACGGATCATTTAAGATGGTTATTATAGCTACCGAATCTGTTAAGTAGGTCATTTCTTTCATAAATACATTCTTTGCAAAGTGTTGAATTGTTATTTTAGATTTTAAATTGAAACTATAAAATCAATGATTCTGTCTCCTCTTCCTCCTTTTTTTTTGGTGGCCCAGTATTTTTACATGACAGGACATTTATTCACTCATTTCCAATAGTGTAACAGTGCCCACTGCTGTTCCCGCCACAGAAAAGTTCTTGGATGTTGTCTGTGTACATCCTTGCCAACCTCCTCCTTAATCACTGATGTGCAGGTTTAAAGAAGGGCTGTGTGCGACTCTTCTGTATTCTGGCTTATGGGCTGCAGTGCATTTCCCTCTCTACCTGATTTGCTGTTCTTAGCCAGCTCTCCTCTCCATCTTCCTTCTTGTATGGGATGAGGGAGAGAATGGGGTATGGGAGAAAATTGTTACAGGCATCCTAGAGTTGGCATGTTCCAACTATTTGCAGACTTAGTCTTTTGTAAATGTTATACTCTATAAGAACAGAGCTGCCACCTACTGCTAATTCCTGAAATTTTCCACCTTGACTACCCTTAATTCCCCAAATATTTAAGTTCTTATTTTCTAAGTTAAAAGCAATCAGTAATGTAATGGACTTTTCAATCTTACTTAGTAATTTTAGAACATGGAAATCTGGGATACCTGCTCATTAGGAAGTAAGTCCACCAGGAGTCTGCCCATTAGGAATAAGTTACATGACGCTTCTGTCTGTTGCACATTGTGAAGAGATGTAATGCAGGTTCACTGGGGACTGGTTTCTCCATCTCTACAAGACAGGCAGCACACTGTTTTATGACATACTAACTAGAGTGGATTACAGATGTGCCTAGCACACTTTCTTTCCTTCAATAGAACTAGTTTTAAACGAGTTGATGCAGTATCTAATTTCATTTTCAAAGAGTTTAGGCTGGGCTGCCCACCAAGCCATAGTATAGAGTAGGAAAGCTAGCTGGCCTTTAGACACTCACTTAAGCAAATGAAGGAATTTGCTTTTCAGTGTCTCCCAAGGTCTATGAGAACACACACTTATTTATCCCAAACGTGTTTGTCCAAAGGGTGTGACTCTGGAGGAAAACACTTACTGGTAAATATGAAATGTATTCTATTACATTTTTGAAAAATATGTTTAGATATTAACTGATTTCATTTTTTAAAAAAGCAGAGATGAAATCTCTTGGTCTGTGCTGGTTTCTTAACAGTGGACAGTCTCAGATATTGAAGTCAGAACAAGAGAGAAACATAAATTATGATAAGACTTGAGGATTTTTCAAAAATTAAATGCAAAATAGTTAGGGCAAGTAGTTGCTATGGAGTCAAGACTAAGTCATAGAGTAAGAAGACAAAGCTGGAGGCATTTCTTGTTTCACTCTGCACGTAGTGTTTCCTCTGTGCAAACCCAGGACTTTAGTGGCCAGGAAGCTGCTCTTGGAACTCAAAGGCAGACTGTGTGAACCTGAACGCACACTGTGACTCTCACAATCTATAAAGTCTTTTCCATTTCTAAATAAAAGTTTTGCTTTTGAAACCTGTAAGTCTGTATATTGGCCACATCGTTTTTTTATTTTTTTATTTTTTATTTTTTATTTTTTTTCCATTTTTTATTAGGTATTTAGCTCATTTACATTTCCAATGCTATACCAAAAGTCCCCCATACCCACCCACCCCCAATCCCCTACCCACCCACTCCCCCTTTTGATACATCGTTTTTTTAAAATGTGTTCTTTCCATCCCAAATTGTTAGTATGGGATAACGTTTATTCTTGAAACAGCAAAACACTGGTGGTAGGAAAGAAGGTTTGTTTTAGAGCCTAATTATAACCTCTGCATTAATGTGCCTTGTTTTCTCTCAGCCAAAGACTTTTAAACTACACAATTGATGGTTAGATGAGAAATAAACATATACATAATCACATTTGTGTGTGTGTGTTAGGTGTGTGTTAGGGAATATGACATTCACACTTTCATAGGGTGTGTTCTTTTAAAGAGTAGAATGTATAACTTTTACTTTCAAAGTGATTTAAAATAAGACCATCAGGGAGGACTTGGTTTTAAAATGGTATCAGAGTCCAGCCTTAAGAGAGCTCAGGGAGCCACCATATGGAAATCTGGGCAAAGGAGGATTTGCGAGCAGATATTGTATGTCATCCAACAACTTGGACTTCCAGTGAAAGGGTAAGCCATAGGGGGATTTGAGCTAATATTTGAGAATCTCTCTGGCTACCTAGTAGAGGATAAGAGAGATAATGATGGATCAGACAGGATAAAGGTTATTTGAATAATTAAATATGGGTTGAACTAGGGTCATAGTGGGAGAGGTAACAAGTGATGAGATTACAGATCTGTTTTGAAGGTAGGTCCTTTAGATGCATTGGGTAATAAGAGGGAATAAGGAAATAAAGAGAAGCGATGGATGATCGGAAGTCTGCAAATTAAGATGCTGTAAAAATAAGAGTTGTCATTTACTAACAGAGATGAGGAAGATGGCAGGAAGCATAGGTTTTTAGGGCAGTGATTCTCAACCTCTCTAATGCTGTGACTCTTTAATACAGTCCCTCATGTTGTTGTGACCCTAATCATAAAATTATTTTTGTTGTTACTTCATAACTGTAATTTTGCTGTATCAGAATGTAAATATCTGATATTTCTGATGATCTTATGTTGTGACACCTGTGAAAGGGTTATTTACCCTCCAAAGAGGTGGGTCTTGACAGCAGTTTTAGGAAGAGACCAGCGAAGATATGGGCAAGGTGATGTTCTTTCTAAAAACTCAAGGGTAGTATAGAGAAAGATACTGGACATACAGTGGTCAGTATTTAAATGCTCATTGCATAGTAAGTTGGTAAATTGTACAAATAAAAGCTGTTTAAATGATATAAATTTGTATGATGATCATGTTGTAATTGACTTTTATTATATAACAAAATAATGCCAGAAAGGTTAGTCTTCCTAAGATCATAAAACTGAAAGTTAATGATAGCAAGTATCCTGACATCCTGATAACTTTGTTCTGTCAGCCACAAAACTGACACGTAAGTGAAATTCTCACTATTTTCATAATTGAGCAAAAAATGTTATGCTCTGCCTTCACATTGCACACTCATCCCTAAAAACCAACAGGCTTCTAGAGATAAGTGTAGTTATTTTGATATTTGAAGAAGCTTATTTAAGTTATCTTTTAGCCTTTGATGTATTTTAAGTATATATTTTAATGTAGGCTTTAAATTTGAATATGTGTGTTTAAATTCTTTAAATGCTATGAGTGTAATTTATTGTTTAAAAACATCTTTATGTTTAAGAAAATCTTTTAAATTGTTTATTTCATGGTAATTTATTCTATTATCAGTTATATCAGGTGGGAAAGGGGGGGAAGAAACTACATTTCCACTTTTTTGAGAGAAAGGGTATCATTTTGTAGCTATGGCTGGCCTGAACTTTCTATGTAGACCAGGCTGATCTGGAACTCACAGAGATCTATTTACCTCTGCCTCCCAATTGGAATTAAAGGTGTGCACCACACTTGACCATTTGCACAATCTTGAGTATTTTCCTTTTCATGTTAGAATAATAATGTTTATTTATTTATTTAGATGTTTTCTATTTTTAATTATGTGTTCCTGTGAGTATCTGTGTAGGGTGTGTGCATATGAGTGAGGTTACCTTCAGAGGGAAGAAGGACCCATTGGATCCTTGGAGCTGGAGTCACGGGTAAGTGAGAGCTGCCTGACCTGGGTGCTGGGAATTGAACTCAGGTCTTCTGACAAAGAAGTACAAGCTCTTAAGCACCGAGTCATCTCTCCAACCCTTATGGTGTTTATTTTTGAAACAGAAATACAAGAAACAAAAATACATGTGATTGAGATTTGACATTGTTGTGCTCAGCAGGATGACATCTGCATATTGCCATTAGCAATGTCAAAGTTCAAATCCACCAAAGAACTCTGTTCTTTAAAGGTTTACACATGGTTTATCATTTTCATCCTGTAAATCAAGAGAATGTTACCCATTGTATAAATTCTTAAAACATTTAAAATTTCCTAGAAATTTATCATCTAACGAGTTAAATATTAGAAACAGATTAATATGATTCTCTTAAGAAGTACATATCTTTAAAGGTTGTATTTAGTGCGTCCATAACCTTGGCTCTTATAACATTACTCTTCTGACCCCTCATCTCTGTAAATAGCAATTCTTTCTGCTCACACAGGAAGTCCTGCATGTCGCAAGCGTGGAGATGCAGCTAACGGCTGCAGTGTCCTTTTTGACCATCCTTCAGGAAGAATCAATGTCAGTCCACACCTGTGCACACTCCTTCCTGCAAGTCATTCTCCTGCACCTGGAGCACAGGGACACAGGTCAGGGCCCGCATGCCCGGTGACAGTCGTTCATGTTGTCTGGCCAGTGGTTGTGGGTCATTTGCCGCCTGTGGGCCTGATGCAAAGGGCCGAGCTCCTCCAAGAAAGATCCCTGGGCGGGAACACAGTAGTGCTTCCCCAAACCTTCCCTTCCTTAGATGTTTTCCTTTACAGCTATGTTCATGGGATGATCATACAGCAAGAATACCATATGTCTCCCTCAAATTATTTTCCAGTATTTAAAAATTTCTAAAGTTATTCAAGACAAAACTGTAGAAAATGACTTAGAACGATAATAGTAATTTTTATTTGTTAATAAAATGGGATTGCGGCTGTTGATAGATGAGCTGAGAGTGCTTTTGCCCCTGAGGTGTTTAACCTAGCATGTCGCATCTGTGCCCATTAGGTGTCAGCAATGCATGGCTGGAGACACTTCTCTCCGCAGTAGAATTATTGCCAAAAGAAACCCTGAGGCATGAGGTAATACTTTTTTTTTTCTTTTTGTAAATAGTAAGTTGTGTTACACTTTTTTTTTTTTAAGAAATAAGATTGTTTCCCATTGTGAAGACAACACATTCTCATTTCAGAAAACTTAAATAATTCAGAAAATGTAAAGAAGAAAGATAACGTATACTTGTGTAGTTGGCTGGTTTTAAGTTTCTGAGTAGTTGCTGTGTGTGTGGTTGCTGCTTGTCACACCCGTGATTAGATGAAATCTGAACATGGCTACTTTTCACGTAGTGTCATTTTCCTGTGTGTAGTTGCAAATTACTTTACTTATTAAATGATGGAAGCCATTCTCAGCCTTCTGTTTTACTAGCAAAATATGCCGTCTCTGTAGAGCTTTTCAGTAGCTCTTTAATTATAGAAAATTAAAATTTAATTGTATAAAAGTGGCGTCACCTGGCAAGGGGACATTGATATTCTTAAGCTCTTCACTAAGTATGTGAAATACAGTTACTCTGAGATTTTATTGAAAATAGTGTCCCACTGGAGTGTGGCTCAGGTGATAGAGAACTTGCTAGCAGGCACTAAATCCTGGCTTTGGTCCGGGCATGGGGTCATATGACTGTAACCCTGGCACTCAGGAGGTGAAGGTAGAAAGGGGAATTCAAGGTCCTTCTTGGCTAATTGTGATTCCAGTTTATCCTGGGGCATGTGAGACTGCCTGGAAATCAACAATTAAAAATGATGTTCTCATATAAGTTGGGAGGCTAAAGGCATGAATACATTTTAACTGGAAATTTCAAATTATACTGTTGACTACTTTTTCATTTATTTTATCTAATTGGTTATATTTATTCTTTAGGAATTATGTGATCCTGATCTTTAAGCACCATTTATATATACTATCTCTCTGCCATCCTTTCTTACATTTGTATATATTTCTATAAAAATTAGTCCCAGTTGGTTTTTGCCTTTTAATTTTCAATATGGTTCATTTTGTTTCTCTTGAAAATTTTTATTATAAATTAAGATGGCAGACTAGAAAAAAAATGGCAAATCTGTCCTCTAATGAAATCACTTTGCTTTCTTTAAACATTCTCCTTGTATGTATTTCTTTGCAAACATGCCATGGTAAAAAGTTATTCATTGAAATATCCTCCACAGATCTCCTTGTGTCTTTGTCTGCATTAGACTTTGCCATTCTATCACAATTCCAAAATACTCTCTTTAAAACAGCAACTGTTATCCAGTAATAATAATGTGTACCTGATGGCAAGTATCTAGACATACCACACAGTGTGTACCTGATGGCAAGTATCTAGACATACCACACAGTGTGTACCTGATGGCAAGTATCTAGACATACCACACAGTGTGTACCTGACGGCAAGTATCTAGACATACCACACAGTGTGTACCTGACGGCAAGTATCTAGATATACCACACAGTGAACTGCTGAGTGCAGTACTGAGGTGTGCTCTTTGTGGTTTTGAAGAATGCTGTAACCGTGAGTGAAGCAATTGCTACTCGAGAGTGCTTGGCGTCTTTAGCATGTGACCTTTAATAGAATCGTTGGCATGAGAAATAGCAATGTTAAAAATTAAGGAAATAGTATGAGAATGACAGACCACTATTCTTAATTCTTTGCAGTGTGCCATGCTGTTAAGTTTCTTAGTGTCTAGACTATGAATAATATAGCACCAGACTTTGGTCTTTATATTCAGATAACCGAGTTTCCTGAATAGGTTTTCCCCCCTGTAATTTGAGAATAAATATAGAATTCCATGTGAAATAAAGTTCAGAGTATCTGGTAACTAACTTGTTTTTCTCTGTTGAAAATGTGTATTTCATGATTACCCTTCATATGCCTCGGACCAGTGCAGAGCTTGCCCTGAGCTTTGCCCCAGTGTTTTGTGTCTCATTGGTTTGAGTTGCATTTGTCACTTGCCAAGAAGACAAAGAAAGTTATTATTATTAAGAGTGGCCATGTCCCTCACCTATAATTCATGTTCTTTAACAATGTTTAAACATGAAAATGTTCATTGAAGAAGTTGGTGTTAGCAAGAGGAGTGCATAATTCTCTGTCCATTGATTCTCGAAATCCTTTCCTTTTAGATTCTCAATCCACTTGTTTCCAAGGCACAGCTTTCCCAAACCGTCCAGTCGCGTTTAGTTAGCTGTAAAATTTTAGGAAAAATAACCAACAAATTTGATGCCCATAGGTGAGTATTTGTGTGTACTTTTGTTTCTTTTATTAAATTGATTTAAAAACATATAGTGCTGTATTAGCAATGGTTACTTTTGCATTATTCCACATTATAAGCTTAGCCATTATAGCTACACAAACTTCTCAGACAAGAGTCTACTTACTGGAAACATTTCTTCTCAGTTTCATGGGGTTTCGTGGTTGAGTTAAATTATTCTCCAGCTCCCGTCCTAGTCTTCCCAATCCCACACTATGGTTTCTTGGGAGGATAAAATAGGGTTATCTTGGGACTTCAGAAATTGCATTGCTATAGCTTTCTGAATTAGCTATGAACATTTAACTGCTGGTACAAAGTTAAGCATTATCTTTAACAAATACTGTAACTAATGGTAATATCCATTAGTAAAATTATATAAAGTATAAACAATATAAACTGAATTCTTATGTTAAATTATATTAGGTTAATAAGGTAACTCATGGTTTTAAAGAACTGTTTCTTTAACAATTTCATATGTATACATGTATGTATGTACACACATATATGTATATAACACACATATATATACCTATATATACATATATACACATATGTATGTATAATGCATCCTTATATAGCTAACTGAATGTTCCTTTACCAATCCCTTCCAGATACTTCCCCTTCTCACTTTTCATTTTCTTTTTCTTCTTTTAAAAAAAGAATCTACCATCTACCATCTTGAATTAGTGCTGCCTGCTTGCACATGGATGTGGGCAATCTATCCACCCACCTTGAAGAAAATGACCCCACATCCCTTACAAGTGACTTCTCAGCTAGGGGTGGAACCTCATGTGTTCCTCCTGTCATTGCTGGAATGCTGTTTGGCTTATTCTTATGCCAGTAACCAAAGCTGCTGTAAAATCATGAGTACAACATCTATGTCATATCCGAAGACAAAGTTTATAGCATATCTCTCCCTATTCTGTTTCTTCCATTCTTTCTGGCCTCTCTTTCGCGGTGTTTCCTGACCCTTGTCGGGGCTGTCTAATCTATGGTTGAACTCTCAGCACTTTGACCAGATATGAATCTCTTGCACTGCTTCTCCCACTGCCATAAGAAGCATCTTTCTCAGTTGAGAGCAGCACTGATGTATAGGTGTAAGCATAAATTCTTAGAAGGCAGCTTGACAGCTGTGCATTAGCAGAGTAACTGTTGTAAGTTTCTACCAAAGGCCTAGAGCATCCCAGCACTGGGCTTTTGACAAGATCCACAGTAAGAGTGGATTCCCTCCTATTGAAGAGCACTAAAACCCAATCAGAAAGCAGTTCATTACCTCCAGAACAGTCATGCCACTATTGCACAGTAGTCACATCTTGCCTCACAGGTCTGTATTGTAGCTTCCAAGACCAACACTTGTGCTGATAACTTTTCTCCACTAGTCATCTGCATTGCATCTTTTGGCACCATGAAAACAATCCAGTAGGGTGAAGTTTTCACGTCAGTTCTGGCTTGATTTCGATAGAACAACCAAAGCATGTTGTGTCTTGAGTAGTAGGGTCTTACTATATAGTTATATGAGCAGCCAAGAACAATATCAGTAATAGGGAGACAAGGTTTTTATTCAATAGCCCATATCTTCTAAGGAAAAAAGTGTTGTGTACCCTTGCAGGGTGCTGCCATTCAAACTCTTTTATAAAAATATGTATCTTAAGCACCTGATTGGCTTTTCCAAAGCTTCCCCACATAGCCTTACCGAGTAAGCCTTCTATTGCTGGGAAGAGATGGGGTGACCTCTACACAACTCTTAGAGAAGACAGCATTTAATTGGGGCTGGCTTACAGAAGTGTAGTCCATAATCATAATAGTGGGAAACGTGACAGAATGCAGGCAGACATGGTGCTGGAGAAATAGCTGAGAGTTCTACATCTGGGGCTAGCAAGGGGAGGGGGCGCAGAAACTGGGCTTAGCTTGTGATTTTGAAACCACAAAGCACACTCGCAGTGGCACACTCCCTTCAACAAGGCCACACCTCCTAACCCTTCTCAAGCAGTGCCACTCCCTGATGACTGGGGCCGTTCTGATTCAGACCACACCCCTTCCACCTCTCCTTCTATTCCCTGCCCCAACCCTGCTTTCTAGCTTCCAGATTTCTACAGACACCCACATTAAACATACAAATCTAAAAATCCCAAGATGTTCTCTCACATAAGTAGTAATTTGAGATTTGTGGATTTTAAAAGATATTAGTCTAAAATGTCCAACCATTTACATGTTTCTTTTCTTTTCTTTTCTTTTCTTTTTTAAACCTGTCTTCCTCAGCATTAAGAGAGAAATACTTCCCCTGGTAAAATCACTCTGTCAAGATGTGGAATATGAAGTTCGATCTTGTATGTGTCGCCAGTTAGAAAACATAGCTCAGGGCATTGGGTAAGTGTCCGTCCAGGTCCTTACGCTGCACAGTGGCATTGCCGGAGTGTGACACACGCACATCCTGCTCATGTGTTTCATGAGAGTCTGCTGCTCTTTATGTGCTGTCCTCACGTGATCCTAGCTGGCCTCTCCTGGTGTGTCTGCGGTAGGAGAGAGAAGGGATGGATCAAGCATGGCAGGGGATATTCAGTCCATGCCAGCTTCTTCTTCTCATCCTGGTCACTCAGTCAGAGTTCTGAGCAACCAGATCCAAGAAGGGACCATGTCGCAGGAGAAACCATACCTGGGATGTAGCTGAGCTGTTCTTTTGGTTGACCAGAATCTGGCTGAAGTTTAGGTGTTTTAGGTAGAGTTGCTGTTATCGAAAGCTTGTTGTATCCCTATGCAATTCCAGGCTCTGTGTGCTCCTAGGTTTGTGGCTCTTCTTGACCACTGGGGACAGGAAGCAGAAGCACAGGACAGGCAGTCTACACTCTGCCTAAAAGCAGATCCCGGGTCAGAGTACAAGTAAAGAAATCTCTGAAAATCATCTTGGGAAGTGATTTTTGTTTTAAGGATTCTAAAGCATTCAAATATATTTAAACCACCACACCAAGCATATTCAAATTAGTCTTCCCTAATTAATTCAGGATTATTTCTTAAGGACTAATTTGTAAATAAAATCACAGAGAATATACTCAGCTTCAGTAGGTTCGAATACATTTAAACCAATTTTCTTGATCTTATGTACACATTTACTTAGTGTTGAGTTCTCTTGTCCCGTTAGAGACATAACAGTAGGACTTTTCTCGGTGTGGTAACAGGAAAGTGACGGTCCCTCATGGCTGCTTGTGCTGGTCAGTTTCCTGTTATTGTAACAGATGCTGTGACAGCTTATGGAGAGAAGCTTTATCTGGGGTCGTTATTTGGAGGTTTCCGTTTGAAGTAAGGCTAATGATCTCTTACTTTTGGGCCTCTAGGAGACAGCACATGTAGTGGAGAGTGGGCGGAGCAAAGCCATCAATTCTTGACCAGGAAACAAAAATGAGGAAGAAGGTGCTGTCTGCTTCCAGAACACATCTCCAGTGTCTGGAAAACTCCCAGCATGACCTCTGTCTTAAAGTTCCCACTGCCTCCTTATAATAATCAATTTAAAATAATGGTTTTGGGCTCTAGTGAAAAGAGTAAATTAATTATCTACTTAACATTATAAAAGTTCAAATAAAGTTCAAATTAAGAACTATTTAAGAAATTAAAATAGGATAGAAAAATTCCAATGTATAGTGAATAGTTGTACAAATCACTCTCTTGAGTTCAGAAGAGAAAGATAAGCGTATGAATGGCTTTAGAGGTATGCTGTTAGATCTGTGGTAGGGAAGAAATGTCTTGTACATGCCCTGCTGAGGTCAAGATGATGCCCGCGTCATACAGCAAATGCAGCAGTTACAGAAATCACAGCAGAAAACATCATTCAAGTGACGGAACAGTTTGCTCTGTCGAAGTCTTTCTGTTTGCTGTTTTTTTAAATTCTCTCTCTTTTTTGACTGACAGAGCCTCATTTTGTAATCTTTGCTGGCCTGGAATTCACTGTGTAGACCAGGCCCGAGCTCCGCGATTCACCCAACTTTTAATTTTTTTGAGACTTATTCATTTGTTATTTATTTAGTTAGTTATTTATTTCGCTAGTTAGTTTTATTGAGACAGAATCTCAGTGTGCAGCCCTGGCTGGCATGGAATTTGCTTTATAAACTGGGTTGGCCTTGAACTCACAGAGTTCCGTCTGCCTCTGCTATTGAGTTGTTTCATTGTTTGGTTTAAACTCTGTTAATATACTATGCGGGGTATATTATATGCGGTCTTCTGTACTGTATAGCAGAAAGGCTATATCTGAAGGCTCCCTTTCATCAGTCCAGGCACTTGTTTGTTAGCAGTAGAGATGGGCTGCTGACTAGGGACTGCTTGTGATTAGCTTCTAAGCATTGTTTAATCTATAAAAGCATTTACCAGCCCTTATTCTTTTAGATTGAATATCCAGTGTTGTCTACCATTCTTTTGTATGGAAAGTAATTATTTTAGTAATGTCAAATGCATGTTAGATAATTAGAAAAATAACATGCCTCAAAATCTAGATCAAGTGATTTTGCTTCTTCAAATACTGATAATACATTTTTTTCTTAACTAGCTGGATCATTTCCTGAAATTTATTTAAAATAGAAAATTATATAATTTATAAAGCATAATATATCAAATATCCTAGTTATTAAAATTTCTATAGTTAGCAGTAGTTCACAGGAGATATTAGAATTGATTTAATCATTATAAAATTAGTAGTAGTATTTCTTCAATATTTTTAAATCTTTGAGAATTTCATACAATGTATTTTAATTTTATCCCCTCCTAGCCCCCATAACTCCTCCCATATCCACCCTGTATTTCTTATCCCCGTGGCTGCCTTCCTCACCAGGTGGCATGCGTGGGGACGAGAGCAGGGCGCTGGGGCCAGCTGGGCTGCTCGCTCAGTTGATTTATTAGAGTCTGGCTGCAGGTTGCTGCTCTGACTTAGCTTCTTCTACTGCTTCTTGTGCAGGGCAGAACTGACAAAGAATGTGGTGCTTCCCGAACTAATAGAACTCTCTAGGGACGAGAGTGGCAGTGTGCGGCTTGCTGCTTTTGAAACCTTGGTTAACATGCTTGACATGTTCGATACAGGTAAAACTGCGTGTGCAAGCATCTTTATTTCTGGAAGTCAGTTTTCCATGTTTTCCATTGCTAGCAGGGAGCAAAGGCTGCTTGAGACTTGTCTGTGAAGTGTAGAGTGTATGGGTATTCCTCTTTAACGTCGTATGTGCTTCTGCTCTTACCATCATGGAATTTGTGCTACTTTGTGCTTCCTACTTCTCATTTCTCTCATCAGAACATGACTGGCATATGTAAAAGTTGAAGAATTTGGCTTGGAAAGCAGCCCTTAATTTCCTCAGCTAAATGATGTTAAGTCCTCACGGTAACATGTCTAAATGACTATAACATGATTATAGCATGCCTGCAAGAGTTCTTTCTTAATAATATTTTAATGCCAGAAGGCTGGCATTAAAATGCCATTGGAGGAGAAATTTGGAGTAGATAATTCAGTGGGGATATGTAAGAAAGTATTTCTTATCATCATCCTAACCAAGGCTCAGAACAGCTAGCTGTCTACTAAGCATGGACCCAGACCTAGATTGATGCCGGCTCTGGACAAGTAGTTCACCAGTGGATGTTAGCCCACAACAAGGTAATGCTTAGCGGGTCAAATGTTAAGACTGAGGTGTGAAAGTCAACTGTGTAATTGTAGGCTTGGGCTTACTGGGACTAGCACCATTTGATCTGAAATAGAGCCTCTGAAAGATTATTGCAGTATAGATGATGATTCTGTATAAACATTTCAGAGTGGGCATTGAGGTGATATGATGAACCACAGGTTTCTTTGCTGGTTTGTTCTTCAGGTTCTAAGACTTGTTCTGTTACTCAGTAGCTATTGTATGGATTTCCTTTAATAACTGGAGCTAAGGCTCTGAATTGTGGTGGTAATACAGTCATAATAGCATGACACCCATGCCTCCATTATAACTTTTCACCCCTCAGTACTGTTGCATGTCTGATGGCTTAATCAACCGAGGGAGTTTTCACAAGTACCTGGAAGTGAGATTTAAATATTGCTATCATATCAAAAGCATATGGCCTAAGTGGATACATATACTTAACTGGTCAACCTTTAAAGACCATCTAAGAAGTGAAATTAACATGAAATTAACTAAGAAGTGAAATTAACATCTAACAGTGAAATTAAGTAGACAGGCTAGATTCAAGTTGACTTTAATAAAACCAATATTAAGGTTACAGTGTGGCATGAGAGGAATATAAAAGAGAACTCAAAGTTTACTGGACCTGCTGCTATCCAACTACTTAAATTGAAAATGTTATAATTCTTCTGGTTATTCATACTCAGGACACCATCGATGCAATTGTTTAGTTGTGGTGACCCTATGTTCATTCCCATGTGGCTCCTGTACAAGTCCAAAGTCACAGTTTCTGGTGATCTCACCCCTTGCCTCCAGTCCCTCTATCACGGCTGTCACTAATGTCTCTATCATTAGTCTAGCAGAGAAGTTTTTCTTCTTCAGCATGTATGTGTCTTAGATTCCACACTGTAATGTCAACAACTGCCTCTAAACTATATATTGTTCTGTTTTGTTTCCCAGATGACAGAAGTCAAACTATACTTCCCTTAGTGAAATCGTTCTGTGAAAAGTCTTTCAAAGCAGATGAATCCATTCTGATTTCTTTATCATTTCATTTAGGAAAGCTATGCCATGGACTCTATGGTACGTTACATGGGGGTTGAAAGCCTAGCTGCTCTTCTCTTTTGCCCCTACTCGTTTTGTTCAACTTGCTCTCAAGTGTGCGCAGCCTTAGGAGAACTTAGATCTTAGCAACATAATTTAGAGCACATTTAGAAATGATGTTTTCACGGATGATACCTTATTTGAAAAGTCAGTAAGTGCAGCCCACAGAATTTCTGGGCAATTTGTATCTTTAAGATTCAGCATGCTAATAGAAGTTCAGGACATTAGCTCTTCATACTCAGAGAGAATAACTTTAAAAACCATTTCTCGAATGACAAATATAGCAGTAGTTCAGCTTAGAATGTAGGCCAGCACTCAGGAATCATGTTATTAGAACATATTCTTGGCTTATTGTGATCATAGAAGAATTAAGCTCTTATCTAGCATAGTAATATACTTAATGTGGATTGCAGACATCTGGTAATTGAAAAATGTTTTACAGTGTCCACTAAATCCCTGGATCTGAGAGAGCTGATGAGTGTGGAACTATCCTGTTGATGAGTCGTATTTCTGATCATGTTGGCATCTTCCAGGCTATGTTCTTTAGCTCCTTCTCTGTAGATAGATGTACATTTTTTCCTGCAAAGACTTTAAAACATATACCATAAATACACGGCAGTATTTTAAGAATGGTCCTGATAATATTGGCATCTTAGTTCTCTACAAGCTGTAGAACAAATGCAGACATAATTCCAGTTTTCTGTACATATTTTTAAAATTAAAATATTATTAATATTTATTTTGATTTTTTTAACTTTTATTCTTCTCTCATACATTATGTCCCAACCAGAGTTTCTCTTCCCTCCACCCCTCTCAGCCCTTTGCCCTCACCTCCCCTGACCCCCAGATCAACTCTTCCTCTATTTCCCTTCAAAAAAAATCTTCCTATACATTATTAAAGTAAACACAAGGTGAAAAACTATGACCTTCTAGCTTTCTTCGGCTTATTTGTTTGCTCGTTGCTGTAACTATGAACCAACCATCTGTAGCCATTTTGCTTTAATATTTTGTCCTAAACATTTTTGTTGTACTCTGAGTTCCTTTAAAAATTTTTTTGTTTGCAACTGAAATGCTGGACTCAGGTTTTACATTT
The DNA here is from genome assembly GCF_000001635.26 of Mus musculus. Classification (NCBI taxonomy): domain Eukaryota; kingdom Metazoa; phylum Chordata; class Mammalia; order Rodentia; family Muridae; genus Mus; species Mus musculus. The sequence goes on from NC_000078.6 coordinate 103,586,944, forward strand.
GTTTTAGGAATTTTCACTCCAGATCAGCACTTGAGATTTTTGGAGTTTTATAAGAAACTTTGTACACTGGGTTTGCAACAAGAAAATGGCCACAATGAAAGCCAGATTCCATCCCAAATCGTAGAGCAGGAGAAGAAATATACTTCAGTACGAAAGAACTGTGCTTACAACTTTCCGGTAATAAAATACTTGCTTATGCTTCTTGGTCGTTTTGATTGTGGCATTAAAACATATGAGTAGGGTACATTAAAATATTGACATCTCTGCACTTGTGTTTAGCACTGTGTCTAACTGAATAGATGTATTAAGCAAATTTTGATGCAATTTATATTTCTTTGTATATATTAGAATTCTATTTATGCATTTGGTTTTTACAAGCAGTATTTTATTAACATGTTTAATAGGCTGTGATTTCCATGTTAGTGAGATGGTTTTATCAGGTATTGATGCATGTTTTTCTCTCCTTCCCATTCATCTCCTTCACCTCCACTAGGCCATGATTGTTTTTGTTGATCCTAAAAACTTCCACATGGAACTCTACTCTACATTCTTCTGCCTTTGTCATGACCCTGAAGTGCCAGTCAGACACACTATTGCTATTTGCTTTTATGAAGTAAGTCTAAGAATGAATGCCATGGTGCACATGTTGATGCTCTCTGTGTTTTAGATATTCTCTGTACTGTGTTTACAGACTTGTTAGAAGATAGAGACTCCATATGTCTTTCATGTTACAGTTTTAAGTCTTATTTTAGAGTTCCCATAATTCTCTTTTTAGTGTGTTTACAAAATCCATTTACATAAATGCATTATATTCATTTATTCATTGACCTATTTTCAGAGTATTTAAACTAAATATTTACCTTAAGCCAGACACTATGATAGCTATAATTTAAAATGACTTGTCATATTTATACTTCGCCCTTATGCTTAAATAGTTTTAGGGTAAATGGAAAATTGAGTAACAAATTATTTACACATATTGCTTTTACTGCAAGTGAAATTTTATGAGCACAGTGTTTAGCTACAGCTGTACAGCTTTCTATAAGTTATGTGCAAAAACAAACTTTTATGGTGAACATAGTTAACTTTTTTCATCTTTGAAGTTGAAATTAGGGACCCATTTCTAAGAAAAACAGTAAAACCACATATAGGTAGCAGTGGCCAAGCATATGTCCACTACGTGTCTTGTCGTTGTGACAAGCTACCTGACAAAAGCAACTTAAGAGAGCTTAAGTTTTATGTTAGTTCACAGTTTGGGGCACAACCCATCATGGTGGGGAAGCCTGGTGGCAGGAGCAGAAGGCAGCTGTCCATGTTGGGGCCACAGTCAGGAGTAGGGCGTGCTGCTGTCAGCTCCTCTCATTTATTTAGTCCAAAACCCCAGGCCATGAAACAGCGCTGCCCCAGGCAGAGTCTCCTAGTCTGCTTCTCTGTTGCTCTAGTAAGCACCATGACTCAAAACAACTTGTGGGAGAGACGATTAAATAAGGCTCATACTTCCAGATCGTAGCCCACAATGAGGGAAGTCGGAGCAGGAGTTCAGATAGGTGCCTGAAGCAGAAAGTATGGAGGAGTGCTGCTTCTTGTGCTTGCTCTGTGTTCTCTCAGCTAGCTGCTGTCTTACACAGCTCAGGCCCACCTGCCTAGCAAATGGTGTGGGCTGGATCCTTCTATGTCAATAGCTGCAGGCCTGTCTGATCCAGGCAGTTCCTTAGCTGGGCTTCCTTCCTCTTCCATGGTGACTCTATGCTTAGGAAGTGGACAACTGAAGCTAAGATAGGAGGGGCCTCCTACCTCAGTTAATCCAATCTAGAAATTCCCTCATAGATGTATGCTGAAGTTTGTCTGCCTAATTAGTCTAGGTCCTGTCTCATTGATAATCAGTATTAACCATCACAATATATAAGCTGTAACTTGTCCATTCAAAGTAGTCACATGATGGCCTCTTTATAATTGATATGATAAAATATTTTTTCCTTATAAATCCTATAGTAAATTCTTATTGTCAATAGGAATATTTCATCATCTCTCTTGCACTGTATCCCATGTCAAGGCAGTACTAGATTAGCTGAGAGAGTGCACAGTATTAATAACATCATTATAAATATTATTTAAGATACTTTGGACTATTGAGTCATATTCTTTGCTTCTTTAAAATGTCACCTTTCTGGGGCTAGGGAGATGGCTCAGTGGGTAAAGTGCCAAATTGTGAGGATTAGAGTTCAGACCCCATGCAAATCTTGGTGGGCAGGGCAGTTGGCCTATAATCCATGCCCTCAGGAGGCAGAGAAAGGGCATCTCCAAAGCAGGTTAGATAGGTAAACTAGATGAATCTGGAGCAGTCCTAGGTTTAAGTGAGAGACCTTTGCTATGGAAAGTGGAGAGTGATCAAAAAAGACACCCAACATACTTCATATGCGCACGTACATGTGAATATGCATACTCACATGCACCCACCCAAATATATGGAAACATGAATAGCAATGAAAGAAAATTTAAAATTAAACTTTCTGACATTGATGAAATACATATTCACATGACAAAGTATAGGAAATATTCCACTTAAATGACACAGTTATTTAAAGCAATTCCAATGCTACACAGTTAGTTGTGTCATCTCTGTAGATTGACCCCATAAAAGCTTACTTTTGGAGGAGGAAAGGGACTTCCTACTGGAGCCTGCAGGGCATTCGTTCATTTAGGTTGATCACCATGCTCTTCAGAGGAAACTGCCCAGGAGTGAGGTTTATGCAAACAGTAGTTTCTCTTATCTCCTTTGTTTATTAATCTTTGATTTTAGTTTTATTTTTGTAGCAGACAAAACAGTGTGTGCACACACACACACACACTTACGCACGCACACGCACACACATGCACACACGTACGCACATCATTATTCCTGTAATAGGAATACTGTGGAGATGGTTGTTTTATGTATTTATGGATATCCAGTTCTCATGTTCTCGCAGTCATAGCTAATGTGCGTAGGCTAAGGGTAAGGTTTAGATCCCTCAAACAGGGCTTATTTTTGCCCTTTAAATAATGAAAACTCACCACTGTGCTTACAAGATTTGATAATTACTATATCATAATTTTATTCTGATTCTCCAGAAATTGTCATTTTGAAAAGAGTTCAAACAACTTAAAACAACCCAAAGTGAAAGATTTCAAAATACTCTCTTTATTCAGGCATCTTCCCACCCCAACCCCTGTAAACAAAACTTGACTCAAACCTAGTATGTTATATCTTCCTTTTTCACCCTTTACAAGGTACAATACAAACTGCTGAGCTCATGTGTGTGGGTTCTGAGTTTGGTTAGAAGAACCCTACCAAAAGCATTGGTCTGGACCTGCTCAGACCCTGCCAGTTCCTCTCAGACTGAGGACAGGCTCTGACAGCGAGGAGGAACACTGTTGGGCCTTGTTGGGGGTTACTCTAGACAGTGTCACCAAGGCTTTCAGTTCTCTTCTGTCTTGGAGTGGGAAGAAAAGCCTGTGTGTCTTGGGTATTCTTTAAGGCCGCTTGGTAGCTCTGGGACTTTAAACTGCGAATGAGGAGCGGGCGGGCGGCTGTGTGTTGTTATGGGCCTGTGAAGAAGTCCTGGCTCTGGGAACCCATCTTTTGTAGGTGCCCCCTCCCCACGCACATCTCACCCTGTGCCCACACATGCTGTCGTGGCAGGAAACACATATATGCAGCTAAATTTACTAGAAATTAATTTTATAGTTTTGTTGTTGCTTATATTTATTTTAGAAGTATTTAAGAATGCAGTTAAAATATATATTTTAGTATTCTGTAGTCTCAAATCTGAGCGATTTCATTGTTGTGTTTTAGGTATCTAAACTTCTGAATTCTGGAGTACATTTAATTCACAAAGAGCTGATAACATTGTTACAAGATGAGTCACTGGAGGTAATATGAGTTCCCACTCTGGCATTTATTTCTTTTATGTTAAGCTAAATTATGTCAGTGCCTGTGTCACTGTGTCATTGGCAAAATCTTAGAAATTCAGGCTTTTAGTACATCTGGTTTTAAAATAAAGGTATGCATTGTTTATTAAGGAAAATTGGAAATGCTAAAAAGTACACAAAAGAGAAGCTTCAATGAAAGCACTGTTGGTATTTGTTACAGTTGTGGTTTTCCAGCCAGGCTGCCCTTTTCTATTACAGGTTTTACTCACACCTGCAATCACAAAGCCTTCCAGAATGGTGCCCAGTGTTGTTCTGAGAGTGTATTTTATCTTGCACATAGACTCATGAAGATTTTGAAATTTTTCCATCTGATGCTGTATTTGACATATTCTATTCACCAAAGTGACTCAGCCTGGGAGGCTTAGCTACACCACCGGATATAGACTCCTTTCCAAAGTTGGAAGGCAGTTTTGAGTATGTTAGCTTTCTCCAATTTAGATGAGTAGAAGTGACACTGATTAATTTTTTTCTAAAAAGGAAAAAATAATACTAACACCAAAAATGTTGTTTGGTCAGTAATATTCTTTCTATGTATAAATTGATTTGTGGAGTTAACTAATTTAGAACATAGACAGAAACCATTATAAACACAATCGATATCTCTTTAAAAGGTTCTAGATGCTCTTATAAATCACCTTCCAGAAATCTTGGAACTTATGTCTACTGGTGGAGAAAACAGTGTTCAAGAAAATAAGGTAAATTCCATCTTTCAAGAAAGCTGGGTGTTTGTCATCTTATTCTGCATGGTGGTTGTGAGGAAACAGCAGAAAAGCGTGTGAGAAACATTAAAATCATTGTTGCCCTTGGGCTGTCAGTGTCCAGCCCTCTGTGCACTTGTCAGGATGCAGGGATGCAGCCAGTGCATCCCCAGCCAGCTTTGAAATTTACATGAGGGGTCTTGAGAGATGGCTTAGCAGCTAAGAGCTCTACTGATCTTACAAGTAAGGACCTGGGTTCTATCCCAGCATCCTTATTACACAATGCACAGTCACCAGTAACCGGTGCCCAAAGGAATCTAATGCCTCTTATGGCTTCCTTTGGCACTGAATTCAAGTGCATCCCCCCATCTCCATGCATATAATTAAACAACAAAAAGAAATATATATATATATATATATATATATATATATATATATATATATATATATATATCTGTGTGTGTGTGTGTGTGTGTGTGTGTGTGTGTGTGTGTATCTTTACATGAGTTAGTTATGCTATGAAAAGGAAGGATGGGTTACATCCCAGCTTTGAGCCAAATTTGGCAGGATTACCATGAGATACTGACAATTGATTGGAAATATCTTAAGCTTTCAGTTTCTATTCTGTTATTAAGGAATTTGGAGCCCCAAAGTCCTAGGTACCATGTACCTGTATTTTCCCAGATGGTGAAGTGACACAGGAATAAGATCTTCCAAGTTCCCAACTCTTTTTTCCTCAGTTTGTCTCCTGTGCTTCTACTGTATGGGTGACAGTAGATGAGTGTAGATAAGTTGAAAGGGTCTAAAGGAAAGCCCTTTTTAGACACAGAGTTTCTAATCATTGAGTTTATTTTTACAAAAAGCATACAAGCAAGTAAATAAAATAGCACTTGCTGCACAGCCATGCCTGTGCCTGTGAAGGCTGCCAGTGTGAGCTACCCTCTACAGTTACTACATAGTAGTTCCAACTCCCACAATTTTTATTAATGTCTTTGGAATTTGAATTCATAGTTTCAGTATTAATTATTATTATAGCATAACAAATAGAACAATAACTAAGAATTTAGAAGGTCAAGCTTGGCTAGAGTGAAATGTAAGGAAGTGTGTGCTAGTTAAAATAGTTGTCTTGGTAACCAACCTGATAACTAACATGTCAGGAAGAATAACAAGTCCAGGCTCTAGAGAGTTCATTTTCTGGTGCCATTTTTACTCAAGCAGTTTTTCAAAAATGTTAGACTCTGCCTGATAACTACCACTCAGTGACAACTGAGATGCCTTCTAAACTCCAAAGTCCTTCCCTGGTGTCTGTTTACTCCAGGCTGCAGTTGATGGACTTAGTCACCATCACTTACTCACTGCTCTTTCCTTGGGTTTCTTCACAGTTTTCCTCAGTGCCAGACTTGATTCCAGCACTCACAGCTGCTGAGCAGCGAGCTGCAGCCTCCCTGAAGTGGAGGACCCACGAGAAGCTGCTGCAGAAGTACACCTGTCTGCCTCATATCATATCGAGTGACCAGATTTATTACCGTTTCTTACAAAGAATGTTCACCATCATGATGACAAATGTGAGCACCGAATTCCCAATTGTTTTGAAATTGGGAATAATCTTGTCATTACCAAATTCTTCACTTTTTCAAGCTACAAGAATTTCAGTTCCTATTAGCTTGGAAGGGTAACATTTCCCCAGGTCCCGAGATGGAGAATCAAGTCTCTCCTCTGCTCCTCTGATTTGCCCTCTGATTGCCTTTTCCACCATTTAGGGGGAACTTACCTCAAACTTTTGTGTCATTTTTAGAAGCAGTGTGTGGCTAGCCCAGTGTGCCCTCATATTACCACATAGCTGAAGATGACATTGAACTTGTGATTCTCCTGCCTCTCTCTCGCCAATGCTGAGATTATAGGTATATAGCACATGCTTAATTTATATGGTGCTGTGGGTTGACTCAGGCCTTCATGCATGCTAGGCAAGTTCTCAACCTACTGAGATGCAGTTCCTGCCCTTTACCTCAGACTTGGTATAATTCACTAGAGAGAAAGATTGACAGGACTCTGTAATGTCAGCTGGCAATGAACTTCTGCTTTGCTGTTTCTTCTGCTCTCCCCACATCAGCATCTCACATTAGTCAGGCCTTTATTCCCAAGACTCCCTGCAGGCCCCCTTAGTCTGGTACTGTGTCTTTTGTAGTGCCTAAGGACAGTTACACTGAAAGCATGCAAGCCTTGGTGTAGAGTCTTCTGTTCAAGAAGAGGAGTAACAACTTGCTCTCCATACAGCTAAGTGGGACCTCACAAAGTTGTTCACCTTTTATGAGAAGTTTCCCTCATGCCAGACTCGATTCCCACACTCAGGGCTGCTGAGCAGCGAGCTGCAGCCTCTCTGAAGTGGAGGACTCACAAGAAGCTGCTTCAGAAGTACACCTGTCTGTTTAACCTCCAGTTCACTGCACATTCGTGATGGCATCCTATTAAAGTTTTTTTTTTAATTATTCTTTTTTTTCCATTTTTATTAGGTATTTAGCTCATTTACATTTCCAATGCTATACCAAAAGTCCCCCATACCCACCCACCCCCACTCCCCTACCCACCCACTCCCACTTTTTGGCCCTGGCGTTCCCCTGTACTGGGGCATATAAAGTTTGCGTGTCCAATGGGCCTCTCTTTCCAGTGATGGCCGACTAGGCCATCTTTTGATACATATGCAGCTAGAGTCAAGAGCTCCGGGGTACTGGTTAGTTCATAATGTTGTTCCACCTATAGGGTTGCAGATCCCTTTAGCTCCTTGGGTACTTTCTCTAGCTCCTCCATTGGGAGCCCTGTGATCCATCCATTAGCTGACTGTGAGCATCCACTTCTGTGTTTGCTAGGCCCCGGCATAGTTTTTAAAGCTTTTTTATTTTTAGTTTTAAAGCTGCAGCTAGTGGGGATGTAGCATTAAGGTCCTGGACGAGCATGCATAAGGTCATAGGTTGTCCATCTCTTATAGCAGGGTAAACAAACCAACCAACCATGTTTCTATGTTACAATGTGAGCAGAAGCATCTCCACTTCATAAAAGGGGAATGAGGATTCCTTCATTCAAAATAAGTGTTAGCTTCAACGGTTTAGAAAATAGAAAAATATTAATGGTATTATTTTCAGCTTAAAAAAATAGGAAACACATAATATTACCTACCACCCAACAAGCTTATCACATATAGTAATGGAAATCTGAGGAATCGGAGGTTATGCCCTAGGTATAATCTTAAAAAGTGACTTGACAATAATGAGACCTTGTCACTTTTGTGCTTGTTTCATTTATCTATCTATCTATCTATCTATCTATCTATCTATCTATCTATCTATCTATCTACCATGTGTTTGTATGTGTATGTGTGAGGGCATACATGTACCATGACACATACATAGTAGTCAGAGGACAGCTCATGGATGCTGTTCAGAGTCCCTTATCATTGATTTCTGTCCCAAATGAATATTTTTCTTGCATTACAAAACACATTACATGAGGTATAAATTAAGTATATTTTCATGCATCTTGTATATATACATTTGAAATCCTGCCTTACTATACCAAATTGAAGAAAAGAGAAACAGGCTTTTATTTAGTTCATTATCTGAAATTCATTTAAGTTCTATTGTATTTCTGTGTATGTACAGGCCTTAAATTTTCAGTTCTAGAGCCTAGAAAACACCTTCCTTTTGTAGCCAACAGTTAACAATATCATGTAGCATGGTGCCCAGTAGAGTGTAGATGGGAAAGGACACAGCCAGCACTCTGTCTCGGCACCACACAGCTGTACAGATTCCCACTGTAGTAGTCTGGACTTTAGGTGAATGGAGAATTATAAAGTCGATAAGTAAGGCAGGATGGTGAGCATGAATTACAATGGACAGTGTATACCTGGTTTAAAGAATTTTCTTTTAAGCTGTTAAGACTTCCTCTCTAATTTCCAGTACAGGTAACTGGTCGAATTCATTTAGAATTAAAGTTCTGTGTAGTGGTGTGATGGGAATCTGAAGGAGAGAGGGTTTGGAACATTGGAAATGCTACCTGTCAGCTGGCTGGGTCCTTTTGCTCTGCCTGATGGATGGCACTCTCTAATATTAACACCATTGTGTAGAGTTCTGGGACCTTTGCCTCCACACTCGCAACTGTTACAGCTCTTGCATAGGATAGGAAATGGAGGCTCCTCAGTGAAGAACTTTGTCCTGAGCTTAGAGCTTAGACACTCAGTCTCTAGCCCTAGATGTACCAGTCCCAGATTCTTCTGTAGTGTATCTGAACATGGATCTCTACATTTCTACTTTAGAAGCGGCCTGATTCTGGTGACATCACTGACATGACTTAAGATGAGGTGGCAGAGGCTGGGCGTGGTGGTGCATACCTTTAATCCCAGCACTTGGGAGGCAGAGGCAGGCAAATTTCTGAGTTCGAGGCCAGCCTGGTCTACAAAGTGAGTTCCATGACAGCCAGGGCTACACAGAGAAACCCTGTCTCAAAAAACAAAAAACAAACAAAAAAGATGAGGTGGCAGGGAAATGATAGCCACAAGTCATTTGGATGTGACTATAAAATTGAATTAGGTTGTCATAGGATATTTTATGTACCTGAGTGACAGTAACATTAAGTATAGAGACCCTTCCAGAAGGGTGTGAGCTCAGGGTTTGAAAGATAGTGAACACTTCTCATTTAGCAATAGCTTGCTATTGGTTTGGTGGGGAGTAATTGTTGAACACATATCTTAGGGTAATGGTTTTCCTTCTCCTTTTCTTCCTTTCAGAATGTCTTACCTGTCCAAAGGGCAGCTGCACGAACTCTATGCATTTTTCTACGATATAATCGTAAACAAGAGCAGAGGCATGAAGTCATTCAAAAACTAATTGAACGTAAGCAATAATTTTGAAAAAAAGTTACTAAAATAATTGACCTTACTTATATCTTTAATGTGTGGTATGTAATTTTTGAAGATAAATTAGGCTGATATTGGCAAAAAATGTGGTGTGTGCTTTTATTTAAAATTTGTAGGTTAATTTGTATTTGTCTTGGAAATCTCTTTGTCAAAATTTTATAGATGAAATAGTATTTAACCAGAGCCTTCTTTTGTGAATTCCAACACTGGAGAAAGTAAAATACATAAATTAAGTTGAAAGGCTAATTTCTACCTTGATGAAATAGCATTTGGAACCAAAGCATGAATAGAATATTTTTAAATCCAATAATTTATTATACAATGCTATTCTTAGTATTAATTAAATGAACAAAATGTGGGCTTATAATTTTTTATTGAATGGTGTTAACAGCACATATTAATGTGAATCTAGTGAGCTGTAATAGTTTAGAAACTAGGTCAATGCATACAAATTTATTGTGATTTGTTAAGGGCTAAAATCTTGGCAAAAACCTTTAAAGTGTTAACCCTGGTAGCAAATATATCCATTTGTCTGGTGAGTTTATTAGTCATTGACTTCTTGGCTTTGACTATAATTATGCTTAAATAGTTTTCAATAAAACTGTTATCCAGACTTCCTAACTACTAGGTTTTACCATTTCAATCAAGAAGTACCACATTTCATGGGAAAAAAAGTATTTTATAAAATTCTATTTAAGAAAAATTATGCTCAGTGTGTTTTGATTTTTTATTCCATGGCCTATTTTAGTTCTGATTTCATTTTGCATGAGAAGGGACTTTCATTTAGAGTAAGTTTCATTTTTAAAGATTTTTTTGGTTTTAAGTATTAAGAACATTGCTTTTGCACACTTATGTAAAAGTGAGAAAATTATGCTTTAAATATTGACCTACAGTACTATCAGTACTTGTGTTTACATATTTTATGTACCTGAGTGACAGTAACATTAAGTATAGAGACCCTTCCAGAAGGGTGTGAGCTCAGGGTTTGAAAGATAGTGAACACTTCTCATTTAGCAATAGCTTGCTATTGGTTTGGTGGGGAGTAATTGTTGCTCTACTTCAGACACCTTTAAAGAAACAAAAAAAAGAGTAATTAGTTTAATTTTAAAAGACTTGGAGAGTTGGTAGCCTGCATTTGAGTTAGTTTAAGTGTATGCATCCCATCATCCTGCTTCCAGGTTTAAAAAAGATGTGTGTACAGGGTCCTCAGCATGCAGGCAGTGGTCACACATGTGTGTACAGGGTCCTCAGCATGCAGGCAGTGGTCACACATGTGTGTACACGGTCCTCAGCACGCAGGCAGTGGTCACACATGGTGACTTTGTCATTCAGTCATCACAGGTCGTCTGTCAGTGGTTATTGGCATTGATTCAGTAGAGTAATACCTTTTCCTAGTTTTTAACTTGTAAATATTGTAGTCTACAAATCTAGAGCACATAATGACTGTTTTTCTCTTATCTATTATATTTGTTAAATAGATTGCAGACAGAATGAAACTTTGCATACATTTTTAGTGTTTCATTTTGTAATGTATAATTTCACGTAGGAAATACTAGATTATGGTATTGTTGTTGTTTGTAGAGTTGGGCCAAGGAAAAAGTTATTGGAATAGACTTCGCTTTTTGGATACCTGTGAATTTATCATAGAGATATTTTCCAGATCATTTTTCTGCAAATATTTCTTTCTACCTGTTATTGAACTAACCCATGACCCAGTGGCAAATGTGAGGTATGTATCACTCTGCAAGGTTTGAAAATGTTGGATATTTCTTATGTCCATTGTGGTAAACATTTGCAAACCCCTTTTCATCTGTGTTGCGGCAGTGTTCTATTCTCTTTAGAGTTGAGTAATCAACGTGTTTATATACCATGTTTTCTTTACCCAGTTGTCTGTTGATGGACTTCTCAGTTGGCTTCATAACTCGGTTAGTAAATAGTTTGGAATACAATGTTATTCTCTTAACTGATATCTAAGGTCTTTTGTCTTACTGGGCTGAGCAAGCACAAGTCAAAGCCAGCCGGCCAGCCTGGCTGAGTAAATATTATTTGTTTGATAAGAGCCCTAACAAGTATTGCTTATCAAATGCACTAATCCCTAATGTCAAGAACTTTGTAATCTTGTGGGCCCATGAGTCAATGTTTTCTAGATATGCCTTGGGTAATAGTGATTTATACTTTGTGTGCTTCTCAAGTGAATGTTTTAACATTTAATTTACTGAGTTTGGACACTGTAAGGCTGGGGAAATCCTATTGCTATTCAGAGGAACCTGTTCTTCAGTGGCCAGAAGTGAACTAAGTTTTCTGGGGAGGACTTGAGAGTTCTTAGTTATAGTGTCCTCTGTATCTGTGCTGAGCAGTGAGTGAGTTGGAGGCCATTGGTACTCAATGTTGAGAATCCCAAAGACCTTCTTCACCTCTTCAGATGCACAGACTCAAGGGCTATTGTGTAGGAAAAGCTCTCAACTGAAGGTCTGCAGACAGCATCCTGGCAACCCTTGGAATGGTATTTAGCTGCCTCAAGATTTGCAAAAGAAATACAGAGCATTAACCTGGAGAGTATATGCTGAGCGAATGACTCCAGCAGCTGTAAGACACCCCTTTCCAGAACTAGCCTAAAAAGAGTCAGGTTGGTATTTAACAAAACAGAGCACCTCACTGGCAGCCTTCCTTCTCTGGGATGGTGTTCTTCACCCCGGGATCTCCCAGATTTTGCCTCCAGAGGCCTCCTTGTTTCTTCTTTACCCAGCTGATCTGGACAGTGTTTCTCACTGCCCTGATTATGCTAAGAATCTCTCCATCCTCGCCTAAACTACCATCTCCATGCAGCCTTCACTTACTCTCTTGCAAGGACATCCACCTGCACAGCAGGCTTACTGAGACAGCTGTAGATTTAGAATTCCCATTGAATTTCTAATGGGCATCCCAGACTTAATCTGTCTAGCATTCAGTGCTGGGTCTGCTTTGTCTGTATCTCTTCCTTTTGCAGACCTCTGCATGCCAGGAAGCAGCCAGTTCATCTTCCCCCTGCTCAAGCCAAATCCTAAATTTACCCTTTTCTCTCCACCATCCCAACTGCAGTCCCCGAGGCCACCCTGGCTCACAGAAGACATGCAGAGTGCAGGCTTCACTGGGCACCTTGGCTGCTGCTTCTGGCTCAAAGTGCTGTCAGTTCTTGCTTTGGGGGTTTCCCTATTGTTTCTCTTACTTCCTTAGCCACTTATGGTCTAATGTCAAAACAGTATCTGATAATTAGGAAAGTTAACTTGGATCACTTTACTCCTCTGCTCATACCTTCCAATGCTTTCATTGCATTTGAAATTGATACCTGTCTTTAACAGTGCCTCACAGGGCCCTTGTCACCACTCAAGTCTCCTAAGCTTATCTTTGCTCTACTCTGCCTCAAGGCTAGTTTGATAATTCAGAGTATCACTAGGCAAGCCTTGCATGATGGCCACAATGCTTTTTCAGACACTTGAGTGGCTTGCTCCCTGATTTCCTAGGTTTCCTTAAATATCATCTGTTCAATAAAAACATCACTGACTTCTCAAACACTGCCTTCCAGACCGGCTCACCACTTCCTGGCAGACATTTTCTTTGTCCATGCATTCTGTCTTCCACGCCCCATGCTAGAGTGCAAATCCCGAGGAACTAGAGGAACAGAGGATTCTGTTGGTTTGATTCCATTTTGTGTCTTGTTATGCAGACCAACGAATGCCTTATAAACAGTAGGCACTGCACGCATACTTGCTACATGGGCAGATGAGCGCTGAGGTTTCCAAAAGCTTGTCCCGTTTCAGTTGCACACCCCTGTTACTCTCCGTTATTATACTCGCTCTCACTACAGAATGAAACTTTGCTACCTGCTGCCCAAGGTGAAGTCTGCGCTGAAGATTCCTGCAGACATGCATCTCCTCCAGCAGCTAGAAATGTGTGTGAGAAAGCTCCTGTGTCAAGAAAAAGATAAAGACGTCCTGGCTATTGTGAAGAAAGTAAGTGTGTCTCCTGCTGAGTCAATGTGTCTCACAGTATGGCCCTGTTAACCTCAGCTTCCCCACCTCAGCCTGATAGGTTAGTAAGCTTCCCTAGTGCAGAAAGAATGAATAAACAGCAGGATGTCTGTCTGCTGCTGCTCCTTGGGAAAGGACGGGCATTTCTAAAGGGAGATCAGTTTTTGTTACTTGCAGCAGGAGTTCCCTGTGGGGGGCTGAGCACCTTTGAGGTGTTTGTGAACTTGGCTTAAGTGATCACCAATACCTCACTCCCTAGAATTTATTTATAAGTGATCACAATCAGGTAAAATTAGAGAAGTCATACTATCTAAAAGAGTGTGGAAAGGACCCGGAAGAGTGGATTCAGGTCTGTTTGACGTTGAAGGGGCTAGATCTAGAAACACTAGCTGCTGGAGCACAAGCGGATGGGAAGCAGAGCCCCCACCCTAGATAGCTGGCATCACCCAGCACATCCCTCTCCAAACGCCCTGATTTTAAGCCATTTGATTTCGCTCTAGCATGTGAGCAGGTTATGTGGGTTGTCTAGAAATGTTGGGAAACTAAGATAGTAAAAAATTTGGGTTTGTGAGGTCAAACTTTAAAAATATTTCAGCTTTCAAAAGCTACACTTACTATGTAACTGACACTGTTATAAGATCAATAAAAAGATGTGAATGGGTGGGTCTTTGAAACACACTTTTGAGTGTTTATTGGTAGTCAAAGATTAGTTTATTAATATCATAGTGTAAACTCTTCTCTTTGAACTCCATGGGAAAGGACGGGGTTTTTACAAACGATTGGTTGCATTTTCTTCCTGTTGAGTCATCTGTAATTTCTGAAACCTTTCCTTGTAGACGGTATTAGAGTTGGACAGAATGGAGATGTCTATGGATATGGTAAGCACACCCTATAAAGAGACACTTACATCAGCAAGAGCTTGGCAATAATGACTGACAGTGTCACTTTAAATTTTACACAGTTCCAGAAAAAAAACTATGAGAAAGATTTGTTGGATCAAGAGAAAGAAAGAGAAGAGCTGCTGTTTTTGGAAATGGTATGTTGTTTCCCACAGACACAGGCCTTTCTAGTTAGCATTAGCTGAGCTTTGTTAGTAAACCTAAAGCTAATTTATTTCAGTTTTATGTTGTTCCATATTTCCTAAAAGGCTGAAGAAAAAAGCCTTGATTTTCTGAAGTTTTATCTTTTATAAATTAGAAGAAAAATTACAGTTGAGAGTGTTTAGCAAAGTGAGTTTCTTAAGTGAAACTAATGTGTGAGTAACCACATATATTCAGTCCTAGTTGAGACATTTCCTCCTGTCCCTGGCAATCCATCCTCAGCATCCATTCATACTCAGTTTCTATCCTCAGCATCCATCCTCAGCATCATTTATCCTTAGCATCCATCCATCCTCAGTATCTATCCTCAGCATCCATCCTCAGTATCCATCCGCTAAAAAGACAATCCTTTTTTTACTTATGTGTTATGTATGTGAGAAAGGAGTTGGATTCCCTGGAGCTTGTTGCAGGTGGTTGAGTCATGCAGCACGAGACCTCTGGAAGAGCATTACTTGTTCTTACCCACTGAGCCATCTCTCTAGTCCCCTAAAAATATATTTCAAAGGTTTGCCTGATAGTTAAAAGGATGTTAGAGCAAATACAGAGGTGGACAGTGGATGCCTGTTTAAAGGACTAAAGCTCGTTCAGGCTAGTTGAGCTCTTCTCTGCAGTGTTCCACATAATCATAAGCAGATGGTCAGTTTGCCTGGAAGGATCTTCTGTGTGAAAATGCCATTTTCTTTAGTTTACAGTTTTAAGTGGTTTTCTACATATCAAACTTCAGTAAGATATTTTAAATATGTTTGGTAGACTTCTCTTTCCTCTCAGACTTTTTAAAGAAAAAAATATGTTGTCATTTGCCAAATAGGATTGAAATAAGCATGGTTAAATAACTATAGTTAGACAAAGGCTCTGCTAATGAGAAACACTCAACACCTCGTAGGAAAGAAATGTGCATTACAGAACAATGCCAGAGTTGCTGTTTTAGTTGGACAAACTCCCAAGGGCAATATTCTGTGATGTAAAAAGGCCACAGAAATAAAACTAAACCAAACTCTGAATTCTTTAAACACAGCACCAAAGGAAAAACCCATTTTTAAGGGTATTATTATTATTATTATTATTATTGTTGTTGTTGTTGTTTTTTCGAGACACAGTTTCTCTGTGTAGCCCTGGCTGTCCTGGAACTCATTCTGTAAGAAGAGGCTGGCCTCGAACTCAGAAATCCGCCTGCCTCCCAAGTGCTGGGATTAAAGGCGTGCGCCACCACCGCCTGGCTAAGGGTATTTTTTGTTAGGTATATTTGTATCTCTAAAGCTGAGAGTCATTTTCTCCAGCACAAGTTTCCAGGCTGCACCTGTAACACAAGGCCGTGTCCCAACAGGAACAGCTGGAGAAGGAGAAGCATCAGAGTGACGGGAGGCTGGCCAGTGACAAAAGCTTTGAGAAGAAACGTGAGTGCTCTGTGTCTCTCTACTCTGCCTCAGAGTTAAAGATAAGCAGAAAATCAGGGCCCTTCTCGGGAGTCTCAGTCTTCTCAGCAGAGGAATTTAAGAATAGATGTGAAAGGAAGCTCAAGAGTAACTTTCCTGGTATTTAAAAGATAAACTTTGGGCCGGGCAAGCTGTTAATCTTGGAGGTGGAAGATGGAGAAGAAAAAGTCATGGCATCCGAGCTTAGCTGGAATGGAGGAGAACCATAGGGGAGACAGGAGCACATATGGTGGGAGGAGAGCTTCAGAGAGGGAGTGAAGGCTAAAGCTTTCTGGAAACCATGCTGAGGAGAGCGACAGGAAAAGCGGACATTTGAAACTGTGTGCCTGCAGCTCTCTCTGAGCAGTTACACAGAATGGGAAGGAAGCGTATGTTATATCATTAAAGAGGCAGGGATGCCTCCCTGAAGTATGATGGTAGAGATCCTTAGCCAGGTTCTTGACCAGCCCAGATGGACTAACTCTTAAAGGAACAGACCCAGGTTCCACCTAAAGGTGGATTCCATTCTTTTGGCCTTGGGACCACCAATGCTCCAGTAACATTTGTATCTTTGTATACTGCAAGACTATGCTGTTTTAATTTGGTAGGGAAAATTACTTTTTTACACTTTTTAAAAAAAGTTATTTTTGAAACTTGGCTGGTTAATGTGGTGTAGGTATTAGGAGTATATAAAATAGTAATAATAATCAGAGGAATAATAATAATTAATAATAATAATAAGCGCAGAGCTTCTGGAAGGGACATTTAATATTGGATGTCAGTTGTCAGTTGTAAGGTTGTGGAGTAGATCTTCAGCAACAGAGACTGAAATGTGGGAAAAGTAAGAGTATTTGGAAAATCATGCTGGTTAATAGAGATAATGATGTTATAGAAGTCAGATGAAATTATACAACTTAAAAGAGTTTATTTTAGGCAGAGACTCCAGGACATCAACTCAGAGCCTGTCCAAGAACTTGCCCATTTCTGTTCCTGGACCCTCCTCTAGCACTGCATCAACAAGTAAGAAATGACTCTGTATTAGGATTCATATATTTTTGTTTTCCAGACAGGGTTTCTCCATGTAGCCTTGGCGGTCCTGGAATTCACTCTGTAGACCAGACTAACCTTGAACTCACAGAGATCCACCTGCTTTTGCCTCCCGGGTGCTGGCATGCACCATTACTAACTGGCTCATAAAATGGTGTTTTGTTTTTTGTTATTTTTTTTAAGACAAATTAGATATGTGGTTTTTAAAAAAGATATATGTTTTAAGAGTATTCATTTATACTCTTAATAGTGAAAACAAAAATGGAGATTTATTTAATGTGACTATATTGGGAAGAAGAGCAGAGATACCATAACAGCACCCCTTCCCTCCCTGCTCAGTCCACTTTCAGGGTCCATGGTGAGGTTAAGATTTAATTAGAGGGCCGTGCTTGTGCATATCTGAATGGGCAAGGTCAAGGTGCAGTCCTGTCTACCCCTGACTCCTTGTCTCTTCTGTCATCTGATCTGATAGATTGTACATCTCTCTCCAGGAGAAAAATCCCCCTCTGCTTCCCAGAACTCAGGTTCCCTCTTCTCTCTGCATGAAATTCCTGAGAGCGTTTTGGTTCCTTGAGGCCCACTGTTTCAATATTCTGAAGGTCAAAGGGTGAGACAGAAGTGTCTGTGTAGAGTGTCTTCATCCCCGCCAAGCCATTTATACTTGCCAGTTTGAATATGATCTTAGCCTTTTCCAGTTAAATTTTCATTTATTCTTAATGGGTAGTTTGAATGACAGTTATTCTAGTCAGCTCAAACTGAGAAGTAAAAATTGATCCTTCTGGATTTTTCTGGAAATGATGTGTCCCGAGGAGGGCTTTGGGGTTTGGAACAGAAAACAGGGAACTGAAAACTGGATTTTTCTTCTTTCTGCTTTACTCTAGGCAAAGAAATCAAGAAATCCAAATTGACTCGAAGCCAATCTTTTAATAATCAAGCTTTTCATGCAAAATATGGCACCTTAGACAAGTGTGCTAGGTATGTGCTGTCAGCTGTTTATTCTTAGAGTTTTTCTTTTGTGGTCATCATATTTATTTACATGAAATACTAATATTATAATCAGAATTAATTTTGAATTTTTTATGGGCTGTCAATTATGTACTTCTGTAAAGATTATCACATTAAAAATAGAGGGTGTTAACTATTTGTTAAAAATAGGTATCTTTGCATTGTCAGAAGATATTACCATGATATTATATGATAATCTAATGGACTCTACCAATCATTTATGAGAAAGGCAGACTATGCTGTCCATACCTCTTACCTTTCAGATGGTTGTGAGCATGTTCTACTTGCCAGCAGACTGCACATGGATGTGCGTTGTATCATTTCTCCATGTAGAGAAGCCACAGGCATGATCATCCAGTGAGCAGTCAGAACTGGGCTCTGATAGCAAATGGAGATTTGCTTTCCATTTATAGCCAAAGTCCAGATGATAGTTAAGGTAGAGGAGAAGCAGCTGACTGACTACCACTGTTTGATATCTGTGGTATGTGCATATAGCTTTTAGAGTTGTAGGTCCTTGCAAAAGCAAAGTCGTCTTGAGAAAACACGAGATTGCCTGCACAAGACCTGTGTACAAGGTGAAGCTAGTCAGCGTTCTCACATGGAGTCCCTACCAATAACTGAGGCCCTCCTGACAGCTGATGGCTTCTCAGGAGCACAGTCTCTTTTCTTTAATGTTGTGGCCCCTGGGGGTCAGCTCTGTTCTGCTGGATGACCCCACACCTATAGGCAGCACAAAGTGTACTTGATAGGTTGTTGGGGTTTTGTTTTGTTTTGCCTTTTAAGGAGGAAATGAAGTTGGGAGAGTGTGAGGAGATAGGTAGGGGTGGATCTAGGAAGAGTTAAAAGGAGGAGTGTAGGGGGAAATATGGTCAAAATATATTATATAAACTGGGCAGTGGTGGAACATGCCTTTAATACAGAACTCGGAGACAGAGACAGGCAGATCAGTGACTTCAAGGCCAGCCTGGTCTACAGAGTAAATTCTAGGAAATCCAGGGCTACACAGAGAAACCCTGTCTCTAAAACCAAAAACCAAACCACAACAAGATACATTGTATGAAATTCTCAAATAACAAATATTTTATGCTAAAAAGAAAACACAAATGCCTTTAAAATATATTTCTCAAGATAAAGAATACATTGAAGAAAATGTTTTCTCTGTTATACCTTATTCCAGACTTTGAGCTCTAGCTTTTGACATCACAGTAGACCCATGCATTTTCCTAGCCAACAGTGTTTTCAGGATGTAAAAAGGTGATTCTAACTAAAGATAAGCTAGTCCCAGGACCATTTAACTGATCTTACCTAACCTTGCTGAGCATCCATTAAAGAGCCACAACATTAAAGAAAAGAGACTGTGCTCCTGAGAAGCCATCAGCTGTCAGGAGGGCCTCAGTTATTGGTAGGGACTCCATGTGAGAACGCTGACTAGCTTCACCTTGTACACAGGTCTTGTGCAGGCAATCTCGTGTTTTCTCAAGACGACTTTGCTTTTGCAAGGACCTCCAACTCTAAAAGCTGTATGCACATACCACAGATATCAAAATCTGTAGTTTTGATGAAGCAAAGGAAATGCTTAAGCTGTAGAGAAAGGGTGCATTTTGAAGCATGAATGTAAGAAAAAAAGATATACATAATAGGCAGGTTTCAAAAGAAGGAGGAGGAGGAGTAAGAGGAGGAGGAGAAAGAGGAAAAGGTAAAGGAAGAGGAGGAAAAGCATTTACAAAACAAGATTAAAAACCCCAAGTATTAGGTAACTAAGACTAAAAACTGTGGTTTTATGTTCTAACTGAGTCATGTTCTTTTTTAGTAAAAGTTCCACCTTAGCACACACGTCTTCCGTCTCAGGGCTGGTGAGGACTGCCATGCTGTCACTAACTGGTAAGCAGCAACATAAACATAAAATAGCTACTTTAATAAACTATTACTCTCTTTAAGCAACCTGTCTTTCTAATTCTAGATATGATGTTTTTCTTAAACATTTGTCTTCATCAAGTCTTTAAGCAATTAAACTATTCCTGTGACTGGGGAAACTGAGGTTCCCTTTTGGAGCTCTTAGTCTATTTAATAAAAGAATTTATAAGCAAACTTGAAACTTGAGAGCAGTTTTATTAGAATTTAAGAGAAAAGCAGCAGGATAGGCAGGCTGTAAATCTTAGCAGCTGCCAGGAGAAGAGAAATGGAGAAGAGAAAAAGACAAAGTCATACAGTGTGAGTTTAGCCAGAGTGGCAGACAAGTGAGAAAGAATAAGGGAATCCAAAGTACCAGAGAAAGCACATTGGACTCTGGCTAGCATCTAACAGAGATGAGAGAAGACAAAGAAAAGTTATGCCTTTCTGAGTCAGGAACAGGAAGTTGAACAGATCCAATAGAACCTCAGAGGGGCTTTCAGGGACTGTCCTTGGGGCAAGGAATTCTGGGAAGAAAACTATATTATCTAATGTAAGGCTAATTATTCTTCATAGCTCTTTAAGCATGGCTTCCTGAGTTGTGGTTGAGCAGACAGTGCTATGCTTCCATACAGAGGTAGATTCCATTTTTTGTGGGTATGAGTCAACCATTTTCTCTTAATGGGCCATTAGTACTACTTTAACCCAGCAATCGAGTAAATACTTGGCCATATACTATTTTTTTTTAACTATATCAAGACTCAGAACATAACACCTGTAAAGAGAGGAGAAAGACTAATGGTATGATCACTTGACCATGATCTACATGCCTGCTGAACAGACATTCACAGTAATTTATAAAGAAGTTGAGCATAATCCATTTACTATCTTATGTACTTAGAAGTTTGTTCTGAGGGCCAGAAGATTCATATAGTGGCCAGGTTGTAAATATTCTAGTCACTGTGGGCTAGTCACAGTCACCCAACTCTGCCATTGCAGTGTGGCAGCAGCCATGGGCACTGTATGCTGAAGAAACTTAACCACCTAGGCCAATGTTTGGTTCAAAGTCCTTATAGTAGAAGACAGAATTATTCATAGAAAAAATAGAATATACTACTAAAAATTACTTGTGGCTTTCTAATTTTATATATTGGAAATATTGGTTAAGATCTATAATAATGATCGATAAATGTTACAGTAGATAATAGTGACCTTTAATTTTATGGGACCTGAAATCCTAAGAGTTTAGCTACATTTCTGTCTTCCCTTTTACTATGTTCATTTTATTCTTATGGAAACTATGTATAACATACCAGATAGTTTGCAAAAGTGTTTTTATTTTCAGAATAGATACTTTCTATAATTAAAGCATTGATATCCAGACACAGAAATCAACATGGTAGACCATAAATATCACTGGAAATCTGAAGTGCATTGGTCATGAGAGTTACTTAATGATGTCATTACCAAATCATTACCATACATTCAAAAATAGCACTAGACCAATTGGGTACTTATTATTAAAGAAAACCCAAACTTCAACCTCAATTCATATCTCACCTTTATAGATATAATTAACTCAAAATATAAACTTAAGCACAAAAGGTAACATTGCAAATTTTTGAAGATATGGAAGGAAGTCTGTAATTTTGGGGCAGATAGATAGATAATTATATTAACCATAGCAAAATAGTAGTGACATAGTATATTGTGTTAGAATTTCAGGATTTTGAGATAGGGTCATAGAAAAACACAAGTGAAGACCTGAAGTGGGAGAAAATATGCATACTGTTCCTGATCTGAAAAGGACCTGTTCCAGGATGTTCAGAGAAGTCTAAGCCTAGGCAGCTAAGCTTAAAAAGGACAAAAGATTTGAATGTGAACTTTTAAAGTAGGTAAAGATGTGAGTGTATGAAAAGATGTTTAGCATCTCCAGTGATTAGGGAAGACCAATTAAAAGCAGTGAGAAAGTAGAACATAGCAGTGTATGCCTGCAGTCCTAGCACTCAGGAGTGGGAGGTGGTAGGGTCGGGAGTTCAAGTTCATCTTCGGATAGGAGACCCTGTAGCAGAGCAGAGCAGAGCAGAGAGAGAGCAGAGAGCAGAGAGCAGAGAGCAGAGCAGAGAAGAACAGAGAGCAGAGCAGAGAGCAGAGCAGAGCAGAGCAGAGAGCAGAGCAGAAAGTAGAGCAGAGAGCAGAAAGTAGAGCAGAGAGCAGAGCAGAGCAGAGAGCAGAGCAGAGCAGAGAGCAGAGCAGAGAGCAGAGCAGAGAGCAGAGCAGAGAGCAGAGAGTAGAGCAGAGAGCAGAGCAGAGAAGAGCAGAGAGCAGAGCAGAGAGCAGAGCAGAGAGCAGAGCAGAGCAAAGCAGAGCAGAGAGCAGAGCAGAAAGTAGAGCAGAGAGCAGAAAGTAGAGCAGAGAGCAGAGCAGAGAGCAGAGCAGAGCAGAGAGCAGAGCAGAGCAGAGAGCAGAGAGCAGAGCAGAGAGCAGAGAGCAGAGCAGAGCAGAGCAGAGAGCAGAGCAGAGAGCAGAGAGCAGAGCAGAGCAGAGCAAAGCAGAGCAGAGAGCAGAGCAGAAAGTAGAGCAGAGAGCAGAAAGTAGAGCAGAGAGCAGAGCAGAGCAGAGCAGAGCAGAGAGCAGAGAGCAGAGCAGAGAGCAGAGAGTAGAGCAGAGAGCAGAGAGTAGAGCAGAGAGCAGAGAGCAGAGCAGAGAGCAGAGCAGAGCAGAGCAGAGAGCAGAATAGAGAGCAGAACAGAGAGCAGAACAGAGCAGAGCAGAGCAGAGCAGAGCAGAGCAGAGCAGAGCGGAAGCAATGAAAAAATGCTCTGCTGCTTGTTACTCACTAACAAGTCTGAAATTGAAATGCTAATAATGCAAAGGTCAAGGATAAAGAGCATCCTGCAGGCTTCCATTCACAAGAGGTGAAGCAAAGGAGAAAGACAGTGTGTTGGCAATTTCATCTGAGGTTAAACACATTAAGAAATCCAGCACATCTAGTCCTAAGCATTCACTGAGAAATATTAAAACATAGTCACATGCAGATTTACATACAAATGTTCATAGTGGTTTTATTTATCATAGTCAGTAGCTAGAATTATCTAAATGTCTGTCAGTAAGCATTTAGGACAAATGTTAGGCACCCATATAACACCAGTTATGAAGCACTAATATTCCTATATGGATGAATTTCAGTTTTACTGATCACACGAAGAAAGTGAGATGGTATATTCTCTATGAGTTTTTCTATGTAAAATTCTAGGAAGTGCAAGCTACTCTTTAATGAGGGGAAATCGGAGGTCTGTAGAAGAGGAGCTGGAGGAGGAGTGACTCTGATGGGCCCAGGAGGACATTTAGTGGTAGCGTGTTTTCACATCTCGATTGTGGTCATGGCAGTGGATTATACACATGCCAAATCTTAATGTAGTACACTCTACTGTGTAAATTATACCTTTATAACACTGACTTAAGAAGAGAAAAAAGCCCACTGTCTGGCATGTTCTCTCCTTGGTAATCATCTTTCTGAGTATATCAATGCCTCTGCCTCTCCATTTCCAGATGACTCATTCCGAACTCGAAATGCCAGCAGTGTTCCAGCTTCCTTTTCTCCTAACCCTGTCATGCCCAGCACTTCCCGTGGGCCAGGTAACACAGCCGATCCAAAGAGTAGTGGAAGTAAAGATGCACAGCCCCGGAAGGCTACCTTGTGAGTACCACATGACCCCCTGCTGAGTGTGCTGTATGCTCAGGGCACCTTCCTTCCCTCTGCCACACGGCAAAGAACTGGAAATGTCTTCAGTGAGGTGATGTGAGGTGACGGTAGTTATAGTGCGAGCTTCACTGTGTCAATGTGTGTGTCTAAACACCCAACTGATCACCTTACCAGGGGGGTACAGCTGTTGCCACTTTGAAATACCACAACAGTAGAACACCGACTGCTCTTCCAGAGGTCCTAAGTTCAATTCCCTGGTGGCTCTGCAATGGGATCTGATGCCCTCTTCTGAAGAGATCGACAGTATACTCAAATACATAAAATAAATAAACCATAAGAAAATAAAAGAAAAAGAAATACCACAACAGCACAGAACCCGGAAGTGTGGGCTCAGTGAGATGAAAATACTTGTCAAAACTTGTGCTTTGAAGTTAAAGATATGAAGGGCCTGTTTTCTTCTCCCATGATTTCTTTCTGTGTGCTATTTGCATCTTGTTTGAATTACTATGTTTTGTACATTTAAAAGAATGTGATACCCTGAAAGTCATCACATTGGCATTCCAAGGGCGCCCAGGCCATAGTCCCAGCTTTAGTCCCAGTTTTTCACTTTCACACGGAGCAGCCATTCAGATCACAGGGAACCCCGGAGACTTAGGTTTCCTCCTGAGCACTAAACTCATGAGCACTTCCCTTCGCTCTTTCTTCTCCTTCCCCCTTCCTCCTTCCATTCCTCCATTCCTTCCCTCCTTTCTTTCTGCTTTCAAGATGGGGCTCACCATGTAGCCGACTTAGGCCTAGAACTTGAGATCCTCTTGCTGTAGCCTGGGCTATATGTACTCCATTCCATTCAGAATTCAAATCTAAAGATATTAAGGAGTTCAGAAGACTGTGGGACAAAGTGCTGCACAAATAATCCTAGGACAGTTGATTCAGAAGTTGCAGTGTTAGGCTGGCTGGAAGGATGCTCTTTCCACAGAAAGCCTGAGTGCTGTTTAGGAGCCCTGGGAGCACAGGAGGCATAGGTTGGTGGTCGGCAGCAGTCTGAGCAGGAGCCATGTACCCAACTCCAGCATGAGCAAAGCCACTGTGTATTGGTGAGCCTGACTCGTGGGCTTCTGCGCATCCACCAAACAGCAGGTCTGGCACATAGCTTATTTAAGGGGCCTCTCAGTTCTGTAGCTTGGGATCTTTCTCTATCACCCTGGACCCTCTTCTTGTACAGCCTGAACTTCTCCTGGGGAACATGGAAGCATAATTGAAAAGAGTTTTGTTTTTTAAAGTAAAGTCCACCGAACCAATATTTTATGGCAGCTTCCCTTTATTTAAGTTACTTTATCTGTTCTTACATTGCTGAGCACATCTTTCCTTTTTGCAGACTGAATCTTCCCCTCTTTTTATAACTGATAGTTACTAAAAATGAATCTAGAATAAAGACCAATGAGAGCTCATATTGAGTGTGTACCTTTTTCAAGGGGTCTGAAGGGAGGCTTGCTAGCGCTCACAGCCAACACACGCCTGGCTGTGCAGTGCCTGGCTGTCCCACACATGGATCTAACATGGCCACTAGTTGGAAGGGTGGTTGGCATCTATACTGGTCTTTCTTCAGTGAAGAATTATTCACAATTTAGAGGCTGTCATATCCAAATTAGAAAGAAAAAGTTCTCTTTATTTAAATAGGCCTATGAAGTAATTGCAGAAAGTGTTACCTCAGGTTTTACTCCTTAAAAATAAAATCTGTGCCACCTGCTTTACTAAATGCCACCTCTGCTATCGACGAGCAGTGTGCCATCAAGGAAGTACAGCACATAGCTGCTGTCTTCTAGGGGTGGACAGCTGATAGCCCTGAGTAATTTCCTATGTATATAAAATTGAAAATGTATGAAAGGTTGTCTAAATTAAAGGGGATGTTATTAAGTGTGCACAGGATAAAATTTTGAGTGATCCCTGATGTGTAATTAATTTCCTCTGCGTAAGAATTATCATACTGTAGGTTGCCTCAGAGTAGCATATTTATATTATTTACTCTATTATGAACAATTGTCCTATGTTCTCTTTATGGTCTCCTTCTCCTTCTCTGCTTCCTTCCCTTTTCCCCTTCCTCTTATTTCCTTCTTTTATCAGAAAATCCAGAAAATCCAATCCTTAAGTCAACTGCTTGGTGAAGGAGACAAGCAGTCAGCGGAGAATCTGATGGTGGAAAAGCTACAGCGACAGACGGCCAGGATTGTTAAAGTGTGGAAGGGAGGAAGGAACATCGTGCAGCTGATGTGAAACTTGCCCTATTTGGAATTAGATTTCCCTAGGAGGTATGACATGCGATTTACTGTAGGCTCTGAATCCGAGTGCTCCAGTGCAGTGTAATGAGCTCCAACTTGGTGTGTACTGCCTGCTGGACTGAAGAGACATGCCTGTCTTTATGTGAGAGGCTGGCTTTTGTTTACTAAGTTGTAGCATTTAGACATCCCATGGCAGTCTAACTTAGCCTGCTTGTCTAAATTGACTTCTGGTAACCACTTGGGCTAGGACACAGGAGGAAAGGAAGGCACTGTATTTCCTATGAGCTCTCTGCTCAGAGCAGCTGTCTGTGGTCCCGTGGGTCCTGGATTCTGTGATGGTATCAGCACCTGGACGGCCCCAGTCTAGATTCAGCAATGAAAATCCACAAAGATTCAGGAAAACTTTAGCTACAAATACCTTAAAAATGATAGATTGATGATTTCCTTAATTCCTAGAATTTCTTTTATAAATGCTTTGTTTACATTTTAGATTGTATCTGTCCTTAATGTCAAATGATGAATCCAGTTTGAATCAGCTGTCATTCCAAGCTATCATGCTCACGCCATGTCAACAGCACCATTTGTACTAATGCTAATAATTCCATCAAAATTTGCCTGTGGAACATATATTGTCCTTAACTTTAAGATGTCATTTCCTGAGACAGACTGTATGAAGCTATTGTCAGCTTCTCTATTTCAAATGCAATCAGCATATATCTATATTGATATCAGAAAATACTTGTTTTTTAAAGATATATTGATGTATGATAAAGATGATCTAATTTGTGAATGCATATGTGTGCGTGGTTACTTTTTATAATGTGAAATGGATAATGAGCGTATTTAAAATAAAGCAGAGGTTAATGAGATACCTGTATTTGTGAGAAAAATTTTAAATACTTTCCTACAGTTCTTACTCTGTAAAGTAAAGGCAGGTCATCTTTAAATAATGAGTTGGTGGAGCATAATGCATCAACTGTGGATGACTCAGGGACAGTCGCTTACTGCTTCTTCATTCTTTGTCATCCCTTTCCTTCCCCGTGGCCTCCTTGGGGCACTGTTTAGGGACTCAATACCTTTCATCAGGGACAGTCAGAAGTGAAAGTCCAGGAGCCCTGAGAAACTTGATTGTTCTGTGTAAGAGAATTCAAGTAGTTTGAGTAGTTTGAGTCTTCTGCTAGCCTAAGATATATGGACTTGAATCTGTTGTGGTCTGGAGAATTCATTGTGCAGAAGGGGACAGCAAGTCTGCGCCAGTTTTCCAGGATTCTGGTTTACCACACCAGCACTGACTCTGTTTACATCGAATACCACAGAGAGTTTCGATTTGATTGTTAAATAATACACTTAGTGCTTAAAAGCTTTTCATATTCCTGTTTATCTATGTGGGGTAAAGGAAAGCGATCTGGCAGAGACTAGTCACCACTGCTTATAAAGCTGGAAGTCAATTGTTTAGGCATTAAATTACCAATTAAAACAGTTATTCAAAATTACCTTTGTAAGTATTTTGTCACAAGTATTAAAACCTTTAAAATTTTTTGAACCTTTGTTAAAATTATACCCTAGAGGCAGATATGCTAAAAAGCAAACAAGTGGCAGATACGAACATGTATCTACTCATATCTTCATCTTATCAGAAGACTTAATCGTCCTTTAACTAGGTGCGTGACAGAGTGCTCTGCTTCATCTGCAGCAGTGATGGCCTGCCTAGCATTGGATTTGGCCATGTTTATTTCAGTATGGTGTAGCTATAGGCTTCCTTTCCTAGATTCCATCTAGTAATGAGAAGAGTGCTAAAACTCTCTCTTTAAATTCCTTTTTCTGGTTCTGAGTTCAATTCCTATCATTCACATGGTGGCTCACAGCCATCTATAACTGTTGCCCTCTGGGATCTGATGTCCTCTTCTGGTGTACAGATGAACATGCAAACAAAACATTCATATACATTAAAGAAATCTTTAATTTTTTCTCTGTCTATTGTTTTCCCACAAATATATCTAAATAACTGAGCATAAGTACCCTGAATGCCAGCTAGAACCATCCTTGATCTCTCTTCCTAGTCCCCAGAGCTGTCTGAACCCAAATGAACATCTGTTAATGCCCTGGAATAACTACAAGAGTGACTTAATGTCGAGATTGAGGTGGGGACATCTGGCTTAGACTGCCTCTTGATGGAACCTCTTACTCATGTGACTTTGGAGTTGTCACCAAGTACCTAATCAATGCATCGATTTTATATGTGTTTATGTATTAACTAGATGACTAAAATGCAGCTAAGCCCTGAGTCAGCACAGCTGCCATTCTGAGACTAGTTGGTCTCTGATATCTAACACTCTCTGATTCCCTCTAAAGCTCTGCCTTTATCTTGATAAGCTAGAAAATGGCTGCCCAGGAATGCTTTAGAGCTATCTGCATTCTCCTTTCATACTGGGACAAAGTCCATGCTTGCTTTTGTTCAAGCACAGTGGGCAACTGAGACAAAGGACAGTTCAGCAGTCCCTAAAGATACATGCTTTAGAAAGGGAAGATAGAGTCCCAAAGCCTTGGAGTAGAATAAGAAAGAAGGATTGGCTCACTATGGTCACACTGAGTGGCCCTGGGCTGGTGTTTTACTCCCACTGAGATATAACATTTGACATACCTATCATGTGCAGTGGGCCCTGCACTCTATACAGTCAAGATCCTCCACAGCATCAAGGCCCACAAAGGTATTTTCTTAATTAACAATGACCAAGGCATGTTTTTTGTTGGCAAAGTTGAATATAATTGAGACTGTATTCAACTCTATACCAAAGCAATCATAAAAGGTCATTATTAGTGTATGTATTTATATGTTCACGTATAAACTCTTATGAAGAAAAGAGGAAAAATGTGCCTGTCACTCGTGAAAACCCAGATGTGGCCTTTGCTCTGGCCTCTGTTTGTTTTCCTTATAAGATGAAGTCATTGAACTGGGTGCTCTGTGGTTCCTGTGATGGAACCACGTGACTGGGTGATCACAGAACAGAACTGAGTGGGTGTCATTGAGCCAGACACTGTGATCAGGATGGTCTATGGCGATGTTCTGTTAATTTTAATAAAAAAGAATTTTATGATTAAAACATACTATAACACACACACACACACACACACACAGAGCTGAGTGTGGTGGTGCTCACCTTTAATTCTAGCACCCAGGAGGCAGAGGCAGAGGTAGGTGGATTTCTGTGAATTCAAGGCTAGCTTGGTCTACATAGAGTTCCAGGCCATCCAAGTCTTATGTTATAGGTCCCTGCGGGAGTGGGGGTTGGGTAGGAGAGGAGTGGAGGGAGGAGAGGGAAGTGAGAAAGACAGACAGACAGACAGACACAGAGAGAGAGAAAGAGAGAAAGAGAGAGGGAGAGGGAGAGGGAGAGGGAGAGGGAGAGGGAGAGGGAGAGAGAGAGAGAGAGAGAGAGAGAGAGAGAGAGAGAGAGAGAGAGAGAGAGAGAGAGAGAGAGGAGTCTGGAACAAACTAAAATAGAACACTTACTCAGCCAGAGAATGACCCAGGAGAGAAGCATTCCTGTAGGAGAATGTCCATGTTCTCCCCAGACCCACACCTGCTCTGCTACTAACTGCTCTCAGTTCAGGCCTGCGAGCAGCAGAGAAAGGGAGAGACCCTCCCCATCTAGTCTTCAGCTAAGGCGCTCAGAAGCGTTTAAAATGCCAGACAGATTGAACAGACATCTCCTTAAAGTATGAGTTGTTTTAGTTTCAGTGTTAATCAGGGAACAGCCACAGCGAGCAGGCTGGGTACAGAGAACACATCCTTTCCCACCTACCACCAGCATCTTGTGTTTCAGACACCTCTGGCTCAGCAACCGTGGTGAACGAGGTCTTACATACACCCGAGTCACAGGACTGTGGGGTTTACCACCCTGCCCAGAAATAGGAGCATCCTGGACATCTCCTCATAGATGATGAAGTGAAAAGGCCGGTTCACTTTGATGGCAGGAGGCATGGAGTAAGCGATAATCTCTGACAGCGTCCCTGACACTGCTTCTGTTCCCCTTTCATCCACCTCAAGCACCGACTGTTGTAAAACCTAGATAAAGAACATGAAAGACCGTTTGTGTGGCAACGGGAAGGGAGAACTGACAGAAACCCAGCCTTGCTCCGGGGAGGGGGAGGGGTCTCTGTGGTAGCTTGGAGATGCATGAGATGCATGAGATTGCGTCAGAAAGTGCCTCAGAAATCCAATCAGTACTAGGAGGCTATGGGAAGTGGCGTGGGCTCTGCGAGGTGCATCCTGGGCTTGGAACCAGGGAACCTGGCTAGCAAATCCCGACATGCAGGCTTCTAGAAAGTATTTATTGCATTATGTACTTTGTGACGCTGATTCTTGAGCTGAGCTGTTTGCCTTTGAAGGAACTCTAAGGCATTTCTAGGGTCAGCCTGAGGGTCTGTGGTTACCTTCGGGACCCTGGTTGCCTGTACTCAGTCTGAGGTTACCATACTGGCTCCTAGTCACATAGAATATCATCTTAAATCTCTCAGAATTGAGAGTCTCGCCCAACACCCGCAAGGGCCCACACGGGACTCCCCACAGGATCCTAAGACCTCTGGTGAGTGGAACACAGTGCCTGCCCCAATCCAATCTCGCAGAACCTGAGACTGCGGTACATAGGGAAGCAGGCTACCCGGGCCTGATCTGGGGCACAAGCCCCTTCCGCTCCATTCGAGCCCTGGGCTACCTTGCCAGCTGAGTCGCCTGACACCCGCAAGGGCCCACACAGGATTCCACACGGGATCCTAAGACCTCTAGTGAGTGGAACACAACTTCTGCCAGGAGTCTGGTTCGAACACCAGATATCTGGGTACCTGCCCTGCAAGAAGAGAGCTTGCCTGCAGAGAATACTCTGCCAACTGAAACTAAGGAGAGTGCTACCCTCCAGGTCTGCTTATAGAGGCTAACAGAGTCACCTGAAGAACAAGCTCTTAACAGTGACAACTAAAACAGCTAGCTTCAGAGATTACCAGATGGCGAAAGGCAAACGTAAGGATCCTACTAACAGAAATCAAGACCACTCACCATCATCAGAACGCAGCACTCCCACCCCACCTAGTCCTGGGCACCCCAACACAACCGAAAATCTAGACCCAGATTTAAAAACATTTCTCATGATGATGATAGAGGACATCAAGAAGGACTTTCATAAGTCACTTAAAGAATTACAGGAGAGCACTGCTAAAGAGTTACAGGCCCTTAAAGAAAAGCAGGAAAACACAGCCAAACAGGTAGAAATCATTAAAGAAAAACAAGAAAACACATCCAAACAGGTGATGGAAATGAACAAAACCATACTAGAACTAAAAGGGGAAGTAGACACAATTAAGAAAACCCAAAGCGAGGCAACGCTGGAGATAGAAACCCTAGGAAAGAGATCTGGAACCATAGATGCGAGCATCAGCAACAGAATACAAGAAATGGAAGAGAGAATCTCAGGTGCAGAAGATTCCATAGAGAACATCGACACAACAGTCAAAGAAAATACAAAATGCAAAAGGATCCTAACTCAAAACATCCAGGTAATCCAGGACACAATGAGAAGACCAAACCTACGGATAATAGGAATTGATGAGAATGAAGATTTTCAACTAGGGCCAGCTAATATCTTCAACAAAATAATAGAAGAAAACTTCCCAAACATAAAGAAAGAGATGCCCATGATCATACAAGAAGCCTACAGAACTCCAAATAGACTGGACCAGAAAAGAAATTCCTCCCGACACATAATAATCAGAACAACAAATGCACTAAATAAAGATAGAATATTAAAAGCAGTAAGGGAGAAAGGTCAAGTAACATATAAAGGAAGGCCTATCAGAATTACACCAGACTTTTCACCAGAGACTATGAAAGCCAGAAGAGCCTGGACAGATGTTATACAGACACTAAGAGAACACAAATGCCAGTCCAGGCTACTATACCCGGCCAAACTCTCAATTACCATAGATGGAGAAACCAAAGTATTCCACGATAAAACCAAATTCACACAATATCTTTCCACGAATCCAGCCCTTCAAAGGATAATAACAGAAAAGAAGCAATACAAGGACGGAAATCACGCCCTAGAACAACCAAGAAAGTAATCATTCAACAAACCAAAAAGAAGACAGCCACAAGAACAGAATGCCAACTCTAACAACAAAAATAAAAGGAAGCAACAATTACTTTTCCTTAATATCTCTTAATATCAATGGACTCAATTCCCCAATAAAAAGACATAGACTAACAGACTGGCTACACAAACAGGACCCAACATTCTGCTGCCTACAGGAAACCCATCTCAGGGAAAAAGACAGACACTACCTCAGAGTGAAAGGCTGGAAAACAATTTTCCAAGCAAATGGACTGAAGAAACAAGCTGGAGTAGCCATTTTAATATCAGATAAAATCGACTTCCAACCCAAAGTTATCAAAAAAGACAAGGAGGGACACTTCATACTCATCAAAGGTAAAATCCTCCAAGAGGAACTCTCAATTCTGAATATCTACGCACCAAATGCAAGGGCAGCCACATTCATTAAAGACACTTTAGTAAAGCTCAAAGCATACATTGCACCTCACACAATAATAGTGGGAGACTTCAACACACCACTTTCTTCAATGGACAGATCGTGGAAACAGAAACTAAACAGGGACACAGTGAAACTAACAGAAGTTATGAAACAAATGGACCTGACAGATATCTACAGAACATTTTATCCTATAACAAAAGGATATACGTTCTTCTCAGCACCTCACGGGACCTTCTCCAAAACTGACCATATAATTGGTCACAAAACAGGCCTCAATAGATACAAAAATATTGAAATTGTCCCATGTATCCTATCAGACCACCATGGCCTAAGACTGATCTTCAATAACAACATAAATAATGGAAAGCCAACATTCACGTGGAAACTGAATAACACTCTTCTCAATGATACTTTGGTCAAGGAAGGAATAAAGAAAGAAATTAAAGACTTTTTAGAGTTTAATGAAAATGAAGCCACAACGTACCCAAACCTTTGGGACACAATGAAAGCATTTCTAAGAGGGAAACTCATAGCTCTGAGTGCCTCCAAGAAGAAACGGGAGACAGCACATACTAGCAGCTTGACAACACATCTAAAAGCCCTAGAAAAAAAGGAAGCAAATTCACCCAAGAGGAGTAGACGGCAGGAAATAATCAAACTCAGGGGTAAAATCAACCAAGTGGAAACAAGAAGAACTATTCAAAGAATTAACCAAACGAGGAGTTGGTTCTTTGAGAAAATCAACAAGATAGATAAACCCTTAGCTAGACTCACTAAAGGGCACAGGGACAAAATCCTAATTAACAAAATCAGAAATGAAAAGGGAGACATAACAACAGATCCTGAAGAAATCCAAAACACCATCAGATCCTTCTACAAAAGGCTATACTCAACAAAACTGGAAAACCTGGACGAAATGGACAAATTTCTGGACAGATACCAGGTACCAAAGTTGAATCAGGATCAAGTTGACCATCTAAACAGTCCCATATCACCTAAAGAAATAGAAGCAGTTATTAATAGTCTCCCAACCAAAAAAAGCCCAGGACCAGACGGGTTTAGTGCAGAGTTCTATCAGACCTTCAAAGAAGATCTAATTCCAGTTCTCGACAAACTATTTCACAAAATAGAAGTAGAAGGTACTCTACCCAACTCATTTTATGAAGCCACTATTACTCTGATACCTAAACCAAAGAAAGACCCAACAAAGATAGAGAACTTCAGACCAATTTCTCTTATGAATATCGATGCAAAAATCCTCAATAAAATTCTTGCTAACCGAATCCAAGAACACATTAAAGCAATCATCCATCCTGACCAAGTAGGTTTTATTCCAGGGATGCAGGGATGGTTTAATATATGAAAATCCATCAATGTAATCCATTATATAAACAAACTCAAAGACAAAAACCACATGATCATCTCGTTAGATGCAGAAAAAGCATTTGACAAGATCCAACACCCATTCATGATAAAAGTGTTGGAAAGATCAGGAATTCAAGGCCCATACCTAAACATGATAAAAGCAATCTACAGCAAACCAGTAGCCAACATCAAAGTAAATGGAGAGAAGCTGGAAGCAATCCCACTAAAATCAGGGACTAGACAAGGCTGCCCACTTTCTCCCTACCTTTTCAACATAGTACTTGAAGTATTAGCCAGAGCAATTCGACAACAACAGGAGATCAAGGGGATACAAATTGGAAAAGAGGAAGTCAAAATATCACTTTTTGCAGATGATATGATAGTATATATTAGTGACCCTAAAAATTCTACCAGAGAACTCCTAAACCTGATAAACAGCTTCGGTGAAGTAGCTGGATATAAAATAAACTCAAACAAGTCAATGGCCTTTCTCTATACAAAGAATAAACAGGCTGAGAAAGAAATTAGGGAAACAACACCCTTCTCAATATTCACAAATAATATAAAATATCTTGGCGTGACTCTAACTAAGGAAGTGAAAGATCTGTATGATAAAAACTTCAAATCTCTGAAGAAAGAAATTAAAGAAGATCTCAGAAGATGGAAAGATCTCCCATGCTCATGGATTGGCAGGATCAACATTGTAAAAATGGCTATCTTGCCAAAAGCAATCTACAGATTCAATGCAATCCCCATCAAAATTCCAACTCAATTCTTCAATGAATTGGAAGGAGCAATTTGCAAATTCGTCTGGAATAACAAAAAACCTAGGATAGCAAAAAGTCTTCTCAAAGATAAAAGAACTTCTGATGGAATCACCATGCCAGACCTAAAGCTTTACTACAGAGCAATTGTGATAAAAACTGCATGGTACTGGTATAGAAACAGACAAGTAGAACAATGGAATAGAATTGAATACCCAGAAATGAACCCACACACCTATGGTCACTTGATCTTCGACAAGGGAGCTAAAACCATCCAGTGGAAGAAAGACAGCATTTTCAACAATTGGTGCTGGCACAACTGGTTGTTATCATGTAGAAGAATGCGAATCAATCCATACTTATCTCCTTGTACTAAGGTCAAATCTAAGTGGATCAAGGAACTTCACATAAAACCAGAGACACTGAAACTTATAGAGGAGAAAGTGGGGAAAAGCCTTGAAGATATGGGCACAGGGGAAAAATTCCTGAACAGAACAGCAATGGCTTGTGCTGTAAGATCGAGAATTGACAAATGGGACCTAATGAAACTCCAAAGTTTCTGCAAGGCAAAAGACACCGTCAATAAGACAAAAAGACCACCAACAGATTGGGAAAGGATCTTTACCTATCCTAAATCAGATAGGGGACTAATATCCAACATATATAAAGAACTCAAGAAGGTGGACTTCAGAAAATCAAATAACCCCATTAAAAATGGGGCTCAGAACTGAACAAAGAATTCTCACCTGAGGAATACCAAATGGCGGAGAAGCACCTGAAAAAATGTTCAACATCCTTAATCATCAGGGAAATGCAAATCAAAACATCCCTGAGATTCCACCTCACACCAGTCAGAATGGCTAAGATCAAAAATTCAGGTGACAGCAGATGCTGGCGTGGATGTGGAGAAAGAGGAACACTCCTCCATTGTTGGTGGGAGTGCAGGCTTGTACAACCACTCTGGAAATCAGTCTGGTGGTTCCTCAGAAAATTGGACATAGTACTACCGGAGGATCCAGCAATACCTCTCCTGGGCATATATCCAGAAGATGCCCCAACTGGTAAGAAGGACACATGCTCCACTATGTTCATAGCAGCCTTATTTATAATAGCCAGAAGCTGGAAAGAACCCAGATGCCCCTCAACAGAGGAATGGATACAGAAAATGTGGTACATCTACACAATGGAGTACTACTCAGCTTTAAAAAGAATGAATTTATGAAATTCCTAGGCAAATGGATGGACCTGGAGGGCATCATCCTGAGTGAGGTAACACATTCACAAAGGAACTCACACAATATGTACTCACTGATAAGAGGATATTAGCCCCAAACCTAGGATACCCAAGATACAAGATACAATTTGCTAAACACATGAAACTCAAGAAGAATGAAGACTGAAGTGTGGACACTATGCCCCTCCTTAGAATTGGGAACAAAACACCCATGGAAGGAGTTACAAAGACAAAGTTTGGAGCTGAGATGAAAGGATGGACCATGTAGAGACTGCCATATCCAGGGATCCACCCCATAATCAGCATCCAAACGCTGACACCATTGCATATACTAGCAAGATTTTATCGAAAGGATCCAGATGTAGCTGTCTCTTGTGAGACTATGCTGGGGCCTAGCAAACACAGAAGTGGGTGCTCACAGTCAGCTAATGGATGGATCACAGGGCTCCCAATGGAGGAGCTAAAGAAAGTACCCAAGGAGCTAAAGGGATCTGCAACCCTATAGGTGGAACAACATTATCAACTAACCAGTACCCCGGAGCTCTCGACTCTAGCTGCATATGTATCAAAAGATGGCCTAGTCAGCCATCACTGGAAAGAGAGGCCCATTGGACACGCAAACTTTATATGCCCCAGTACAGGGGAACGCCAGGGCCAAAAAGTGGGAGTGGGTGGGTAGGGGAGTGGGGGTGGGTGGGTATGGGGGACTTTTAGTATAGCATTGGAAATGTAAATGAGCTAAATACCTAATAAAAATGGGAAAAAAAAGAAAAAAAAAAAAGGAAAAAAATTCTCTCAGAATTAACAGTTGTATGGAGAAATGTGAACTCTCCCGATTGTAATGGTGGAGGAGAGAGCCGTAATGAATCTAGGCCAGGATCTCAATTGTAATGGTGGAAGAGAGCGAGCCATAATGAATCCAGGCCAGGAATGCTAACTGGTTCCCTGCAGTGCACAGACAGGCTACAAGAACCAAGAAGGGATGGATGACTTCCCTGTTCCTGAGGAACAGGAAGGAGAGGGGAGACATGTGGCGAGGAAGAGCAAGAGGGTCCTTTGAGGCTAATCATAAGGGAGGTGGAGTGTATGTCACAAGGAATGATGGTGACCAAGTAATGATTGGAGGTTTCTTTCATGCTAAAGATAGTATAGTTTCATGAGCCTTTTTGATAGTCAACACAGTACTGATAGGTTATAAACCAGTCTGTATGAGGGGGCAGATATTTTCCTAAGCCTTGGGAGAGAAGAAGGATGGAGCTCTCCCAATGAGAACCTAGTTAAAAGGGTGTTTGAGTAGTTCCTTGGAACTCCCAGCTTGGGTACCACTTGAAGATGTTAGAACTGGAGTAAAATTCTATGCTACAGCCAGGCATGTAATCACGACGACGTGGTTTGCAAAGTATGTGTTGGTTTTAGTGACATTGCATGCTGTGGCCTGGGCCCCAGCATGGTCCCTGACTTACCCTGGACACCTGAAGGTTTCTTGCCATGGCTGAGAGTTCGCTGAGGTCAGCTGAGGTGGAGAAGAGCCTCCTGATTCCCATCTGTTTGAGCAGCTCGTGCATCTCATACCTCTGGTTCAGCTTGAACTTGGGAAAGAAGACCTCCATTTTCCTATGGCCCAAGGGCAGGACAGACAATGGTGAAATGGCTGGGGCTGCTGATAAGGACATGTTCTGTTCCTTCCTCTCTCCAAGACTATGTTCTTTGCTTCATGGTGTATAGCTCATGGGATCTTTCACAGTGTTCTATCTCAGAGAAAATACTTCTGAGGTATGAAGCACCACTGTGTTAGCTAGGTCATCAGCTCCCTTCCCCAAATCCTTTTTAGTAAGGAATGCTGGACTCCATGTCCATTTCTGTATGTTTCAAAACCACCCCAACCAACTCCCTGGCTGCTTCCTGCATCCTAGCAGCCCGTTGGAGGATGCTGTTCCCAGCCCAGCACCCTGGACCTTGATGTTTCCAGAGAACTTGGGGGAATGGTCAAACAAGGAAAGCAAAGAGGGATTTCCACTAACACTGTTTCCTTAGCCAAGGAGGCTCTGAGATATTTATTTTTCCTCTTGTCAGTTCTCTGAGGAGATGAGATTTAGAAAGATGAGTTTTGTGGCTCAGAAATTAAAAAGAAAACATGAAAGCTACTAATTAAATCAAATTAATTTTAATTTTCAGTTTTCTTGCTCTATAAAGAGTCATCAAAAAATACATGTACCAACATCAGAGCTTTTGAATAGAATGATTGTCGTATGAAAGGTGACCAGAACAATGCCTGGAACGCAGCAATTTTATAAATAAACCCTTGCCTACTCTTCTCCCTGTTGTGTAGCTGGGCTGGGCTCCATCCTGGAAAAAACTGAGGATGTGACATGTCCTAAGTTTTAATTTGTAAGTGTGTAACCACTCAGGAAACATTTGTTGGGGTTTATGTTCCAGCCCTTTGCTAATGCTGAAAGATTTTAAAATGACAGAAAAATGCAAGTGAAAGCTGTGGGCAGGACCTTCAGTTGAGTTCATCTCTATACCAGTTCCGGAGCAGCGACTCAACAGGCACAGCCATGAGACTCTTCTTGGAGCTGTCTGCCTTGTGCACCAGCAGGCAGACTCACTTCCACAAACACCCGAGTTTCTACCCCACCCTTCCATTTCTTCTCTCCACACAGGGCACCCGCCTCTCTCCCCATGTTCAGGCTTACCTGCTCTCATGGTACTAACCCCCAGCCATGTACCTGTCACTCTTAGAGTCACTCTTAGAGCCTGGCCTCCTTCATATGGAGCTTAGGGAGACATTTCTAGATGTTAGGATTGAGCTCTGAACTTACTTCCAGGCCTGTTCCTTTCATGTTCTTAGTAAGTGATACCCATCCTTGAGATGCTGAGGCCCCAACACTACAGCTATTGTTGACTGACAGATACCTCTTCAGATCTGTCTCTATTTTCTCTTTCTTTTGCTCTGCATCCCATCCCATATCTAGTCATCAAATTCACTGCTTCTTGCTTCCTGGCAGATTCAATGTCTTGTCTACATCTTACCACCTCACCTGCTACCACCATTGTCCAAGTGGCAACATCTTGATGTTATCCGGCACCCTTCTGACTGGCTTCCTCATGGTCCTCCTTATTAATGCCTGCTTTCAGCACAGGATCTTGTATGATCCGTTAATCAGGTCTCCTTGAGCCTCTGGTCAGAAGCCTCTATGGCTCCCCATCTCCTGCTGGCGAAGCCCATGACCTTTCTGAGTGTGCAATGTAAGGTCCTGGGGTGGCTGTCCCTGCATCCTCTCACCTCTTCTGCAACAGCTGCAGCCACACTGGCCACTTTGCTGTTCTTTAGAGCCGCCAGCCGTGCTCTATCCCCAAACTGCCTCTAAACACTCTTCTCAGACAAACCCATGAAA
This sequence comes from Mus musculus, assembly GCF_000001635.26. NCBI lineage: Eukaryota > Metazoa > Chordata > Mammalia > Rodentia > Muridae > Mus > Mus musculus. The sequence goes on from NC_000078.6 coordinate 103,626,267, forward strand.
TTCACCCCTCATCACCAGAGAAGACCATCCCTGGCTTTGGCCTGCACCTGCTGAAGTGCTTTATCCTCTTACAGTGTTGTTTGTCTCCCTCTGGCTTGTTTACTGTTGTAGCTTTGGCATCAATAGAGATCCCAGTAGGAAAACTGCTGTATTTGAACAACTGCTGTTCATTAGAATAATAAAACTAGGCCTAACCAGGATTGATGCTCAGGATAAAGTAAAATTGGACCTTGGTGATCACTGGAGATCATGGGCAGCAAGCATAGGGCATTTTAAGTAAAATGGATTGGGAGTGTTGATGAGGACAGCAAGCCAAGTCTGCACGGTAGGGGAAGCATCATACCTGGTTTTCATATTCTGCAGCCATGTCTCCACGAGATCCACGGTCAAGTAGTCCTCCAGGGCCAAGTAATCACCTGTCTTCTCCATGAGGACCACTAGCATGGTGGCATTTCCTTGGTAGGGCAGTTTGAGGATGTGACAGCGGAACTTCTTGTCAAAGGTGGAGGTAAAGTTCCCTTCCCGGTACATCATGGGCACCTTAATTGCCCTGTACTTGTCCAGGTGGAAAGTGTCGGCCTCAGTGAAGCTGGGGTCAAATGGAGTCAGCCACTTCCCTGAACAAGTCAGAAGAGAGCCCCTGTAGAAACAAGCCTGCACAGAACACACTGGTCTTGCTCGAGTGGTAGAGAAGAGAGTATGCTGCCCCCTTTATTCCCCACTGGGAGTGCCATTTCTTTTTCAAGTCTGCATGCTCCAGCATCAAATTCCTCAAAGACCAAACTTCAGCTCTACCCATGACCCATCATAGAACCAGAACGTCCTCATTTCCTGGTGGATGGCTTCCAATGCCTGATGCGTGAGGTATTCCTAGCCACCACACGGCCCCAGCATGTCAAACATACTTTACAGGTAGTGAGGCTGTGTCTAGCTCAGCATCACTTTATGTGGCTTTGGAAGCAAGAGAGGCCAGCCATTACATGACGCTACACTGAACATGTTTTGGAGTGTCTGTAAATGGTCTTTCTACCTGGGACATTGTGAATCTTCTGGTATAGCTTTAAGCTCCAGATTCATCCCATTCCATACCCTGTTAGAGCTAGAAGAAATTGAGGCTACAAAACCACGGGATCTCTTTTTGCATTTATTTGGCCTCTGCCATTCATTGTGCAAGCATGTTCAAACTATCTTCCCCAGTCTTCACCTTCATCCCCTTATAACAAAGGAAACAGCAGCTCTATTCTCTTTGCTGCATTGACTGCCAGAAAGAATGAATATGCAATCAGTTCCTTCCCGTGGTGGATAGTAAGTACCAAATACTGTGTGTAGCACCTTGCATGTCAGCTCTTATAGCTCTATGACTCTAGCAAGTGAGAGTCCCAATTTTTATATAAAATTCCAAGACCAGGGGACTGGAGAGATGGCTTAGCAGATAAAAGCTCATACTCTTGTACAGAGGACTCAAGTTTGTTTCCTAGCACCCATGTTGGGTGGCTCACAACTCCAGCTCCAGGAGAATCCAGCACCTCTGACGTCCAGGTATGCCTGCACTCACATGCACAGACCCACACATTATAATAATGGCAACAACGATAAATCCAAGGGCAGAGATTTTGCCCCAGATCACAGAAGCAGGGAATGGCGAGCCCAGATTCAACCTGAGTCTTGCTGATAGTAAGCTGCTCATTCAATAGCCCTATGTGACCTCTTCCAAGCATTAGATGAAAACTAGGCAGGGGAGCTATGGAAACTGAGAACCACGGGTCTGCAGGTGGTGAGAGTGGGGGCTTCTGGAAGACTAGGTCCCTCCTCAGTGTATACTGAAGCCGCGAAGCAGAGACCATGTCTGCAGAGCATCCTTCAGTACTAAGTGTACTCTGACCAGAAGAAGGAAAGAGAGAAATAGAGTCAGAAATAGGGTCAGGTTCTTTTGGCTCTGGGGCAACAGGAGATTCCAAATACCTTTGAACAAGACGTAGTCCACCAGAATTAACTTTGTTTCAGGATTAATCTCATCAAAAAGCTTGGGGATTTTCCCCTCAGTCTCTTTGACAATGCAGTGGTTTATGAGCCCTCTGGCTTGTGAGGAATTTTGAAAATTTATAGACACATACTCTATATCAAAATACTTCTTGGAGAGATTGAAATAGGTCTCTTTGATATCAAAGTCCTTGTGGATGAAGGCAAAGCTACCCTGGCTGAGGCCCAGGTCCCGGTTGCTGGAGAAGGTCTCTTTGACCTTCTTGAAGAGGGCTGGAAGGATCAGGGGTCCTGCTTGGCTCAGGGCCTGTAGGTTGAGTCCATTTTCTATCTGGACTTTGGTCTCTCCCTTGGTCCCCAGCATCAAATTCACCATGGCCACAGACAGGCCAAAAGGTGAGAAGATCACATTGCCGTCGTGCCTCATGGAGATCTTTCGAAGCAGGTTGAACCCAAAGCTTGAAGTCTCATTGGAGAGCTGCTGACTGGCCCTCAGCCAATATTCCTCATCCTTGCCTTCCTCCTTTTCCTCCTCCTCCTCCTCCTCCTCCCTGGGATCAGTCCGTGTGTACTCTTCCCAGGTTTGATTCTCATAATCCTGAGACTCCAGGTGAACGGAAGCCTCTGGTGAATGGGAGCTGAGATTGAAACTAGTCACCAGCCACACCTCTGTCAGGAGGACAGGAAGAAAGAGGCTAGAAGCCACCCTCATGTGGTCAGCTGTGGAGGCCAGGGGCCACTTCCCTTCATCCTAGGCAGAGAGAAAGACAGAGAATGAATGAATGAGAACGAAGAATATCTCAGCACCTAATAAAACATCTTTGCCAGGCAAAAATTTCTCCCATGATTCTTCTTCCTTCCTACCAAGTTAAGTGTGGGCTCCCCTGGCTTGATCACAGGTTAGCTATACCCTAGACTGACCTAGAGCATATAGGCGGTGTATTCATCCACCTGGTTAGGGAATGGGGGCATTTTACAAGACTTCTTCCAAGTCCCATCTTCTTGAGCAGATCCTTGAGCAATGTGTGGTCCCTCCCCCAGTTTCTGTTCCCTTGCTTTCCTCTGGCAGGGCCAAATGTGGCCCTTTGGTCTAGAGCAGGATCAGGTGGGAGCTGGGGCCATTAACTGAGCTGCTTCGAGCTTTTCCTTTATCATTTGGCTACTAGGCATATCAAACAGCCCCTCCATGCTGCGTCACAGAACCTTAATATGGGACACCTTTGACTAGGGATTTGGAGGGTCCAAGAGGGGATCCAGCAAAGAAAAGGAAGCCTCCCCACAATTTTCTGACTTAAGCCGGTTCTTTCCTGAATCTCCTGTACACAGTTCCCGATAGGTCTTCTTTCAGTCCTCTACCCACAGCTCCTAGGTGGCTGCAGGAAACACAGCCGATTCTTTTTCTACACAAGACCTGGGTTCAAGTCGCTCAGTCTCGTTGCCCCTCCCCCCATGGCACACACTGGCTGTCTGTGCCCCAGTTCTGCAGCCTGAGGGAGTCTGCCCTGGTAGCGACTTTCCTGCCCCACCCCGCTCCCCGTGACTGTCTGTCTGCCTCTCTTGAGATTCATCTGTGTGCTCAGATCCGAAACCTGGCTCTGAGTTGTGCCACTACATCGTGTTCACAGCAATATTACCAGTGTCCTAGAGGCTGGCTGCCTATGCCACTAAGATGTTCCCAATAGCTCACTCTCTGCTGGACAATAGGAAGATCTGGATGGCAAGATGCTCAAGCCATAGGTGTTGGGGATGCTTGATAGGTCCCATCAGCACAGCCCCTCACTCTGACCATTAGACTCTAAGTCAGAATGTGACAAGAAGCGCTCCAGTTGCTCCCAGTCCCTCTTCTGTACCCGTAACAAACCACATCCAGCCCCAAGACACAGGTCTTGCTAAATGACCCCAAAGAAGCCAGCATCCCCACTTTCTAGCCTGGATAACCCTGCTGGGTCTCCCAAATGTTACCATTTAGGAATTGCTTCCCAGCCATAATGATGAGGCCCCTTAGTAGGTCACCACATTGCTGTAAGCATCGGGTCATTACTTCTTTCCAGGTACGAAACATCTCCAGTGTCATACATTCATCTTTTTGTTTAAATGGACAACTTGCCTTTAGTCCTTCACAACTCAAAACTGAGGCCATATCCTCCAAGGTGAGGCTATGGCAAGGTGGGGCCTTTGAGAGTGACTAGATGATGTCTGAATTGTGGGGCGATTGTGAGGGCTTTAGTGTCCTTATAAGAAGAGGAAGAGACACCAGAGCCTTCCTCTCTCCACCAAGAACACACTGAGAAGACCACCATCTGCAAACCAGGAGGTGAGCCCTCATCACAGCCCAACCATGTTGTCCCTCACCTTGGGCCTCCAGAACTGTGCAAACACATTTGCACATTTGTTGGCTATTCTGTCCCAACAGCCTGAGCTGCCCCGGGAGAATTCTGTCATGGTATTTAGCTCTGCTTTGTAAATTAAGCGCTCAGATTAGTCCTGATTCCATAGTTACTTGTCATTGTCTCGGCCGTCAGGAACATTTCCCAACACACCAGCACAATGTCCCACTTTCCTAGAACTAAGTCGTCCCCTGAAGTGTCTCTGTAGCACCTGACCGTTGCTGCGCCTGCTTACTGAAGAGGGTAACTTGTCTTTTCAGGTCCCTCATCATCATCATGACAGCCATACACAATATACACGGGGTGCTCCTGGGACCTAGGGCAGCGTCGGGTGTATAGAGGGCACACCTTGTCCCACAGAGTTTGAGATGGGCAGGAAATAAGCTACCTACCTGACACTTAGCCCTGAGCATGTGTGTAGAGCAGTGCCTCCCTTACCTCCCCCCAGCCCTGGCTCACTTGCTTCGGCAGTGAGCTGTGGCAGACAAATACCAGGCCTTCAGAGCCCTTGCCCTGGCTGCCTCCTATCTATGGCTAACATGTTTTTGATGCTACCCGGAGCCCAACTTCAATGTACAGTCCTTTGGAGTTTAGGTGAAAGACAGCATTCTTGCCCTCTAACTCCCCCACCCCACCCACTCCCTGCTGAAGCCCACTGGGAGAGAGAGAGTGAGAGCGAGAAAACAGCTATTCTCCCACCTCTCCCTGGTAGACACTCTAGAGGCACCCCTGCCATCCACCACCTCTTACCAGTCCTGGACCTCTGGTGCCGAGAAGATCATTCAGAGCAAAGAGGCAAGCAGAAGCTTTGCAGCCCAAAGCCTTCAGTAAATATTTGTTATTCCAAAGTGTGGGCCTCTGGGGACTGTTACTGATTAACACCCTGCTGGGATATGATTGCATTTCCAGAAAACCAAAGAACTTCTGGTATTCCCCAGGCTCGTCCTATGGCCCCAACTATGACCAGAATTCACAAGAGTCTCACCCTCATTGGGGTGGGGATGAAGGTTCTAGAAAGAAGGTTATCATGGGCCTCATGGCTGCTTCTGGGAACCATAAAGGGATTTGGGTAGAATTTCAGACCCACTGTCTTGTCCGTAAGGAACTGTCAGTCCAGTAATGGAGACTGGATTCCTGTTGGGTCATGTCTTACAATACAAGCCCTGCACAAGGTCAATGTACTACCTTCTGTCTCTTGAGGCTGAACCTCTCAAGTACTCAGAGCCTGAGCTGGAAAGCACCCTGTGAGGTACAGCTTTTCAGACCTACTAGGTTGTCATTGTAAGTTTTGCTATATGTCCCTTTCTAGCCTTGAAGTGAGACAAAGTTTATATACCCTACCCACAAAATTGAAAAAACAACAACAACAACAACAATCAAAAGAGAAACAGCAGCAGCAGCAGCAGCAGCAACAACAACAACAACAACAACAAACCAGCGATGGGGTGTGGTTATAGCTCAGTTCGTTGAGTGTCTCCAGGTTTTGGTCCCTAGCACTGCATGAAATAAGGCTCAGTGGAGCACACCTGTTATCCCAGCACTATGGAAGTGGGGGCAAGAGGATCAGAGGTTCAAGGTCATTCGTGGCTACATAGCAAGTTTAAGGCCAGCCTGGCTACATGAGACCCTATCTGAAAAAAAATAAATAAAAGGATTTCTCAAATTAAAAAAAGCAGATAAGAAACAGTAATGTTCCAGCTATAACATGAAGGCAAAAGAAAATAACGCCTTTAAGTACAGCGGTGTTCCAGGATATCTGTGCTGGCAGATGTGACCATCTATCTGCTCATCTCATGATGGAGGACACTCATTGGACAGGAAGGTAGCCATTGAGGAAGAACTCCATTAAGCAATGCACTGGCTGACAGGAAGTTTGTGGCCTGTCATCCTGAGAGGCACCTTGCTTGAAAGCAGACTAAGGAGTGGCATGTGATCACCGGCTGGCAGGCCCCTCCTCACAGGTAGAGGTGGCTAGCTGACACATCTCACCTGAACCAAGGACTCCCAACACATTTTCAGTTTTTCAAACCACAACATAGACATGGATTAGTATATTTTATTAAAGATCATCAACATTGCTGTCTTAGTCAGGGTTTCTAGTTCTGCACAAACATCATGACCAAGAAGCAAGTTGGGGAGGAAACGGTTTATTAAGCTTACACTTCCATATTGCTGTTCATCACCAAAGGAAGTCAGGACAGGAACTCACAAATAGCAGGAACTTGGAACAGGAGCTGATGCAGAGGCCATGGAGGGATGCTGCTTACTGGCTTGCTTCCCCTCGCTTGCTCAGCTTGCTTGCTTATAGAAGCCAGGACCACCAGCCCAGGGGTGGCACCACCCACAATGGACCCTGCCACCCTTGATCACTAATTGAGGAAATACCTTACAGCTGGATCTCATGGAGGCATTTCCTCAAGGGAGGCTCCTTTCTCTGTGATAACTCCAGCTTGAGTCAAGTTGACACATAAAGCCAGCCAGGAAAATTGCCTTATTATTGGCTGGTTTGTCTCAGTGTGGGGAGGCAGTCATCCAGAGAAGTGAGACATTGCTGTTGATAGGTCTAGAGCTCTGTCAGGTATGGCCTCCAGTTATTCTTATCTGACCCATATTGAAAGAGCAAGCAAGCTTCACTTATAGGATGAAGAGCCCATTTCCCACATTCCAAGGTAATCACATGTCTCTAAAGCAAACAGCAAGTCCAGTAGAGTTTGTTACCATGTCAAAGTCAAGTCCTGCCATGGCTTATGGAATAGCAAACTTCTAAGTCCTACCTTTGGCGTGTGACAAAATTCCCATTTATTCTCATTTTTCACTCTTGCCTACATCATCCTCTGAAGAATATTTATCACAAGAATGTAGAGAACCATGAAAATCAACACCAATTATCTGAGATATTTGGGAACTTTGGGGGGACCCCTTGTTTTGACCACAGGACTTTTTCTGTTTCCTGGAAAAGAGATGAAAGTAATCAAATAAGGATAGGGATCTGAAAGATTTTTCTGGAACAACCTGGATCGAATGTAGATGGTCAGGCAGACCAAAGATCACTTTGACATGAAGTGTGTTTTTTTGTGGACTTACTGACAGAAGCATGACCTTGGGTGGTATCAGGCCCAAGTGCATTCCATTACTGGAACTAAACGAGGGCCTTCTTGGTTGCTAGGATGAGTGTCTTCACTGTGCCAGAATGACGTCTTAAACTAAGATCTGAGATCAGTCTATTTCATGCGAATAGTTGGTCTGTTTATAGGCAGCTGGGAAAGCACATGGGGAAACTAACTAGGATCACGCTGGGGCAATCGTAGTTGAAGCTCAGGATAGACGGATGAGTGCCAAGCTGAGTTCATAGAAAGACTGTTGTTTGCCTCATATTCACAGGGTACACAATCAGCTGCTTCATTCTCCCAAACCCCTTTCATACTATGCATGTCCCATGTAACTTTTTCCATTTATGTTTGATATATGTAAAATAAGCATATCTATTTATTAGCACTATTAGAAGAGATTCATGGATTCTCAACTATATACAATACTTCCCAACTCATGGCTATTTTTTTAAAATTATGTCTACATGTATGTGTTTTTCTAAGTCACACACTTATGCCTCCAATTCATACATGGGATCATTCCTCATCACCCTTTCTCTCCCCTCCCCTCCTCTTCCCTGCCTTAGTCTATCCTTACCTTCCCTCCTTCCTTCCCTGCCACTCTGTCTGCCATTGTCTTTGCTTGTCTCTCTCCTCTGTTGCTGTCTCAGTGGCTTTGTCTCCTCTGTCTTTCTCTGTCTCCATCTCCTTTACCTCTTGCTGTGTCTCTTGCTGGAGATTGAACGAAGGTCCTCACACATCCGAGGCAAGCATTCTCCCACTGAGTCCTCTCCCCAGTACTCTTCCTTCTTTCCTGCTCCAGATTTGCATTTCCCTTCTTCACTCTGTCCCACAAGACATATAAATAATATCACAATGTCATATGCTTACCCCACTATACAAGGCAGATCTGCAAAGAAAACTTGGAGGTTTGTTGGCAGTGTTTTCTCCTTTAAAGGGGGAGCATCTGGTCCAAACACCATGTTCTGAAGATCCCTGGCTCAATTTTTTCTCTCCCCTTCTGTGTGGTAATCTGAAATGTGATTTTTCTCATTTGTTTTTCTTTTCAATTGGCTTAGAGAATTTTGTCATCTTAATTGTATTGTTGACTATGCAAGATGTGACTATTATTCCCCAAGTCTAAGCCATATAAAAAGATGCAAGAAGAAACCCATTTCACCCTCTCCATCTCTTGTGCATCATTTAACCACTTTCTTTTTGGTTCCTTCTTGTATTTCTTTATATGAGAACAAACATGTGTTTTTGTACGTCGTCCTTTCTTCCTTATGAACTCATGATGCCCAGAGGAATTATCGCTTCTTTATGTAACTTCACAGTGCTCTATGTTTACTCAACCCAGTTCCTCTCCTTGGGCTTTTAAGAAATTTTTAATGTTTTCCAATTACAAAATACTTTAGGGAGATTATTTTTTAAAGTGCCAGATGTATGCCATTAGCTTACATTTCTCAAAGCAGGGCTTCTGGATCAAAAGTAAATGCTTAAAATCATAAGGTTTTTGTTTGTTTGCTTGTTTGTTTTGTTTTGTTTTATAATAAAGTTGGAGTTGACTAAGAAGAGTTTTTAATGTAGATTTGAGCATGAACATTAAAGGGGAGAGGCGCTTAAGAGGAAGACAGTACATGCCTTGGGGTTGGTGTGCACATGAACACACAGAAACACACACACACACACACACACACACACACACACACACACACACACACACACACTTGAGAACTCTAGTGGCTGCTCTTGTAGAGGATCTAGGTTTAGTTCTCAGCTCCCAAATGGTGGCTCAGAGCCATCTGTTAACTCTAGTTCCAGGAAATCTAACACCCTCTTCTGACCTTTATTGGCAGCAGGCATGAATATGGTGCATACACATACAGTTAACACTCATACACATAAAATAAATACGTCTTTAAAAAAAGAACTTTGCATTAAGTGAGATGATCAGGAGACTTGTGATGAAAATAGCCCAAAATATATTCTGAGAGATAAGTCTCAGAGCATGTAAATGTGGCAGACTTTGATTAAATAGTCTTTGTAGGTGTAGTTAAGGATGGGAGGAAAAGATTATTCCAACGAAGAGGGCCTTGTCTCACACTGCAAAAGTTCTCGTAGGAGAAAGGCAGAGGGAGATTGAGGTAGGGAAAGATTAGGAGGAAAGGCCACATAAAGATGGATACAGAAATGAGAGTTCTGTCCACAGCCAAGGAATGTAGAGGGTTGTTGACACCCACCAAGCTAGGAGGGAGACAGCACATGGACAACCCTTGCTCTTGGACTTAGTCCTCCACAACGGCATGATTTAGTTTCTGTTGTTTGAAGCCACTTGGTCTATGGTAATTGGTTACATCAGTCTTAGAAAGCAAACACTGAGTATATTGCCTAATTCCCTTCGCAAGGCAAGCCTAGCATCTGCCACAGTTTGTGAGAAGGACTGTTTCAGACTCAGGCTCCACACTTTGCACTCAGATTTCTGCCAACCCAGTAGTTTGCAAGTAGGACTTCAGTGTAGTTTTGTAGTTGGTGGCTTTTAAATGAAGTTGAGTGTATGTCTAAGTGTTTAATCTCTATTCCTAGACTTGTTTGTGTTCTTGTCTTTCTGCTCATTTTTGTGTAATTAAAAAAATTTAAATTAAATTATATTATTATATATAAATAAATTATATATCACCATAAAGTGATTATATACTTATAAATATAAATTAATTATGATTCTAAACTAATCCCTCAGCTAATTTTTCTCATCATTTTGACAAATTACCCAATTGAAACTATCTAAGGAAGGAACCATTTATTTTGGCTCATGGTTTCTATCCATTATGGCAGTCAAGGAAGACATAGCAGAGTTCCTTGTGCTAGAAGCATGTGTTAGAAATGCCTCACATTTTGGAGAACAAAATCAGAAATGCGGCCCAGCTATAGTCCTTAAAGGTCTGTCCCTAAGTGTTTTACATCCATAAACTAGGTATGTTCCTAAGGGACCATGATCTCCCTCAACAGTGCCATCAACTTGGTACCATGTGCTTAAACATATGAGTCTATGGGGGATATTTTACATCCAAACCACACCTTTACCATGGCTTATGGCCACCTGATAATGAAACATTCATTTCAATGGTCCCCAAAGTCTTAACAGTTTCCAACACTGTTCAAAGGTCCAAAATCCCAAGTCTCCTCTGACACTCCAAGCAAACTCTTAGCAGTGAGCCCCTATAAAATCACGAGTAATACACTCACAGTGTACAACAGCACAGAGTAAACATCCCCATTCCAAAAGAGAGGAACAGGAGAAACAGCAAGGAAAGATTGTGCCACAGTGAGAACCCCAAACCAGCCATGACAAGTGGTGACGTTGTATAGACTCCAAAGAGCATGGTCACGTCCATTTCTGCATCTCCGCTGCCTGTGGCACACACACACATGGTCTTCCTTGGGAGTCTCCAATGAAACTTAGGATTTATCTAAGCACATCTCTCTATACATGAAATCCAGTTCTTTTCCATGATATCTGGTCGCTGGTTTTTCTCTGGAAACTTGATGCAGATCTCCATGACCCCATAACCCTTGAAATCTTCATGCTTGCAGAAGTTGTATGGCATCAAGTTCTGTGCTCATCTTGAGGAGTAGCCTTCCCCACCCCACCCCACTCTACCCCCAACCCTACCCCCAACCCTATACCATAGCTATAGCACTTTAAGTTTCTGTGTGACCTAATCTGGAGAAAACAAAAAGCAAAAAACAAAAAAACAAAAACAAAACAAAAACCAAAAATATCTAAGTGGCTCTGTTTGAGCTGTGTGCCCTGGAGGCTCAAGGCTCAATCTTTTCCTTCCTTCCTTCCTTCCTTCCTTCCTTCCTTCCTTCCTTCCTTCCTTCCTTCCTTTCTTTCTTTCTTTTTTTTTTTTTTAAATTAATTAATTTAAGTATGTGAGTACACTCTCACTGTCTTCAGACACACCAGAAGAGGGCATCAGATCTCATTATGGATGGTTGTGAGCCACCATGTGGTTGCTGAGAATTGAACTCAGGACCTCTGGAAGAACAGTCTGTGCTCTTAACTGCTGAGCCAACTCTCCATCGAAGCTCAATCATGCTCACTTTTGAACGGAAGATATTCCTAATGACTTTGCATTTTTACAACAGGAGGGCTGTATTCCTCTCAGGACAAATTTCTTTTTGTGGCAAAGTGCATGACTGCCTTTCAATTATGCCCATCGCTTTAACAATTACAGCTCTTTTATCTACACTCACCTTGTCTATAGCATCAAGCCTAGTTCCTTTCTGTCCCCCTTTACACTCTAAATTATCATTACAAACAGGGCTAGTAACAACCATGGTCTGAATTTTACACTGGCTTGAAAATTTCACCTGCCAAACAAATGTGTGTATTATTTTATGCACTTGTCTCAAATTTTCTGGACATGGGCCGAACATAGCCAAATTCTTTGTTAAAATTCACCATGAGTGGCTTATAGTTCCTAGTAGGATCCCTAATCCCACCTGGAAGCCACAAACACAGTTTTTGCTATTCAGATCCTATCGGCAGTCCTGCCTTCATGAATCTTACCACAGTGGCCCCACATTGTATGCATAGCACTCTAGGGCTCTGTCTTAGTCAGGGTTTCTATTCCTGCACAAACATCATGACCAAGAAGCAAGTTGGGGAGGAAAGGGTTTATTTGGCTTACACTTCCGTACTGCTGTTTATCACCAAGGAAGTCAGGACTGGAACTCAAGCAGGTCAGGAAGCAGGAGCTGATGCAGAGGCCATGGAGGGATGTTTCTTACTGGCTTGCTTCCCCTGGCTTGCTTAGCCTGCTCTCTTATAGAACCAAGACTACCAGTCCAGAGATGGTCCCACCCACAAGGGGCCTTTCCCCCTTGATCACTAATTGAGAAAAGGCCTGACAGTTGTATCTCATGGAGACATTTCCTCAACTGAAGCTCCTTTCTCTGTGATAACTCCAGCTGTGTCAAGTTGACACAAAACTAGCCAGTACAGGCTCCCTTTGCCCACAGCATCAAACTCTTCCACATTCCTGTTCCAAAGGCTGCAGTACACGATCAGACTTTACCAGAACAATGACCCCACTTCTTGACACCAGTTTTCTGCACTAGTGGCTTTCTTTCATTACAATGGCAAAACAGCAGACAGAAGCAATATACAGGAGAAAACATTTATTTTGGCTCTAAGTTTCAATCTGTCATAGTGAGGACAGCACCTTGGTGTAGTGTTTACAGTAGTGGGGAGTGTTGAGGTAACCTTTTCTTCACATTGTGTAAAGGTATGTCTGTATTTTCAGTTGTCAATTCTGCAGAGATTGAGTACTGGCAAGATACTGGTATGGCCATTTCTATGGCCCATCACTGGATTTTCTATTTTGTAAATATTCTTCCTTCCTCACTTGCCTAAAGGCAACCCAGACTTGTTCAGAGGTTCTTTCACTACTGGTGGGTTGTAATAAAGATCTGACAGTATGTAGCTGAAGCAGGAAGTGGATGACAGAATCTCATGGCATGGAAAGTGCCACAGGGGGAGAAAGCAGAAGCAGGAGATTTGACAGCAGGCAGTGAGGTGAATGGATGGACCATATGGGTAGAGCTCGCCACGTGGTAGGATGTAAATGCTAGGATTAGTTGAGTTTAGCTAGATAGCTGGCTGGGAAGCTCCCTGGATAAAAGGTCTAAGCTTTAACATATTTAAAAGCCTCTGTGTCATTACTGAACTGCTGGTGGGTCCAGAGAGTCCTGCTATAGGGGAGTTAGAGTACAGGCTCCCCAAATCTTGGAAAACCAGGAAACAGACCACAAGAACAGGAACAAAACTAAAGCCTGGCTGTAACCTTCAAAGGCATGTCTGTCATAGTCTCCACCCATTAACTCGATCCTAATTCTACGATGGGTTTCTTAACCTCCCTCCCGGACAGGACCAACAACTCATGTTGAATCAAATGAGTGCGGGGGTGGGGTGGGGTGGGATGGGGTGAGGTGGGGATTGCAGTCTCTGAGCAGCAGGACACAAAAGCCAGGCCCCTTCTTCCCGCTCCAGCCTATGGCTGCCTTAGTAAAATCTCTGTCAGGAGCTGTCCAAAATGGCGGCACCACAATGTCTCCTCAGCCTGCTGCTGTCACAGGTGCTGCAAGAGCTGTCCACAGTGGCTCACCACCCTTTCCCGCCTCCATGGGAGCTGCCCCTCAGGAGCTACCTGCAGTGGGGACATCTTTCCTGTCTCAGCCTACAGCTTTCGTCAACCACCACTGCAGGAGCTACCCCTCAGGAGCTGTCCACAATGGCGGCAACTCCTCTCCACCCACCCCCTGACACCCTCTTAGCAGCCCCATAGAGATGGCACTCAGCAAAAGCAACTGTGGCCAGGAAGGAATTCTCATCCTAACCCATGAGCCTGATGCAGAGGAAAGGGGATGAAAAAAAAAACAAAAAAAAAAAAAACCCAAAACAAACCCACTAGTCCCTGAGCAGGAAACCCCACCAATCCCTGAGCAGGAAACTCCACCAATCCCTGAGCTTCCCACAAAACCCTACCAATCCCTGAGCAGGAAAACCCACCAATCCCTGAGCACACTCAAGCTCAGGATTTGAAATCCCACTAATTCTCACTCTGGAAATCTCTGCCCTGAGAAGCTCCGCCCCTTCAGAAATCCTATATAAGCGCTGCCCCTTTGTCCAACTCCCTGTTGTCTACTTCTGGGAGCAGAGTGCAGCAGCCATCCCTGGGTTTGTCCCTCCTCAGCCTAGACCCTCCAATAAATCTCTTTCATGAGATTTCAGCCTGAAATGACTCTCTCACTGGAAGAAGCCAAGAAGAACAGAAGCAATGAAGAGAAAAGAGGAAAAGAAGGAGCGGGGCTGAGGACCCCGAGCTCTTCAGCTCAGGTAGGAATATTCTCTCCTGGGAGCTGAAATGCTCTGCTGAGGAGGCTTCCTCTCAGAACTGTGTAGTTCCAGGGCTCCCATGTCTCAGGATGCCTTTCCCTTGGGGACATTGACCCATCTCAGAGCTGTGTGGTTCATGGGCCCCCACGTCTCAGGATACCCTCCCATCAGAGCAGAAACACTTACAGCGATGTTTTCCTTTTCACACTTGGGTAGCTTAATTTCTTTTCAGTTTAGTTCTCTGATTGCTTTTATTCTTTTTCCCATTAATTTATTTATCCACTTTACATCCCGATTGCAGCTCCCCTCTTCATGTTTTCCACCACAGCCCTTCCCCCACCATCCCTCTCTTTTACCTATGGGAAGGGGATGGGGTCCTTTCCTAGGTACTAACCTATCCTGGCACCTCAACTCACTGCAGGACTAGGCATATCATCTCCCACTGAGGCCAGTCAGGGTAATCCCCAACTCCAGTTGTTGGGTGATCCACATGAAGGCAAAGCTGTACATTTGTTATATATGTGCACGGGGAGGGTAGGGGGGTGGTCCAGCCTATGTATGGTCTTTGGTTGGTGGTTCAGTCTCTGGGAACCCTCAAGGGTCCAGGTTAATCGGCCCTGTTGGTCTTCTGTGGAGTGTCTTTCCTCTTCTGGTCCCTCAATCCTTCTCCTAAATCTTACACAAGACTTCCCGAGCTTGGTCATATGTTTGGGTCTGCATTTGTTTAGGTCAGCTGTTGGGTGAAACCTCTCAGAGGACAGTCACGCTAGGCTCCTGTCTGTGAATCCAGGCTGACAGATACAAACATAGCCTGAGGCTCCAAGGTAGTTGAAGGAAGAAGGCAGGCCTGCAATGTGTCCCTATTGATCGTCTGAGGACAGCTCTACATATTTCTCCCCAAATTGACAGGGGTTTCTACTACGTTCATTTATGTCTGTCTCACACAGGACACCTATGTGTCTAGGCCAGTAGTGACAAATACAGCTGTCAAAAGTGTCTTCACATGTATTATTGTGACAAGGCTTTGACCAACAATGAGGCATCAGTGTCTCACAGTGTGTCTCTGTGAATCCACTACTGATGCAGTCACAGTGGTACCTTTTTTTCTCCACCCACACGTAGACCTCCATAGAGAGGTGGCTGGCTGGCACATTCATCAAACTTGAGTTTGCAGTGGTCTTCACTGACTCCAGGTGCACAGTCACAGAGCTAAGCTCCAAGAGCATCCTGACATGTGGCACCATGTAGACATGCCTGGGATCCCCATTCATCGTTTTTGAACTCACAGTTCATACTAGGATACTCTTGAGGGCAGTCACACACACACACACACACACACACACACACACACACACACACACACACACATATCATCCTATCTCACTGAGGCATACAGCCTCATTTCATGCATGGATCAGAAACACTGTCATCTATTTCCAAGTCACCCTTTCTATTCTTGAATATGATGTCTCGCATGTTGAATGGCTCAAAGTCTGTTCTCCCCATCTCTGTCTCTGATTCAAATGGTTATCCAGTTGTCCCTCATTAACAAATAATATCATCATTTGTGCTTGGGTCATTTTAAGACTTTCTATTTCTACCCTTTAATTATCAATCATCTTTAATTATGTATTATTTTAATCACAGTAAATCAGTTGGCTAGATATTATCAAAAATTTTAAAATTATCTTGCAAAGCAGCAGGTTTCCTTTGTTTGTTTGCTTGCCTTTTCCACCTACACTTTGTTTTGGTCCCTTATTCCATTTCTAAAGATCTTATCCTACCTACACCATCAGCCTGCCTGTGTGTTCATGTGTTGGTACCAGCATTTTACCTACAGAGTCTGTGTTCTCTACTTCCTGTCTGTCACAATATCCTCTCTTTTTCCTGAGCCTGTAGCTTTTCTGTATTATCCTTGGGCATTTTCTAAATAGATTTTGATGTCATATTGTCAGATCTATGAGAAAAATTGTTGGTATATTTACTGGGACCCAATTAGTTAATATATTACATTAGAGAAAACAGTATGTAGGTGATTTTGAACAGTCTCACTCAGGAAGGGATAGTATACAGATGATTTGAGCAGTCTCACTCAGGAAGGGGTAACTTTCCATTTGTTCACATCTAACTTTGCATATTTAAGGAGTAGTTTGTTTTACTCAGTGTAGGTTTGGAGCAGTTTCACATTTATACCCATGCTGTTGTATCTTTTGGGCTATTGTTGCCTTTACTCTGCCATTGCATGTTTTGTTTAGCAGTTATTTATGCATATGAAAAGTGTCATTTTATGCTAATTATACCCCGACAACTTGCTGCACTCATTTACTGAGTTTGTGTGATCACTTGTTTTCGTGTGTGTGTGTGTGTGTGTGTGTGTGTGTGTGTGTGTGTTTAATAGAGACTTTGGTACCTTTTTGCCTATTTAGCAACACAGGCAGATGGCCACAGCATGATAATGCAGATAGTTTTATTCCTTTTTTCTCCAGTTCTAGTTTCTTGTCTTTAATTAATCTCATCATCTGATAAATAATCCCAGTTCAGTGTGAAATGATAGAGGATATAATCTGTATTTTTTTCTTAATTTTTGCTTTTGTAAGATTCAATTTAATGTTTTTTATGTAAGAAAGATTCTGGCTTTAAGAATCATGTATGTGAGCGTCTACTCAGGCACTCAAGGTATATAGTTAAGAAAATTATCTTTCAATTATTATTTTTCAGGGTGTATATTTCTATCATTTGTCTGTATCTATCTAGTCACCTATCCATCATTCTGACTATATTCTGTATCTCTATTAATAATCTATGTGTGTGTGTGTCTGTCTGTTTGTCTCTAATTGTCACCTACTGCTCTGTCTCACTTTGTTGGTCTGAACCAGGAAAGTGAAGCCATTTCATTCCACAATGTCTCTCTGGCGCCCTCTACTGACAAAAGCCGGCATTGTGCCCACTGTGGGATGCAGACACATTAAAAATGTAGACTTAGGTTGACAGAGCAATGATTATGGAAGGACTTAGAGCTGGTGAGCAATAAATTGATAATTTGCATGCCACATGGTTATTGTTTCTGTTACAATAATTTATATTTTAAAGGTATCTTTGAAATATTTCCCCCTTTGCCCACATATTTACCTTTCTCATGCTTTTAGAATCATCTTTCTGCCCAAATAACTATCTTAAAAATATATATTTAATAATCATAATATGTTTCATCTTTTGTCTTCTAAAATTCATGTGGTCACATGTTTTCTGTTTTATGTGTATGGATGTGTTCCCTGCATATCTGTGCACAATGTGTGTACAGTGCTTACATGGTTCAGGAGAGGACGTTTATCCTGGAACTGGAGTTAGGGCAGCTGACAGGTTGGTGCGGGAGCCAAACCTGGTTCCTCTGGAAAAGCAGCCAGTGCTCTTACCTGCTGATTTGTCTCTCCGGGCCCTCTGTCTTCATTTCTGAAGGGTCTTTTTCTTCTTTCTGAAAACTGTTATCACTGCCCTCCTTCACTCCCAGAACTTTAAAGGCATCTATCTTAGTATAGTTTTCAAGAGTTCTAGTTTTTAGCTTTCTATTCTAAGCATCCTTGAATTTACCAAAGTGGACTTAACCATCATATAATGATCAAACCCAGGAAATCTATAGGTTACTATATTGTGTTAATAATATCCAATCGTTCAAATCTTTTAAATTACACTGCTTTTCTGGCTCCAAGTCCACTCCCAGATCTCCCAGTGGCATTGGCTTTCATGTCCCTTGGTTGTCCTCCTACCCAGGCAGGAGAAAACGCAGGTTTGTTTCCTTTCCCTCTGGGCCTGGTGGAAGGATTCTGCCTGAGACTTTGTACATTTTTCACTTTAGGTTTGTCCCAAATGCCTTCCTGTCAACTCCAGGTTGCATGGTGTGGGTAGGAATCCTGCAGAATTAGTGTGCTTCTCAGTTCAGCTCATAGGATGACCTGCAGTACTTCCGACGAGAAGTCCAGCCTCCTCTTTCTAAACCTTTGTCCTCTGTATGCAGTGCATCTTTCTCTGTGTGTGATTCAAGAGTTTTCTGTTTCTGCTCAGGCATGTTGTTCCTTGCCTGAGGTTCTCTGTGTTTCTCCTGTGGATTCTTTCCATCTGTTGGACCCGAGCACTTACAGTTTTCATTAAGATTTGGCAAAAAAAAGCAAACAAAAGGAGACACCCAGCCGTTTGTGGTTAGTCTTTCTCATTGTAACCAAATGCTTGACAGAAACGGCTTAAAGGGGGAAGGGAGGTTTATTTACCCCGGAACTCAGGCATTTCAAAACCATGGTCTTTGAATCCAGCCATTGGGGAGATGTAGTGATGTGGGACCCTTTGGTGGCAGAAACGTGAAAGAGGTGGCTGCTTACCTTATGGTGGACAGGAAACAAAGAAACAGAATAGAAGAAGTGGCCAGGGTAAGGTGTAACACCCAATGACACACCTCCAGTGACCTGTTCCCACCAACTCAGCCTCATAGTCTACCTTCTGCACATCCCAATAATGCTAGGATATATTTTAGGTGGTTTTTTTTTTTTTTTTTTTTTTGGTCTCCTGCATCCACCCTCTCCTGGGGCTCCGACTTCAGATGATAATGCTATGTGTGTGGAAGCCTGAATCACGGGGAGTTTTATTGTTACGTTACTGGTTTTATAGTATCCTGGAAGATACATAAGAAAAAAAATTCAATCAGCTACTATTGTCCCCAACCCAACACAACCTCCTCCTGGCATTTTAAAATGTTAAGTGACATGGTAGAGAAATTGATGTTCATATTTTTATCTCTCCCTCATTTGTCTCTTAAACCCAGGTAACTTTGTTTACGAACTTCAGTGCAGCCGCCCTTTCTTTAGCGATTCTGGGTTTTAAATATACCTCATCCTTTTGAGATTTGTTTTAAAACTGTATACTTTATGATTTAATGATTTCAACTTTGGTGCTCAAATCTTTAATTCATCTGGAATTGTTTCAAGGACGAGAAGAATTGCACCTTTCCCTCAGTCCCTAGTGATTCGCAAGCAATACATGGCTTAATAAAATATTCCCCCTATTAATTTCAAATGGTACTTTTGATTCATGCCAAATTTTAAAAATAAATTTCCATTTATAAAAGAATGCATATTATGAAATGTTATTACAAGTGCAACACTCACATAGTATATTTAAGGATGGGTGTGACTATGAACTTGATTGGATTATTCTTTGGCTTGCAAAAAAATGAAGCAAAACAAAATGAAAATAAAAGGAAACCATAACCACGACGAGACAGAAATAATGTTCTGCTCACAGTCACAAGGGGCAGTCTGGGTAGACGCAGGAGAACTGCCTCAGCATGGCTGGTCCAAGCCTTGGGGGTTTGCATCAGTGGTGTGTGTGTGTGTGTGTGTGTGTGTGTGTGTGTGTGTGTGTGTTGATTTTGGAGTAGGAACAGAAGAAGCATCAAGAATTAGAATTATACATCTGCTGCTTTTCCCCTCTGCTAACTCTGTGCCGGTCACCATGTCAGACTTCGTCTGTCATCTCTTTCACTGTGCGTCCAAAAGTTGCCAGCCCCTCTTCCCAAAACATTCTAAAGACAGCCAAACTATTCTGGTTTTATCTTAGGAGCATTCTGTGACCTGGCTGGGCTCTGTCTCAGGCATCTCCCTCTGATGCCACACACTACACTTGACCTGTGAATGAGATCCAAGATGTCCCATGTTCTTGTTCCCATCACAAAGAGGTGGCTTTGTTGGCTGGACTCACCTCTCTTGCAGTAGGACTGTATATTATGGACTGAACGTCTCACTGATTCATTTGAAACCTAGTATTTGAAACCTTTCAGGGAGTCACATGATGTCACATGGGTGGAACCTTCTTGAATTGGACTAGTGCCCTTATGAAAGATCCTAGAGAGTTATCTCTGCTCTTCCTCCATGTGAGGACAGTGATAAGGCAGCTCCCATATATGAATCAAGAGAGGGGACACCCTCTTCAGAATGCAACTACCCAGGCACTCCAGAGTTTGCAAAAACATCCTTTAATAACTGTTACCTCTTTCTCAGTGGTCCCCTCCCGATTGATTTGTTTTGAGAGTAGCAACAAGGCCTATTCATTACAAGATGTCTAAAAGTGGGAGCATCTGGTTGGGTTGGGTTGGGGGGAGACCCTGAAGAAGACTGGGGAAAGACTTCTATGCTCTCAAAGTCAGATGGCACCATGGTTTTCCGGGACAAGCTTTTAGGCTGGATTCATGACTTGGCTCATCATCAGGCTGCTCCATGTGTACTTGTCAAAGGCCAGGAAGATGAAGGGCCTGTTGTACTTGAGGGTGAATGATTCGGAGGGCAGGTGTACAGGAGGGCCATTGGTGGCAGCAGGCAGCACATTCCCTTCATCCAGTTGCAGCATGGCCTTGTGGAGTACCTGTGAGAAACACACACACCAAAGGCAGGAGATAAATCCCTGTCAGGAGACAGGAGCTGCTCACATCTCATCATATGGACATCTCACTGTCTGTTCCATGGAAGTTAAAACAGCCCAAGTGCTCCAAGCATCATGTGGTTGCTCTGTATCAAAGCAGCAGCTCTGACTCCAGACTGCACCTAACTTCTTCTTTTTGGAATGATGGGCTGCACCCACCACACAAGGTCAGAGGAAGTCCTGTGCTCCATCTTGGACTCTTCTTACTCGACCCCAGGCTTCAAGAGACTCCATTCTGTCTACCTTGCTATGGAAACAGCAGAGTGGAACTTATAGGATGTGCTTGTGCCTACTTGGCTTAGGAAAGCCTAGACTGAAGCAGAAATGTAAAGCCCTGGCTGCTGGTATGTTCCCTTTAATGATTAACATTAGATGGAGTTCTGAAGACAGCCAAATGGCCAACAGCTGCCTTAGAAAACCTGGGACAGAGCCCACCCTGGCAACTAAATATTGGATGACACCCAGTGTATTCTTTGCACCCCCTGAGGGGAACTTGCTCATCAGCTTCATTTCACAGCAAGTCTGAGGGCCTCTGGGTCTCTCTGTGATTGGTTCCTGCAGCCAGGCATAGGCTGAGCCACGATCGGAATGGACCTCTGCAGTAGGTCTTAAGGATTTGAGATTTTGAGTTGACAGACCGAAAGTCAAGTATTCCACTATTCTTGATGTTATCAATGATTGTTTTTGCTAACTCTGTGAGCACTTTGAGCTCTTCACCCTTTCTGAGTTAAGGATCCCTCAGCATTGGGACAGTGTCTACTGCCCCTATATGAACTTGAAACTTCCATCAGTGGTCAGTGTCCCATAGGGCTTAGAACAGTCAATCCTTCAGCACTTCTAGTTCAGTAATACTGAAAAAGATTCCCTTTTGTTTCTTTAAAATAAATTCATTAATGGTAAGAAGGAGAATTTTGTGTGGCTGAGCCTTCTCAAGGACTTTACCCATTCACACATTACCCATTCACACAACACATTTATTGAACTCATACATCACTAAGTAAGGCTTCCATGAACCCAAAACCCTGTGTTTGGAGGACAGTGTACATATCTGAGTAATGGAAACAGATCCAGATCCTAGCACAGGTACATAGTAGATAGTCAATCAAAATGTTCTGACAAAGTTATGAATTCAGAATATCAAGCTGAAGACCGAAACATGAAATTGAGTAGAAGGCCTGGTATGATATTAATGAGACCTTCACCCTGTCTTCTGTTTCTTTTTGCCAGGGGTTGCTCTCACTTCTGTCATGACAACTCTGTTTTCCAACGTCCATCCTCTGTGAGGATTCATGGGATTGGTAGCTGTTCATCCCATGGTAGCCAAGATGGCTGTAACTCTCCCTAGTCATTAGCTTTCTGTGTGGTTGTTTTCTTGCTGGACCTGGGGTTTTCCCACTTGGGACCTATGGGACCTTTAACAAATGGGATGTGTTGCTTACTATTAAGATTTTTAGTGTAGATTTTGGAGAAAGGCTCCCAAGACACTTACCGTTAATGTCAAGGGAGTGTCTTTGGTGGTGTCTGCGAAATCAGATTGGTTGGTGAACAAATCCTTAATGCCCACATCTGCCAGCACATCTTGAAGGTCATAGGTATCAGACATGGAGAATTTGGGGATGTACAGGTTCATCTGCCTGTCCAGAGTGAAGCAAAAGAAGTTAGAGGGTTCAAGGCTAGGCCTGGCAGTAGACAGCAGCATATCCTTTCCCAGACAGATGTTTACTTCTCTGTGGGATCCCACCAGCGATTGTACCACCAGCCTGACTCACTCATTAGGGATACAGGGAAAGTATCCCCTGGATGATCCCTTTCAAGAGAACATTAGTTATTACTTGCTGAATTTACTCAGGTTTACAGGTAGAGATACCAAAAACATCAGAACAGAAATATACAGTTTGTCAACAAAAGTAACTTCTCCTGGATAACTATCCTGAGGATCAGATGGGTTTAGATAAAGTGATCATATTTTTGTTAAGGAGGTTAACATTGTTAACAAGAAACCAGGAAATCTACCCTGGGATAACAGAAAAGAGTGAGTAAAAGTTCCCACTCACTCATCAAGAGCTCTAAATCATCACTTGAAACGATAGTAGTACCTGAAATAACAGAGCTTTCAAGATACCTGTAAGAAAATTGCTGCCTAGAAAGGTATCTTTTAAGTATCAGACACAAAGGCATACATCTGTGGTTCAAGGGATGGTGTCTCAACCTGGCAGCAGAACCTGGCATCATCCACATTGTAGAATTTTGTAGACATATAAGATGTAAAATTGAAGTGTTGTAGAGTTTGGCACCACGTTTCCAGAAAGTCTCTGAGGCCAAACAATGTATAGTATAGATATTCTATGCAGAGCTTCAGAGCAATGGAGACCCCAGAATGAATATGTTGAATATGACAGGACCTTGGGGATAGCTGCCAAGGAAAACTTTAGGCTCAGAGTAGAGTCCTCCCAGGAGAGAGATTACATCATCTATAGGCAGAAAAAAGTAGAGAAATGGAGCTACCGAAAGCTGTTGGAGCCTAGGTCATGCCACCAAGAAGTCAGACATGAAATTGCAGGATATTGTTTTTGTCTTTCTGAATTTCAGTCTTGCTTTGTCTTGCTTCTCTCCCAATCTACATTTTTGCAATTGGATATTTTACTCTGTAATGTTGTATATTAGAAGTATGTAAACTGGTTTCTTTATTTTACAAGGACTTACAGTCAAGATAATTGTCTTGAGTATCAAAGAAACATTTGACTTTTGAGCAGTGTCAATATTGTTAAGCCTATTGAATTTTTAAAGAAGTATTAAATTCATTTTGCATTATGAGGTAGTTATGCACATATGGGGGCAGTAGTGGGATTTAATAGTTTAAAAGTGATGTTTTTGAGTATTAAGTTATCAAGGGGTGGACTTGTGATGATTATTCTTCATTGTTGATTGAATTTTAGAATAACCTAGGAGATACACTTTTGGGTGTATCTGTTATGGTGTTTCCAGAGAGGTTTAACTGCAGATGGAGGACCCATCCTAAATAAGAGTTGGGTGTCTTGACTGAACAAAAGGGGCAAAAGGGAGCCAGTGTTCTGCTTCACTACAGATGGGCCCAGAAACAACAGCCACATTATTATGGACTGAAGCGTCTGAGAAACAGTAGACAAAACCACATCTTTCAATCTTTTAAAATGATTCTCTCTAATATTCATGATAGCAATGAAGAAAGAACCAACACAAAAAAGGTACCAGAAGTGGGGTGATTTCTGTGAATACCTAATGATGTCATTCAGAAGTCTTGAGAACTGGCTTGAGGAATTTGGAAATGCTTGGAGATATGGGCTAGAGAAGCTATAGCAGTCTATAAAAAAGAGCCAAACATGTGATTAGGGTGGGATTTCAGAAAACAAGAATGAGCCATATCTATGTAGGACCCATATGATCCTATAGAGAGAGTAAGGACTGCTCATGTTTGAGTTTCAAGTGAGAACAGAGTTGAATGAGAAACAGAACAAACAGATGTTCATGTTACATTCTGACAATCAACGTATCTACTCTTTGGTCCATGCCTTGAGACTTGCATGGATTTAAAGATGATGAACAAATTCACATAGAACTGGACATTTCAAGGCAGCTCAGTAATCAACCTGTGGCATGGGCTCTGCTGGCTGCTTTTGGCCAGATTTACAGTAAGATTGAGAAAAAAAGAGCAGAGTGTAAAGATCTATCTATATATATAAATAAAATCTGGTCAGAAAAAGAGCATATTAAAATTTGTGAACAGGGAGGGGAGGGTATGGTTGTTAAAGACATCTTTACAATTACAAAGAAATGAACCTGGACTTTGTATCACAATCTTGTAATCTTAGCAACTCCAGACCCCAGAGCAGGAGTTTTATGTGTCAAAACCTGCTTGAGGTACAGAGTGAATTTACAGCCAGTCTGGGTAAACCCTACCTTTAAAAAGGGGTTATTGGAAATACAGTTTAGTAGTAAGTTACAAAAAAGAGACCCTTGGTTTAATTATGAATACTGAATTTTGAAAATGAAAGAGGAGCCATGCCTTGAGGTTAGATCATACACACACACCACAGGGTCCAGATGTGAAAGTATAAACTCATTTACAAGACATTTCCTTAAGAAAATAATATGGCTAGAGCATCATGATCACACTGGGCACCTACACAGTTGTTTCTCTATGATTTTTTTTCACTATAGTCAGTTGCCCAGGATGCAAATGCCAATTGCATTGTGCTTTACAGAGGACCCAAAGATCTACAGTGAGGCTTGCTTTATAATAAGTCTGCAAAGAAAATAGAAAAGTGGGGGAGATTAGTGTTTGGTGAGCTCTCTCTAAGGAATTGATATAAGAATATAATATACGAGATGGATATGGCTGTAAAATTCACAAGAAAGTGGGACTGGACTTGTGGTATGTCCCAAATTACCTCTGGATAGAGGGATTGTAAATATAACTTCCAGGTTAGAGAACCTTACAGCCTATGGGGAACGTAAGACCTGAGTGTGTGCAGGGGTGTATATTGGAGAGAAAAAGATCTACCTGCCTCATTTTCCAGAAACATACGCCTTACAGAAGCATACATGCTGGCAACAGGGCTTACCTTGGAATCATAAGCTTGCCCCACCTATCAATTGTGTCCCGATTAAGTGCAGCGACGACAGTGTCCATCTGGCCCTGGTCTGGAAGAATGATGAAGGTAGTTCCATTTCCCACATAATTCATCTGTACCATCTGGCAGGGGATCGCCGAATCACGAAAGTAACTAATGTTGCCTGACTGGACCATCATGGGCACCTTCACTGTGCTTGTCTCATTCACATAGAAGTCCTCCTCTCTAGTATTTTCTGGGCTGAAGGGAAGTTTCCATATTCCTGGGAAGATGTGAGGGAGAAGAGATGGAACAGGTATAGATCATTAGGTTTGCAGGCCTAGAAGTTAAGAATAACTCTTGGATACCCTCTTCTGGGTCAGCAGATCATCAACTCTTCCTGCAGAAACCATCTATGCAGCTGCCTGCAGTGGGCCAGGAATGGCCCCAGATTTCCAGAAATCTGATGATCCCCAGGGGCTTAACGCCTGTTCTACAAGCAACTGAGTGTAGCATCAGCGGGAGGCTGGGCTGTTCTTTTCCCTTCCTCTCTGATCTCTGAGGATTAGCTATGCTTGAGATTGGCTACCAAACCCAGGAGGTTGGAGGTGAGGAAAAAGGTAAGAGAAAAAACGGCCTTGAGCCTTGCATTTAGGGTAGTTCCCACTTAAGCTAGATGCCTGCCTGGGCCTCTGGGTCAGAAGTTGGCCTCAGCACTGAGAATTCTGGTGGTCCTAGAACTCAAGCTGTGAACTCAGGGTCTCTGGTAAGAAGAGAGAGAGAGTAGCTGGTTTTGGGGGAAATGAACCACCTTGACAGTGTGGTTAATTCCTGGAGGAGGCTCATACCTCTGCTGCTTGGAAAGAGGGCAGGTAATGAGGCTTCCTGTGTATAGTCAGGATACAGTCTGCCTTCAGGCTCACAGTCCCCTTTCACCTTCAGCTGCGGGGTCACCATCCAACCTGTTTGCTTGCTGTAGTACCGGTCAGGATGGTGCTCCTTAGAATGAGTCAAAGCTTGTCTGATTGCAGAACCTCCCCCTCAGCCTCTTCTGTCAGGAGCTAGCTCCTAGCAGTGTGACCCATTCCATTTTCCTGACTTCCATAGTTGCCAGATAAAAAATGCATACAGCTATTCATCTGCCAACATTGTCACAGCACTATATTGGAAGGCTCACATGGGCTTCAGTGGAGGCAAGATGCTCAAGGACAGGAGAGGAATTTGGTATAGTCAGTCCTGAGAGAGAGGGGTTATGGGGTGGGGGAGAATGTGTGTGTATGTGTGTGAGGTGTGTATATGTGTTTGCATATTTGTGTGTGTGTGTATGTATGTGTGTGTGTGTGTGTATGTGCTTGTATATCAGTGTTGTATGTGTGTGCTGTGTTTGTTTTTTGGTACATGTACATGTGTGAGTTTGTGGGTATGTTTGTGCATTTGTGCATGGTGCGTGTGTGTTTGCTGTGTACTGAGATCTTAGAGGAGGAAAAGAACTGAGACACAACTCTAGAGAAGACAGAAAAAGTAGAAATTATAGACCAAGGGTTTCAATCTTGATACTCTGAATATTTTGGGAGGATGGCACCATGGGGGTGGGGGGCTGTGTGAGTTTGTGTATATGTTTGTGTATTTGTGTGTGTTCTCTGCATATGTTTGTGTGTACATATGGGTGCTCTGAGTGTGTGTATGTGTATTTGTGTTTGTGCATATCATGATTAGCATTGTGAGTGACATGTTCAGCAGCCTTCCTGTCCACACCACTAGTTCATCCTTTCTCACCCCTCGTTGTGACATAAAAAGCTGTTCCCTAAGGTTGCCTAATGTCCCTGGGAAGGTGGGAGCAACACCTTCCCCTGAGAATCTGTGCTGTACAAGAGTTACAGATCTGATTCTCCAGAATGGGGTGCCTCCAAAGCAACATTAGATTCATGGAGGGGGACCCAGTGATGAAACCTTCTGGGCTGTTCTGTAGAGGGTTTGTTCCAGGAGGTCAGTCACGAGTTCTGGAATCTATAATTTTAACAACTCTTTCAAGAAGTGTTCAAGCACAGCGCTGTGGATATCCTAGTTCCAACCTGGTAGAGACTGGCATGTGTTAGGGGGCAGGACCTGGTCAGAGATGGCTGAGAGCTCTCGAACATTTCAAGTGGGATAGCTTTGGGGGCTCTAGAGAGATCTGTAGTGGAGTGGAACTTAGAATGGTAAGGAGGGGAAAGCAATACCTTTGAGGAAGATGTAGTTGATCAGGATGAGGGTGGCTGAACTATCCAGGTCTGAGACCACATGCTCAATTTTCCCCTGTGTCTTATTCTTCACATGATTGTTGATCTGTTCGCCGGCTTTAGTCCAGTCCTTGGAAGGGATGGTCAAGGCCTCTGACTCATAATAGTGTTTGGTGTCTGCTAAGAATGAGTCTTTCAGCTTTAGGTTCTGGAGGAGGAACATGACATTGCCCATGTTCATCTCCAAGCCAGTGTCAGACTGCTGGAGAAGGGAATTGAGGTACTGGAAACCCTGGTGGATCTCAGCTTCAGACATCTTTGACATGTTGAAGCCCAGGTTCTCGAGATACTGGGTGGAGCCCCTGGTGCTTAGGGACAGCATGGCCAGGGCCATGGAGATGCTCACTGGGGAGATTAAGGTATTCTTGTCAGAATTCAGGGCCACTAGGCGTTTGTACAAGTTGAAGGCAAAGTCAACATTGGTGGGAGCCAGGTCTCGGTGAGAACTTGAATCCTCATCAGTGACAGCCTGGGTGGTCCAGAGGCCACTGGTGCAGAGCCAGAAGAGACAGGTATACAGGGCGAGCGACATTGTTTTGGTTGACCAGGTCCTGCCAAATCAACAGTGCTCATTAGGCCTTATGGAAGTCACACAGTCAGGGCACATGGCACTGAGAATAAAAGGCCCATTTTGTCCCCATCCTTCCTTCACCTTTAATGTGACCCAGGCAATCACACCAGAGCCCTGGGCCTCTGGATTCTCATTTGGAGAAGTGTTTTACTCAATGTGGTTGCTAAGTGCCTGACACACCACATGAGCATTTTGCCTATATTCTCATGCAAATTTAAAAATAAAAACCTCAAAATAGAGTTTATTAACTTGTCTGTAGGCAGCCAGAAACTCGGATAGGTTAAAGTACCTATACAATTCAACATGTAAGAAAAACAAGCAAACAGACAAATATGGTCAACCAAGGATCTATATCTGACTAAGCTTACCTTCAACCTGAGGGCTTGCTAAACCACACTCAGTCTGAACATTACTAAACTCTGCAAAATGGGTTTCCTTTGGATTCCAGATCAGAATGAAGTCACTGGATATCAACTGGAGGCTAACAGAGGGAATAAAGTAAGCCGCCAAAGGGCAGTGTGCAGACAATTGGCAAGCTGGGGGCTGTTGGGATCTTTATTGTGCAAACCCACCTTTTTACATTCTATGTAATTTTTAATAGCCTTGATGTTGACTTGTTGATGGGCTCTGTGTTAATCAGTGCCTATAGCAAAGAAAAAGGAGCTTCGCTGATAAGCTAGGCTTGAGAGTCACAATAGGCTCTCCATTGATAGAGTCTGGGAAAGAGAATCAGTTCTCTTTAGTAATGCCACTCCTGAGAGACTAGCCGCACTTCAGTAGCTGGCCCTACTCCTGTGTACATATTGGCTACATGAAGCAGCCACAGTATCTTTTTTTTTTTTTTAAAGAGCACATGAAGTTGGGAGGGATGTAGGACATTGGAGAGTTGGATGTGAGGAGAGGCAGTGGCGAGCAAATTTGGTCAGAACACACATCCCTGTATGAAATTTTCAGACAAAAAAAAATTAGCCATGGATCAAAATTAGACATCAATGTTTTTGGAGTTACTCAATCCAGAAAGATAACAGCTATGACTGAAGTGAGATCAGGATAGGACACTGCTGTGCAGGAGCCGAGTTGACAGGAGTTCCAGCGGCCCTGCGAGACTCACCCACACTGATGCTGGGGGCTAGAGTTCCTCAGGACCCAGTCCTTCTTATGTTGGACTGATCACCATCTGGCTGCAGCATGGCTGAGTATCACAGGTCTCCCTCCTCCACCCCTGCACACTACATTCTTACTCTGTTGCAAGCCAGGTTAGAGGTTAGGGCAGGACAGGGCAGGGCAGGGCAGGCAAGGCATGGCAGGCCACTACAGTCCCTTAGTGTTTGCTGAGCTCTGTCCTGGCCTGAGACCTGGAGATAAAGATGGCCCTCCTCTGACTGCCCCATGGGGCTCCCCTCTAGGCCCACCCCTTCCTTTTCTCCCCTGTCTCATTCCCTCTTGGCCTTTGAGATTCAGGTGCTTGGTTACTGCCTCCAGGAAGCTTTTCTTCTCCCCTTCTCTCTGCCACCGGCCTTGTTGGTTTCATCTTGGTTTCAGCACCGGGCTATACCTGTCTATGAATCCCCCTTGGGGAAGGAATACCCCAGTCAACAGTTGGCTTGGCCTTCTTTCTCTTCCTGCTGTTTCTGGGTGCAACTGTGTGCCTCATTCTCCCTGTATCAAACCTACAGGCTGGAGAGTAAATCCTCCTGCCTCAGAAGACGGTTGTGAATGCCTGGTGTGGCTGTCATCAGTGCATGATTATGCACACTCACTTCACGAGGCATCCTGCACCTCATTGTAGAGATGGGACACCAGAGCTAGGTGATGTAGAGCTTCCGTGTAGGTCGGGGTGTGCACCTTCAGAGTCACACCTCTTGCTTTCTCTACTGAAAACCACGTGGCCAGCAAGGTGGCTCTTTAAGGCCAGCCTACAAAAAAGACTAAGGTCATGTGTTTCTTCCTAGTAATATCTTCCTTGCCACGCCTCTCTGAAGTGCCTTGGATCAGGCGGGGATTTAGGCATCATAGCACGTGGTGTGATGCACAGAGAAGCAGGTCATTCTCCCTCCAGCTGTATCACCCCCCACTACACATTACTGAGTTACTATGGCATGGGGTGTGGGCACTCTTTAGAGGGTCCCTGCATATACCACCTGTGCACTACAACCCTACTCAATAGTGCTGCCTGGCACTAATCCATCTCAGCTCTGAGATTCCTTCTCATTCCTGGATGCTAAGGCACCAGGCAACAGGTAGCAATAAAGCATAAACCCAGCTCTCAGTGACAGCCTCCTGCAATGTAAGAAGCTGAAGGGAAATCAAAACCAAGTGGCTGAACCACAGACTATGGGATCGAAGAAGTATTCCACATGGTCGCCTCATGACACAGCTAGCTACCCTCATGTTCATCTATTAAAAATCTCAAGCAAGCAGGCACTGCTGTGTTCTGGAGTGCAGCAGATATAGAGTCAGGGACCCTGGTAGGAGCAAGAGGCACAGAGTACTGTCAGGGGTGACTCACGTCTGCTGTGGGCTCCAGCTGTTCCTTCTGGCTCTGCTTTGCTGTCTGGAATCCTAGCACACGTACAGTAAGGCTTCGGGGAGACTCCCCACTAAATCTTGTTTGCTGGTGTCTTGCTGGTTAATGGTTAGAGGAGGGGGGCAGTGGCCTTCACCATTTGGTGGCCCCCACCCCCCAAGCATCAACCAATGGGAAGCTTTATAGAAAGTAAGGGTAAACACAGCAATTCTGCAAATCAGCTCGACATTGCATGCTGTCCCCTGAAGTTTTATTTTTAATATCAAAGTGTGGCTAGAGTTGCGTCAGGGTTCATGGTTGCCCTGTGCCATCTGGCAGGGGACTCATTGGTGTCATTGATAAGCGCCATGGCATGGACTCTGTGAGGAGCCAGGTGCCTTGGCACCAGGAGGGGAAGAATCAGGCAAGGGTAGGGGAAACAGAGATGTATGAATGAATGTGTGACTGTCCAAGGTCTTTCCCTGGGTTATCTCAGGCCTCCCAATGATTCACTGAACAGACTGCTACGATCTCCCTTCTTTATGAGATTGTCTTGACCTAGTTGTGCTTTTAATTGAAGTTTTCTGTTGTCACCGGGGTTGAACCCAAGACCTTATGCATGCTGGTCAAGGGCTCTGCCACTGAGCTCTGTACCTTAGCAATGTCTCTTCTTTAAAGAAGGAAACTGAGAAGGGCTGGAGATGGAATGAACTGCCCTGCAGCCAATTCCCTCCTGAAGTCCAGCTCTCTTACTCTCACCCGTGCGTTTACTCTCCAGATCACTTTTGTCGCAGGAGGCACACATCAAAGAAATACTATTTGTGTTTCTTTGTTTTCCTTTATAACTAGGACTTCCAAGGAGTGGAAAGGCTGCAGGGTCTCCAGTCAGTCACTATCTTTCTTCTCCTTCTTCTCCTCTCATTCCATAGTACTTCTGTTGCAGTGGGGAGAAAGAGCCTGCCAGAGCCTTAGTTGGTGCGATCTCGTGGATCTCACAGGCTAAAAGCAAAGGGAAAATTAATGTGTGTATGTATGTATGTACGTACGTACGTATGTATGGCCTCACAGTTTCTTTCAGCCCCTCAGAGGACTGTGGACAGAAGTATTTGTCTGTCCCTGCACCAACCACACGGTCCAAGGGAATGTGCCTCTGTGAATACCCACCACGAACCCTGAGCCCTGGGGCCTCAAGTGCAGAGCTCTGTGTCCCAAACCCTGAGCCTACAGCCCCGAGCCCCAAGCCCCAAGCCCCAAGCCGAGCCCAGAGCCCTGTGCTTGATTGACAGCAGCATCACTTCCAAAAAAGGATGAAGGGCGCTGCTCCCATGGGAAATAAGGAAGGTTAGAGGTCATGCCTCGAAGTTTGGGCAGTCCAGTTTTGTTAATAATTGTTGCCCCTTTCAAGATTTCTAGTTTGTAAGCCAATTTTGGACATTATTGCCAAAGATTTGTCTCATCTTGATTTGTAGAATAAATATTTTTCATAGCTAGCTGAGTGTACTGGTATGCTCCTTTAATTCCAGCACTGGGAAAGCAGAGTCAGGTGTGTGTTAGTTATCATGGTGTGCACTCCAACAGGTCTGAGCCACCCGGCTTCCACAGGCTGGTGTTAGCAGCCCACATAGACTGCCTCCTGGGTGGACTTTGTTCATTTCCTATAGCTTTTCTTAGCAGATATCCCCCATTCCTGGTATCTTCCACATCCTGGGATATCCACTGGTGCTCAAATGCTACATCCACAGTTCATGACATTATTACTCATCCAGGGGCTCTCTTGGGGGGGATTTGCTCCTACTGCATGCAGTTCAGCTCCCTGGCCTTCCATAAAAATGTGTGTGGATGCCTAAATGAACCTGCAACTCTTGTACTCTCCATATCTCTAAAGCCAGTACCAGTATGGATGATGTGAGGGTCAGCCAGGTGGAGAGAATCATGAAAGACTTGGGAAGTCAACAGAGAACTCATAGCACTCAGGAAACTCCTGAAAGTTACTAGGTTCACAAGGCCCCTCCTCAAGGTTAAATAACTGGTAACAATTACTGGGTAGAAGGAGACTCTTCTACAGGCTGAGTACCCTGCAAGTCATGTCAGGAGCTGCCAGGAGTCTTTTTTGTGGCCCACCATGCATGCTAGTAAGGCCCAGTAACCTTACTAGTTCACTAAGTGAGACTTGCTTGGAATCTTTTCTTGGGTCTGTCACAGTGGGGCTTTTCCTAAAGGAAAATCACAACAGCAGTGCTCTTTGGAATCTCATGTTCAGAAAAACTGGGCACAGGTCTTGCCTGGCACGGGCAAGATCATGCCAAGCCAAAGACTACAGTGATCAGTTTTCAGAGAAGTCTTTTGGCTGGCCTTCCCCGACCAGGCTATTTACTCAAGGAGTCATGAGCTATGTTGGTAAATACAGATGTCAACCAGTGCCATTGGTCAGTGTGTGGGTGACAAAGGGAGGCTGGGTGTTCTCTTCAGGGGGTTTCCAATGCTTCTCTTAAATCCTGAATTGAGAATATTGAACATGGGTTGGGGTGTTACTGACACTAGAACCTCTCTTTTGGGTCACCTATGTCCTTTCCTGTTGGTCATAGACACTTGGGGCCACCTATCCTTACTCTTGGGTTGCTGAACCAGGTCCTCCTCAAGTCCCCATCAGCCCTCATTATCATGAGCAGGCCACTTATTTTGGCTTTAGTTTCCATAGCTTTCCTACTGAGGGGGCCCGAGTCTATTCAGTTACCTTTGTCTTCCTTCTCCCTTCATACCTCAAGTTCAGCTTTGCTCTTCATCCAGTGGCATGCAGCTCACTGAGCTGAGTGTTATGCCTGGCGCCTCTCACAAGCTCCCAGCTCTGCTGTTGAGTGTGTGTTGACTGACTAGCTTGTCCTTTCAAGAACCCTATGGGGCAGATGTATTTTCATCCAGGGAAACATGACAAGAGTAAGAGCTTGGATTCAAATCCAGATCTCTCACTTCAGTGGTCCCTAGGATCATAGCCGTTCCCAGAATCTCTCTGGAATGTCATGAAGGTAGCTCAAGTAATGCATTAAAAGAGCATGGGATAGCGTTGACATATTGTAACTTTACTTATTATGCATGCCAGGGAGTGTTGCTACCTCCACTGAGCATTCCAACTGGCATAGATGTCAGACAAATTTCCTAAGAAACGTGTGCTGGCGTGACCATTTCAAATGGACTATGAAATGAATTCGAAACCATGTACCATAGCCAGAGTCCATGCTCCTCCCACTAGCCTCTACTGTCCTGTCTTTGTTCAGCTCTCTCTTGCTATGTCCCACACTGAGGCAAAGGTGATGGCAGTTCAGGTTTTAGCCAGTGGAACTTTATGGAGCACATCTGGTGTCGGAGTCTAAGGAGTCTAAAGGAGGATGCTGAGCTGGGGGAGAGTGATTATGTGATTGCCTGCCATTTGTTCAGATGTGTCCCAGGAACTCACAAGTTAGCCGTGGCCCAAGTAACTTCCAGAAACGTAAGGTAAAGGAGACCGATTGTCTCTCCTGCAGGGAACTGAGGTCTGCCTGGAGCTCTCTCATGAGCAAGATCAATGACCTTGCACAAGTTGTCTGAATTCTCTGAGGCTCAGCTTGTTTGTTTTCCCGCTTCTGTGAGGAAACATTAGCAGCTGGGAAACTTTAAAAAGAAAAAAAAGAAAGTTAATTCACTTTCACTTTACAGTTGTGGAGGCTCCAGGGCAGTGTTCCTCAGCCTTCCTCATGCTGCTGCCCCCCACACTGTGGTGACCCCACCATAAAGTTATTTCGTTGCTACTTCATAACTATTTCTCTACTTCTATGGATCACATTGTAAATAGTTTTGGAGATAGAGGTCGTGACCCACAGGTTGAGAATGGCTTCTTTGGGGTTGGGTGTGGGGGCGGGGCATTTCAAGGACATCATCTTGGTCCAGGTGAGAACCTCAGTGTGGATCATACCACAATGGTCAGAGCACTCACAGATGTGAAAGATCACAAGGCAAGACAGGCAGCCAGAAAGCAACTGGGGAACCAAATAAGGCCCCATAAGACCTACACTAACCCCTTCTTGGAGAACAACCCCAATTAACCAAGAATTTTCCATCAGGCCTTATCTGATAGAAGTCATATCACCTCAATACCAAAATCCCAAACTTTAGACAACAGGTACATCCACATCATAACTTTTAGCTTTTTAAAACTTTTTAGTGTTCTATTGTGATATGTGATTGTGTGTGTGTGTGTGTGTGTGTGTATGTGTGTGTATGTTTTATGCATGTGCACACACACATATGCTGGACCATATATGGAGGCCAGACATTAACTTTAAAATATCTTCCTTAATTAATTAATTCTATGTTTTTGCTGTGATTAAACTGAAACTGTGATATTTGGGCATGGTGGCATTCATCTTTAAATCTCAGCCCTTAAGAAACAGAGGCAGGCAGGTCTCTGTAAGGCCAAGGCCAGCTAGAGCTACACAGTTAGACAGAATCTCTCTTTCCTTCTTTCCTTCCTCCCTTCCTTCACACCCCAGAGAGAGAGAGAGAGAGAGAGAGACAGAGACAGAGACAGAGACAGAGAGAGACAGAGACAGAGAGACAGAGAGACAGAGAGACACAGAGAGAGACAGGGAGAGAGACAGAGAGAGACAGAGAGACCTTGGGAGATGCATAATGAGTCAATTTCTATCAAAGACTAGTAGGCCCAGACAACCAATGCCTGGGAGGCACTTCAGAGATCATAAAGACAACTTGGTAAGCTGTCTCCATCTTGCCTGCCATCTTGGGTCCTGTGTGGTACATCCTGGATTATTGTGGTAGGGGTGTTTGGAGCTGTTTGAACAGAGAAGAAGTAGAGCCATGGTGATTAGTGGTGTCTGCCATGGGCAGGAGGGCAGAAGGACTGGCATATAGACCAGTGCTTGCCATTCACAGAGGCCAGAGCTCTTGTCATGGAGATGAGGAAGTATATGTTGGAAGAACCTGAACCTTCCCAAGGGCTACCCAACTGGAGTAAAAATGAGAATTATTTAATAAATCTCATTTTTTGCATTTTATGCTCCATACCATGCCTTCTCTGGGCACTGGTGGGAAGCCATAACCAATTCTTAGCCTGTCCAATGGGAATAAACACCTGGTAGCAGCTGGATATTGATTCTGATCTCTACACATGTACACCCACATGCCTCTGACCTTCACCTGCCTCTGTTTATTGAACAAACATGCCTTTGAGCCAGTTTACTGAGCCTCCCCTGGCTAATCTCAATGCTGTTTCAGGGTGGTTGCCCCCACTGCATGAGCACCTGCTGCATGCTTGGAGCTTTAGGTGTAGCACCATATTTCAAAAACAACCTCAAACCCTAGAAGGCATTATGAATACCTCTGCCTTTGTGAAAGGCAAAGAGGAGTTCATGTGTATTACCCAGTAAGACACAGCTCGTGAGTGGCTAGCTCAAGGCATGGACCCCAAGCCAAAATGCTTCTTCTTGGATGTCCTTATTTTGGAAATACCATTGGGTGCCCAAAGTCAGTCATGGTAATAACTCCATGCCTATTGTGTCAGTCCTGGACATGGGTTTCCCTTCAGATCCCAGGGGATGGCACTCCTCCATCCTCTCATTCCTCCCAAGGCAGATGTTAGTACATGCTCATTTCCCGGGTTCCCAACTTTGCAAGAGGGACCTCCTTTCCCCAAACCCTACTGACTGTACTCTTTACATGGATACTCCAGTTCAGGAACAAAGATCTGCTCAGGATGTGTTAGTATCCAGGTCCCTTCTTCTATGAACACTAGGCAAAAGTGTCTATGTGACTATGTTGTGAGGGCCGCAGTAGAATACCACACAATGGGTGGCTCAACATCTGGAATTCCTTGTGTCTGCCAGCACTGCTGGGTTTTAAATTTCCTTCTTTGCTTCCTGGCATCATCAGACACCTGTGCATGCTCACCTTGCATTTTCCTGTCTTGAACTTAGACTCCATCATTCATCCAAGAAGTTCCTGTCTCAGTATTGCAAATGACATTAGAGATAAGGTCTCAGTTTTACACATGCTCCTTGCAGTCTCTTGTTGCTGTTTCTCGATTCTCAGCAAACTCCTTAGGAGGCAAACCTATGCACACACATCTGTAAGCAACCTATGCACATGTGGTTTATAAATATATTAAGCTAAATGTCAATTCATACTTATGTCTCCAGCTACCAGCCAGTAGGATATTTAAATTTGGTTTACATTTCTGTGTGAGTCTGTCTGTCTGTGTGTGTGTGTGTGTGTGTGTGTGTGTGTGCACACACGCACGCACCTGCATGCACCACAGTGCACCTGTGGAGGTCAAAGGACAAGGTATGGGAGTTCTATTTTTCCACCCATATAGGTCTCCGGGAACCCAAGTTGGCAGGCTTGGCAGGCAGCAAGTAATTTCACCTTACCTGCTGAGGTAAAGGTAGGTCACCACAGATCAGTTTAGATTCACCTGAATTTCCAGTCACCACCCACCCAATCCAGGCTTCAGTCAACTTCCTTCATATGCTTCCTTTGGTATCTATACGTTTAGAAGTGTCTGAAGGGTCCAGCTTTGCCCCTGTGGGGCATACCTTAGTAACTAGACCTTTGACCTTTGACCTTGTACTCTTGACATATCAGCATTCTTCCCTCATCCTCTCAGTGAAGTGACTTCCCCTATTTTTAGCACAGGGGGGTCTTGTCCCGTGTTGCTTTCCACCCTGAGATTCCACAGTTGCTAGATGATTTTTTTTCAAAGTCACACATTTCAAGGTTCCTCTTTGGCTCTGTAATTTAGTTTTGGTAATGGGTTTTGGCAATATACACTGTAATGTGTCCATGGTTACACATACATTACACAAAATGTTCCCCCCCCCCGCACCAGCTCCATTTCTTCATCCTTCCCTCTTCCCAGACACCTGTAACTACTGACCTGCCTGCTGCCCCAGGCTCTTCCTTTCCTTTATGTCAGGATACTCTGACATTCCTTTAAGCTAGAAACTCATATATTACAACTCAATTTTCAAGAAGAATATGTGTCAAGGAAATTTCAATGAGAATAAATGATCGTTTCAACAAATTGATCTCAGAATGTTTGGTACTCAGAAGAAAAGGAAACTGGGAGTTTGGAAAAGGAGGAAGAGGAAATAAAGAGGAAAGAGAAAGAAAAAGGACAGGAAGAGGAGGAAGCAAGGGAGGGAGGAGGAGGGAAGAGAGAGAGAGAAAGGGGCAGGGGATGGGAAGGAAAGGGGTTGGGAGTGAATGTTTCCTAACCCTGTATTCCTTTTCATCTGAGTGCCAAGAATGTCAGGTGGTTAGAACCCCTCAGCTTGGAGCCTCTCAGTTGAGTTCCTTTCTCACTGCATATACACGAAAGGCCACTGCATTCTTTTAGGATTTCATAAGTCAGTTCTTCTCACAGCTTTCTCTCATTAGTCTTTAGTAATCTTTTGTTGTTTGAATGCTTAGCCATCATCTTAGGGGCATGGCAGCTGCTTCCATAGCCAGTGACTGAATTATAACCAAGAGACCTGTGAGTATAATTGTGTATGTGGGGTGGTGGTGGTGGTGGTGGTGTGTGTGTGTGAGAGAGAGAGAGAGAGAGAGAGAGAGAGGGAGAGAGAGAGAGACTGTCTTTGTAGAATATTTTCATATTGAATTGGTAAATATCCAAGTTGATGGTTTCTGGGTCGAATAAGACTCCATCTCAATTGGAAAGATGCCTATGTTTTATCTTCTCAGTTTCCTGGAAATATCTTTTGAGGTTCAAGTTTGTTGATGTTTTGCTTTTCATGGTTTGTCCTTTTATTGCTCATGTTTTTGGTGTTTTATAAGATTTTTTTGACCCAAGCTTAGGGCATGTAAATTTAAATTAAAGTTTATTTTAAAGCTTTGATAGTTTTAGTTCTTATGGGTGTATGGACTCATTGTGAGTTAATTTTAAGTAGCTTGTAAGGTGGAATTTAAGCCGTTTGTTTCTCCCTTTCTCCTCTTCCTCACTCTCCATCCCTTGTCTTCCTCTCTTACTTTCCTTTTCCTTTTCTTTCCTCTTTATTTCCTTTTCTTCCTTCTCCCTACAGTTCATTTCTCATAAATGTACTGCTATGTACTTGTATTATATTGTTATCAACTTGACACAAGCTAGG
Organism: Mus musculus; assembly: GCF_000001635.26. NCBI lineage: Eukaryota > Metazoa > Chordata > Mammalia > Rodentia > Muridae > Mus > Mus musculus. The sequence continues at coordinate 103,665,169 of NC_000078.6, forward strand.
GATGTATGGGACGAGAACTTCAGGTGAGAAAATGTTGTTATTAGTTTGGCCAGTAAGCCAGTTTCTGGGCAGCTTTTGAATGACTAATATGGAAGGGCCCAACCCACTGTGAGAGGTGGTATGACTGGTATGTTTGTCCTGTGTTGTATCAGAAAGCAGGCTGGGCAATCCATGATGAGCAAGCTGGTAAGTGCTGCTCCTCTGCTCAGTTCCCCCTTCCAGGTTACTGCCCTGAGTTCCGGCCTTGGCTCCTCTCAATGATGGCCTGTAACCAGGGCATGTAAGACAAATAAAACCTTTCCTCCTCAAATTGCCGTGATCGATGTCTTATCATAGCAATAGAGAGTCAAATTAGGACAGAAATTGGTACCAGGAATAGGGCACTGATGTGAAAGATTTGATCATGCTTTGGAGACTGTTGTGGAAAGATTTTGAAATTTTGGCTTGAAAAAGCCATCAATGGTTCAGGATGAATGAGGTACTGTGGGATGATGCTAAGAGAAATGCATGCTGGGTGTGAATTTTCAGAGGGAAACAAAGTATCAGGGCCGCTCACCTGCTATATTTTATTAAGACAATAAAATATGGAATGTGGAAGTGAAACTTTCCTGCTGCTTAGATTTTTTTTTTTTGGTCAAGTTGACATAGCTACAGTTATTTAAGAAAAGGGATCCCCAGTAGAGGAAATGTCTCCATCAGATTGGGACAACCAATGTGACATTTGGAGGCTTGGGATGAGAAATTAGCTGTGATTTAGAAGAGACCAGCAGCACTGAGCTGAGATCTTCTGGTGTATTTCTCAGGGTAACACAGAGGGGCTGTGGCCTAGAGGAGGTCAAGGTTGCATCTCACGCTGGCCACTGAATGTGGTCAGATGGAAGAGTCTCCCACATGCTACTGGTTTTGACAGTCTGAGAGCTTCAGGATTGAGGTATGGTGGAGAGCTTATGAAGTTTGAAACAGGGAGAGATAAGGTGAGATCACTGATGAAGAATGTGCAGTCTCATTGGCAGTGTAGACTCCAGAAGTGAAAGGATCAGGGCCCCTCCCCAGGAGGCCAGTGGTGAAAGTGTAGTAGAAAATTCTGTGAAGACCCCAACATATTGGAGCTGTCATGACTGTGGAAAGACTACCAAGGTCAGCAGCAGCTGAGGAGTGGAGCCAACCTGAGCCTGGGAGATGAACTCTGTGTGTTGTGAGTGGCAGAGCCTGAGAGGTTGAGTCACTCAGCCTTTGGAACCCAGAAGATCATGAGTGAGTCCCCCATTTGGGACACTGGGCAACAGGATTTCATTTACACTGCTTGTTTCTTTGTTTTGTTTTTAGTATTTTTTTTTTCAGACTGTGATTGTGATCTGAGTCTTCACTTTTGGAATGAGGAGTATACAAGATTGTTTGTTTGTTTGTTTGTTTGTTATTTTACTGGGGCACACAAGAGATGTTGGATATTTTTCAAAGACTGAAGTTTTAAAGAGTATTAGTCTTTTGGAAGTTTGAATGTGTTTTATATTGTGATATTGATATTAAGATGAGTTCTTTGGAATAAAGAAGAAAAGAAAGGCCGTGGTTTAATAGAGATATGTCATTTGACACATTTTTGTCTACTTTTGTAGAATTTTGCTTATGTGACATTAGGTAGGGTTATCTGGGGAGAGTGAACCTCTTTTGAAAAAAATACCTCTATAAGATTAGCCTGATTAGACTTGTAGTCTGTGGGCCATTCTATTGATTAATGGTTGATATGGTGGTGCCTTCCATTAGTGGTCTTTGGCAGTTTAATAAAGCAGGCTGAACAAGCCTTGGGAATCCTTGATGGTTTGTTTGTTTGTTTGTTTGTTTGTTTTTGTATTCAAACTCAGGTTTCATGGAAATTTCATATCCTGGGACATTTTTTATTCCCAGGCAAACTGGTATCACTGATTACCCTCATGTGAATTCATACAAATGATAGTTTCTAAAAGCAGTAGTGAGAATGAGCAATTTTATGTCTGTCTGATTCTATCATCTATCTATCTATCTATCTATCTATCTATCTATCTATCTATCTATCTATCATCTATCCATTTATCCATCCGTTATTCATCAGATAACTGTATCATCAGTTGTTTATTAATTTCTATGCTCAATGCTCTGTCCATGACCTATTTATTATCTCTGTGGCATCTATAGCAACACTACTTACCTATCTATCATCTGTACCTATATGCCCACCTAGTGCCTATCAATCTCTCTGTTTAAATATGAGGGCAGACTATATTTAAGAGCCTAGTTGTATCCTGATTACACAAACTTGGTGATGGGAAGGTTTGTGACTAGGGAGTCTGAGGTGAGGACAGCTGCAGCAGCATCTGAGTGCGAGACATAAAGTGCAACAAGGGCCTGGGGTAACCTCAGTCTAAGCATGCCAGGCTCCTAATGTCCCAGGAGGGTAGACAGGGATGGATGGCAGTAGTTGATTGTTAAAGAAGTGAGGTCATGGGGAGCAGAGAGTGGTTAGAGATGGGAGGTAGAGCAGGAGATGGGATAGGGGAAAGGCCCATGTGAGCAGAATCACTGTCCTGAGCATCAAGGATGGTTCAGAGGCCAGAGCTGAGGGTAAAATGAGATCGTTGGCTTGCACACAGTCTTTTCACTTCCCGAGGCAGCTGAGCCTCCATCACGGAGCTGGATATTCTTGCACGTGGGATAAGAACAAACAGGCTGGGATGGAACTGATCTTCACGAACATTAATCTGAGCCAAAGGGACCTGCTGGAAGATGGAAGCCAAACCATATGACTCTGTGTGTGCATCGTGGTGGGGCTGAAGTGTTGCTGGAGTTGCATACAAATGGAACGATCTGGAATGCTAGAAGGTAGCTGTATGTTAGGCAGGTGCTCAGCTATGGAGATCCCCTGCAGCTGGAGCCAGAAATCTAGGCGGCTTTGGAGAGGCAGCAGCTGATGTAAGACTGTGTGTAACTGAGGGCACAGAGTACCTATGATTTCCCATCAATTTGATCAGCTTGTTCACCATAGCTTATTGGCTCTGTTGGGAAGGGGGAGTCACCTGACAGTAAGAACATGAATCTTGGGTATATCAAGAAGGTATGTTAGTGTTAACACATGCCCACACAGCCATGATGGTTGTGGAATGGTGCATGTCTTGTGTTTTTGGAATGGGGCTCTGGAAGTTGGAGATACTCCTCTGTCTTGATCTCTCAGTTTTATGACTGTGCTTTGTACACAGTGCTCAATGGATACTGGCTCTAATGATTTGTTAGAAGACATCTTCCCTCACAGAAGATGGTTTCCTCCTGGAAAGAGCATGGGGAGTCCCTTGTGGGAGCAGAGCTGATGGCTCTGTGAAGATGTCCTCAACTCAACTGAAATTTCAGCAGGTTTTTTTTTCCTCAAAGAGACCCAGAGAAATTCCCCACATGTTTTCCTTTTCAGGCCCAGGGCAAGAAGATAGAAGCTTAGCATCTTAGAAGATGGCATCCTTGTGAGCCATGGGATCAGCTGGATTCCAGCAAGCAGCCAAGAACAGACAGTCCAGAGATCTCTGACTCGTCAACACGTTTCCAGGTTGCTCTTAGCAGTGTCTCCATGTTCCTCTAGGAAGACAGCCTTCCCCGTGGTCCAAGAACACCTCTCAGAAATTCTCACTTGCTGTTTGTTTTATTGAACCGAACCTCAAAGGAATATAACTCTGCTACAACTCAGGTAGTGAGGGGGGGGGAATTAGAATTCAGGGACGATGTACAGCATCCGTGATGACTCTAGTGGGATTCAGCACTCTCCCCATGAAGAGAAGGCTCTTGCTGGCCTCATCCAGGATTAGTAGTAGGAAGGATCTATTGAAGTGGAGGGCAGCAAGGCCTGGCTCGGGGTTGACACGGCTGTTGGAGACATCCTCTCCCTCTCCATCCTCACTCACAGCCAGCTCCGCCCTGTGCACTGCCTTTGGAGACCAAGGTTCACAGTGTTGAGGGAGACGTAGCTCTGCCGACCCCACCTCCTGCATGTTACACTGACTTTCTCTGCACTGGGCCCAGGATGCCCAGAACACAAGCCTTGTGCCATCCTGCTAGAGGAAGGCAGATGATGTTGCTGAATAGAAGATGCTCATTTCTGCATCTCTGTGATGGGAGCTTGTTCTCCACTCTGTCTGCACCCTCACACCACCTCTGGCACCACACAGTAGCTGTTTTCATCTCCTCACTGTGCTCCTGGCAAAGAGGCAGCCTGGGTTTGGGGGAGCTGATTGCTGTGTAGTCTCAACTGTTTGTACTGTGTTGCTCCTGTGGTCCTTACCCTATTCATTGCCCAGACTCCTGGAAATATGGCTTTCTTGCTCCTGCCCCTTCTCAAGACACTGGGACCTGGAATTTCCACCTGTGCAATGCATCTTTACCAGAATCCCTTTCCATTCCCACCCTTATCTCTGAAGACTCCTTTGCTGTCACCCACTAGCTTGGTTCTATAGTGATCTGGAGCACTCTCCTTCCACTGGCTCAGAGTTCATCCAGCCATTTCCTGCTAAAGCCCCCAGTGGCCCTCAGACCCGACTCATTGAATGCACGACCTGAAGGCCAGACCACTTGGTCACTGAGTCCAGGATCTGCTCTCTGAGCCTCCCCTGTAGTTTGCCAGCCAGTATTTTAGCATCCCTTCTCTCTGTTCCACAGATAACGCCCTTGTAAAGCTTGACTCCAACCACATTCTGTTGTCATGGAATTCTTTACCTCTACAGTGGGGAGTGGAATACAGGAATGACACAAACCATCTTTATATGACATCATTCTCTAGTGACCATGAGGGTTCGTTCCTTCCTGTCACCAAGGGATTAGATTATATCCACATGCCCAGCATTGATGCACCCAAGCTCCTGTCTCTTCCTTCACCAGATAATAAGCTTGATGAGCCAACTGTTTATTTCCCCGGATTAGCCACCTCTGAGGGACAGCCAGCTCAGGACACACCTGGAGTTGAGAGTCACCATTTCCTTGTTTGCCTCCAGAGAGCACCGTGAGTTCTCATTGTTGCTCTCTGAACAAGCTAGGAAAGGGAAACCACACGCAGCATTAAGCATAAGGAGCCTGGCAACTGGGCATTAACCTACCATGGTGACCCTCAAGGGTGCCTTTTGCAGAGTGATTCCTGAGAGGTCCATGCGTTTGTTGAACAGTTTAAGGCTACTGTTAACATGCTTGAAACTTTCCAGCTGAAGAGCAACGGGTATGGAGAATTTGGGGAAAAACAGCCACCGCTTTCTGCTCAGGGAAATGGAAGAAGAGAACATAGTTGAAATCATGTTGTCGTGAAATCCACCCCAGCCAGTGCACTCCTGGCACACAAACAAGAGCAGCTGTGTTTACTGCACATTGCAACAGGCGGGCTGTGCCAGGGACTCCTCAAGGCAATTTGCTTCCCCTTGGCAATGCTGGCAAGTGATCAGTGAGCTTGCTCTAAAATCTGAGATGGGGGCATCTAAGAGTCTATGAGTTTGTTGCTAGCTTCAGGAAGCAGAGCCAGCCAAATCAGAATCCTCCCAAATCCTGAGCAATGCTTAGGCCCCAATCGTGAGCTTTATCTCTCAGTCAGTAGAACCCATCCTTATAACGGGGTCCCATGGACTTTGCATCCTCCATCAAGAGAATCTCTTCTTGTGCTTATTACAAATCTTTCCTCCCTAGAACATCTTTTTGTAAAGGTCACAGGTGCTTTGTTACTTTGCTGTAGAGTTTCTTTCTGGCCATGCCTAAAGCGTTTTTGGTTTAATTGTTACGTGGAAAACTTTTTCCAACATTTGACTGTGCTAAAGTGTGTAATAAAATAAACCCAGATTTCAAACTCTGAGAGTTCCCACCCAGTGCCTTCTGAGGTGGTGCTGATCTGAGTTGCATTCTTCACTTCATAGGTTAGGGGATGGGACACAAAGGTACACTGTTTTAAACCTTGCCAGCCCTTGAGCTGTAGTGTTAGTTCTCATAGATAGGCTGCAATGGAATGTGTGGCTGTGCTTCAGCAACACTTGCCAGGGTCAGGGCTTCGCAGACTTTAACACAAATACAGTTGCCCTAGAGCCTGCAGGGCTTGAAGTGCACACAAGAATTCAAGCTTCCCACAAACATCCAGACGAAGCAAAAGATTCTGTCACAAGCTAGGCTTTGGGTAGCAAAAGCAATTGATACATAAGAACAGTGGTTCCCAACCTATGACCCCTTTGGGAGTTGAGTGACCCTTTCACAAGGCTTATCTGAGACCATCAGAAAGCAGTTATTTACATTAAGATTCCCAACAGTAGCAAAATTACAGTTATGAAGTAGCAACAAAAATAATTTTGTGGTTGGGAGTCACCACAACATGAGGATCTGTATTTAAGGGTCATAAAAAGAGCTGAGAGCTTCAATTCCAGAGATGTTGGACAAACTGATGTTAGAACAGCACAGAGAAAGGCAAATGGCTAGAAAGCCAAGCTTTCCTGTGCTGCCTTGTGCACAGGCAGCCAGTAAAGAGGCTAGCTTCTGCTTCTTAGCAGGGTCACTAATAGGTCACTCATTCATAAGTGGCAAGCTAAGTACTTATCTAAACACCAGTTCCATAGCACTGTGGTCTTCTTGGTGACACGCTGATCCTTCCTCTCTGTGGGTAAGTGAGTGTATGTGCACGTGTGTGCACATATATGTGGAGGTCAAAGAAAGACAACAGTCGTGTTGTTCTTTCCAACCTTTGCTTTTTCTTGAGACAAGTTTCTCACCAGCCTGAAACTCAGTGTGCAATGTGTGTTGGGTAGTAGTTTTGGTGGCTTTGTATTTTAGCCTGAAACAGCTAAGGGTCATCTGTGAAGAGAAACCTCAACTGAGATTGAGAAAATGACTCTGTCAGTTTGCCTTGGTGCTAGGATGGCCAGCTTTTTTGTACATGGGTTTTCAGGGTTCAACTCTGAATCTCATACTTGCAAGGCAAGCCCTTGACCAACGGAACCATCTTCCCACCTCCCCTGTCCACCATCTATAACTCTACATTAAACCTCTTACAGGAAGATCCAGTTGGCTGATACAGTGGTGACGATGGTGATGGCTGTGATTTTGTGTATTTTCCCCGACTTTGGAAGGTGTGGATTGCTGAATCCTGTCTGACCCTTTCTGTGTGACCAAGTTCCAGATCCCGTGTCATGCCCCAAAGACTTAAAAGGTCCTCAACCTTAAACCCAGAGCCACGGGGGCCATGGAAAATGTCTTGTAGCACTTGGGGTGGAGGGTTGTAATAGCTGGGTTCTTACCTCAGTGGAAAGGGCTGAATCCACGTGTTAAAACTCTGCTCCAACAGTGCCTTCTCACATTCCTTAAGATCTCCATCATTGGGAAGAAAGAAGACACCCGAGATGTTGCAGGTGAATGGCAGCTGGAGGACATAGCTGTGTATGTGGGAGAAATACTTCAGCTGGAACCAGCCTATCTTCTGCATCATTGGTACCAGGATATTGGTCCCATTGCTTAAGGAGAAGTTCCTCATCCCTGTGTACTTCGGGTTAAAGCGATATTTCCATTTTCCTGATAAGAAAGTGCACAGGAATCAGAGGAGGCAGCCACATCTAGGGCACATCACATTTTGTCTATCAGGGAGGCTCTAAGTCTTATACATGCCAGGAATGTTCCATGTGGCAAGTCACATAGGCACCTGTGAGAGATTCCTGTCCACACAGATCTGAGGAAGGTAATATAAACAACATGATTGATAAGAAAGCCAATGAGCTAGCAGGGGATACTGACTGAGCAGGGAGAGAAATCAAAGAGTAGAGGCAGTTGCACACACAACACACTGGAAAGTAGTGCCTATTAAAGACTTAACAGTACATTGGTCAAGCCATAGAACAGTTGGGGGAGTAACTTTCCCAAATGGATAAGATGAAACACCGGGCAGTCCAGTGGTGGGAAGGCATTGACTTAGGAACATAGGAAAGATGAGTATCTAGAATGAGAAGGGAAGAGACCATAAGAGGTGAGGCCAGAGAGGGCAGGAGTCCACCAGTTCCTGGGACAGTGTTGGAAATAATAGGTCTCTTAAGGGCACCCAATGAGCATCAGTGGGGTGCTTGAATCAAAGCCCTGAGTACAGACCTTTCCCACAGCAATTGCTCAGCAATTGCTAGAGTGCTGTTTCAATATTGTTGTGCAACTCTACCAAGTCAGAGCACGTTCTTTCCTCCCGACATCTGCAGGAACAGCTGGACTACAATCCTTTGGACATGGGCCCAAGAAATTCTACAGCTCAGCCTCCCCTAAGCTCCTTTTCTGGCTTCTTTCCCTACAGCTGAAGTTTTGGCATGGAATCTGGTGGTCAGCTCTTAAAAACTCTCTGGGCTGGCCCTACAGAGCTGTGGAGGCACTGATCTCAGAGCTCCAGTTGGGGCCACAGGAACTGGGGAGGACAAGAAAGATGACTTTCTTGCCTTGTAATCCTGACTGGGTATGGCAAAGGTGGGTGTTCAATAGAAGAACCTTCCCTTATGCATAAAGCAGTCCACTGTCTTGGGAAAAATAATCAGAAAGTCATGAGAGTGTTACTAAGAGAAAAGAGGAATGAACTCAGAAGCAAGTTGTTCCCACCAGCAGTTCAAAACTGGCCATTTTCTGGGGTTCTAGATTTCCAAAATCCAAGCCTGCACCTCTTAAAGAGCTACTCTGCATACCCACCAGCTACCTGGCCATCCAGACTACCAAGAAGCCTCTCAGACTCCATGGGCCAAACCAAAGCTACACATCCCTATTTTTCTACACAGCCTTGTCTTTTGGGGAGTGATAGGAGGGGTGCCCATTACAAGGTAGGAAGCCAGGTTATATCTAAATGTCAGAGGTACAGCAGTTGTTAAATACAGGTGACATTCTGTGCTCTCTTGTTTTCTACCTAAAGCTTACAACTTCTCCCTCCAGTGAACTGGACCATGTCAGTTACCTGCAATGTTGTTTCTCCACACCCCCGCCATGCTTTGGAGGCTCCTAAATCCATTTCGGATCTCTATGCCTAGCAGAGCTACCTGATCAGTACCGTAACAGGATCCTACTGTCTCAGCCCCCTCCTCCCTAAGTCATTGTGATGGTCTTGAGTAATACTGAGCAGTAGGTTGTAAGACCACTGAGCTCATGCTTTGAGTCCTTAGGTAGATATTGAGCAGTACTTCATTAGCTCCTACATCCTACCCCACAGCATTACTCAACACCTTCCTAATGACTCAAAGGACTAGATCAGTGGTTCTCAACCTTCCTAATGCTACAACCCTCGAATACAGTTCCACATGTTATGCTGAGCCCCAACTGTAAAATTATTTTCGTTGCTACTTCATAACTGTAATTTTGCTACTATTATGAGTTGTGACATAAATATTTGTTTTTTTTCGATAGTCTTAGGAGACACCAGTGACAGGGTCGTTTGACTGCCCACCACCCCCCGCCAAGGGGTCATGACCCAGAGGATGAGAATCACTGGAGTAGCTAGAGTGAAGGGGATTTGAGAGACAGAGATATGGAAAGGATTAGGGAGTTGACTCAAGAGGGAGGTATCCAGAGGTGGGCAAGAAAAGGACGCTGCCCCAAGCTGAAAGAGCAGAGAATACCTAGAAAGAGCTAGAGTCCTGGAGCAAGTCTTCTTGAGTCAGCAGGGGGCAGAAAAGTTTCATTCATAGCTCACTGACCTTTAAAGAGATTATAATTGGTCAGAAACAAATGAGTTGGTGGCTTCAAATTTCTCAGCAGCCTTGTAACTTTGCCTTGAGTCTTGACCTTAATGGCCAAGTCTATCTGCTTTTTGGCCAACTTATGGTTCCCAAAAGAGATGAGGATGACGTCGCTGCTGTAGGAGCTGTTGGCTAGTGTGAGAAACGTCGTTTGTGGCTTTAGGGTCTTGTCTATAAAGAACAAACTTCCAGTGTGGATCCCACAGTGCTCAGCAGGCAGCAGAGCACTCAGCAGCTTCCCATACTGCACGGCGGCCTTAGCATCCAAGGCTCCTGTGACTCCGAACCCTAGACCCTGCAGAACTTGCCGTCGGGCTTCCGGCTTATCCTGGAAGGCCAGCAGCACGAGAGGCATGGTGATACTGAGTGGAGAGAAGATGACGTTCTTGCCTAGTTTGGACTTTGGTAGCTGTGTGTACAGGCTCAAGGCAAATTTTTGGTTGTTGAAGAATGGGGGTGCCCCTTGGATTGCTGGTGTTCGTGACGTGTTTGAAGTCTCTGTGGGCGGTGTCACTGGGCCACCGAAACAGGGAACTAGCACAGCCAGGAGCAACCAGAGGGACAGGATGGAGACTGCCATCCTAGATTAAAAAAGAAAAATCAGCCGGATCACTCAGTTTGAATCTGCGGTTCAACAAAAGACATAAAGCTCCAAGGTCCCTGCTGCTCTGCCCTCTGTAAGGGGCCTTAGGTTGGCTTTGGTTGGAGAAGGGATGGGAATGCTAAGGGACTGGCAAAATCTTGGGCACAGTCAGGCTTGGGAGTCTGACCCATCTGAGCCTGACTGTCAACTTCTGCCCCTCTCATTGGAGGCCCCAGGTATAAACAGTAGGGGGAAGTTGATAGATATTTACAGTAGGGGGAAGTTGATAGATATTCAACCAAACTGTAGAATGTAGCAAATCTGCTCTGACTGTTCCCCAAGGGAGGTTGGGACTTAGCTGTGACAGCCCACAGTCTGTGTATATGTTCTTAATCTCTGTTCAACACCAAGTCAAGTTCAACCTAACACCTACTCACCTGAAACCTGTCTGCCAGTGGCTGCCCAGGTGCCGGCCTTTGCCCTTCTGTGTCCTGCTTGTCCCTTGGAGTCTGAGGCCTTGGGACCCGGATCAACCTCTTCTGTATCCACTGGCTTGCCCTTGAATTTATCCAGAGAGGAGAGGCTGGTAGATCTTCCATTCCCTTGTTGGTGCAGACCCACCCTCCTGCATCCTACTGCAACTAAGGGAACCCTTCTCCTTGGGTATAGCTCTTTCCAACCATTCTCTACTCTTTTAACTTGGGGCAGTTCCGCCACTGTTATCCACCTCTGTGGCCTACCTCAGGATACCTCCTCCTTGAGTTCTCACCCCAAGTCTTTTCACCCCTACCCTCAAATATCCTCAGTACAGTCTTGTCCTTCCAGTCATTGAGAGGGCTCCAAGCAAGGCTTCATTTAATCCTTAGAGCCATGCAAAAATCTTGGGCCCATGGAGATCAGGGAAGTAAAGTGCCCTACTCAAGGACCACAGCCAGCCAGTGACAGAGCCTGCCATAGACAGTCTGTCTCAAAGATGCAGCTTTATCTTTCACTGCCTCCTAGTCAGACTGAGGCATTCCTCTATAATTAGACCCTCTGAACATTAGCCTTCCAGGCCCTTTGATTCGCTGCCCAGCAAGGCTGAGGAACCCTTGGAGCAGAGCCCAACAATGGTCTCCAATCATGCAGAGGGCCATATCTCCAGGGGCAAACTAGGAGCTCTGGGGCCCAGGCCCCAGGCCAGAAGAAAGTAAGTTTTACTTACAGGACATATACTGTGAGTCTGACTCACCTGTAGCTGCCCAGGACAGAAGAATGAGGGAGCCGAAAACACAACTTGCCAGTCCAAGCAGTCATGGCCACAGAACAAGGTCAGCATGTACCTTCCTCGGGCAACTCTTCTAGCCCCGGTGCAGTGCTCACTGATGTATGGGGAACCTAGAGGCACAGAAGCTGCTGAGCCAGCCTGATGTGGAAGGGGTCATACATTAGTCATGTCAAAAAAACAAGAACAGAGACATCCTGGGACATTTTCTCTCCTATCCCATCCATTCATCCTTCTATCCACTCACACCTGAAGCACTTCCTTTTACCTGTCAATGGCTAGGCATTGAAAAGGGAGTAGGTGTGCGTGTTCAGTGTGTGTGTGTGTCTATCTGTCTGTCTGTCTATCTGTCTGTCCACCACTTTTCAGTAAGGTAGATGTCATTTTAGAGTATATCTTACCACTATGTCACCTTCTGGGACTGTGGTAAGGGTGTGTGAACCCCGGACTGGTGAAACCCTATACTGGATGAAGTATCTATTGCTTGTGCTTGGGCTCTTGGCCAGCTCACTCTCTGTTCTTGTTTTCTTATCCAAAGAATTGAAAGTTGGCACACATAGGTGAACAAAGCAACACACTAACTTTATCCGGAGAGAAGCCTTAGTGCAGATTATAGAGGAATATGTAGTTAAGTTTGACAGTGGACCACAAGAGAAGTACTCAAGGGCCCCAAACTGTAGCTTGAAGTCTCTATTTTTGAGGTATAGGAATGGTTACTTAGGGGGTGTAGTTCAATGGTATTTTATTTTGACTGGTGGATTAGGTCTCTTTTTTCTTACTTATGTTTCTTCCCATATGCATACGATTTAAATGATACGTATAAGATGGTGAATATAGATGCAAGGACAGTTTGCACTGGTACCAAAAACCAGTTCGAGCCAGACCAGCCTTTCTATCCTTCCTGCTCCAACACATTCGAATAGAATACTTGAATAGAACTTGTACTTGAATAGAACTTTATTGTTGTTAGGGGCAGAAAAACTTCCGCTGTTGTTGAGAAAGAGTATGTGTAAGTCTTTGAAGGTGGGTGTCTGAGGTTCCTGGGTGATGGTTTGGAGGAGAGAGAGTAGAATGTGCAGGTAAAGGAGGCGTGTCTCCAGGAATGAGCAGTGTTTCCCCCTCTATGTAGAAGCACAAGCAGTTAACAGATCTGTACTTTGAATAGGGAGAGCAGCAGCTCTGACTCATTTGTCTACTAGCACAGTCCTTTGTCGATCTTCACAAGAGGCAGTAGCTGTATTTTTGCAGGTAAGCCCAGAAAAGTTTGCGTGATTTCTTCAAAGAGAACAACAGGAGGGAGGCAGGCCAAGGAAGGCCATGTGGCACCAAGGTTCATGTTCTTTCTGCTCTAGAGAACAACTTCATGGGAACCATAAAGTTTGGGTTACCTCAAAGGCCGTTAAAGGAAGAGAACACGGAGGGCTGGTGAAGTTGTTGAGTACCGAACATCTTCATAATCACCAGCATAGATCTGAGATCTCCACACAGACAAATCTATACACATCTAGTCCTTTTCTCAGTTGAATAGTTTGCCCTGCAGTTTCTTTGGTCAGATTTTCTAAGGATGAAATGGGCAGCCATTCTCATCTAGTACACTTCTGCCTGGAAAATGCATTTGGGACTCTCTCATTGTGGGAAAGCACTGTGACCCACCAACCATGGCTGTGAGGTAAGCACAGGGCATGCACAATCATCTCTACAAATCTTACTCCTAGATGCTGCGCAAGTCAGGTTCTCATTATCAAAATGAAATACCTGAGGCAGGTTAGCTTAATGATAAAAAGAGGCTTACTGAGTAGAGGATTCAAGGGCATGTCTATTGCCTTGGCCCAGTTCTGCACATAGCTTTCTTGTTGTCAGTGTCCTAAGGCAGCTAGTGATACCAAGTAGCAGGGAGTCTATGTCCATACTTGCAAGTCTGTTCCCTCTCCTACTTCTTTCAAGGCCATCGGATCTCAGTTTTAGGAGCTCTGCCCTAATTTATCTTGCCCTATTCATTCTCCAAAGCTTTCATCTTTAGACCCCATAGCTCTGTTTTGTTTGAATGACGTTTGTACCATGAACAAATGACTCTGGAGACTTGACTCATCTGTGAGTCTGGTGAGCTGGAAACTGAAGCTAGTCCTGATATCCAGGAGTCATAAAAGAGACAGGGAGGTTGAGTAGGCTAGGATGTGGGACTATTGTCCTAGAGAGGAAAAAAGGTACGTAAGCTGGAGGACAGGGATGGAACAGTAGGGCAAGTCTTGATGAAGGACCCCACCAAGTAAAAAAACGCTAAATATTAAACACAGGAAACCCTTGGAAGAGGGTAAGGGTAGAGCTTAGCCAGTAAAATGTTTGCCATGCAAGTGTAATGCATGAGTTTAGATTCCCAGTACCCATGTCAAAGCTGGATATTGTAACACACACCTGTAACCCCAGTACTGGCTGAAGGCAGAGACAGACAGATTCCTGGAGCTCACCGGCTAGCCTCCATGTTTTTTTTTTTTTTCAAGTTCAGGTTCAGTCATAGTACTGGTATCAAAAAATACAGTGCAGTGTGATATAGGAAGACACCTGGTGTCAACCTCTGGGCTCCTCATTGCCATGTACACAACTGTATGTAACCACATAACCATACCACATGCACACGCGCGCGCGCGCACACACACACACACACACACACACACACACACACACACACACACACACAGAGAGAGAGAGAGAGAGAGAGAGAGAGAGAGAAAACGCAACCGATCGACCTTGGGAGATGCATAATGATTCAATTTCTAGCAAAGACAAGTAGGCTCAGACAACCAATGCCTGGGAGGTGCTTTAGAGATCTTAAGGACAACTTGGTAAGTTGTTTTCATCTTGGCTGCCATCTTGGGTCCTGTGTGGTACATCCTGGATTATTGTGGTAGGGGTGTTTGGAGCTGTTTGAACAGAGAAGTAGAGCCATGGTGATTAGTGGTGTCTGCCATGGGCAGGAGGGCAGAAGAACTATCATATAGACCAGTGTTTGCCATTCACAGAGGCCAGAGCTCTTGTCATGGAGATGAGGAAGTATAGGTTGGAAGAACCTGAACCTTCCCAAGGGCTACCCAACTGGAGTCAAAATGAGAATTATTTAATAAATCTCATTTTCTGCATTTTATGCTCCATACCATAGCTCTGCTCTACCATGCCTTCTCTGGGCACTGGTGGGAAGCCATAACCAATTCTTAGCCTGTCCAATGGGAATAAACACCTGGTAGCAGCTGGATATTGATTCTGATCTCTACACATGTACACCCACATGCCTCTGACCTTCACCTGCCTCTGTTTATTGAACAAACATGCCTTTGAGCAAGTTTACTGAGCCTCCCCTGGCTGATCTCAATGCTGTTTCAGGGTGGCTGCCCCCACTGCTTGAGCACCTGCTGCATGCTTGGAGCTTTAGGTGTAGCACCATATTTAAAAAACAACCTCAAACCCTAGAAGGCATTATGAATACCTCTGCCTTTGTGAAAGGCAAAGAGGAGTTCATGCGTATTACCCAGTAAGAGACAGCTCATGAGTGGCTAGCTCAAGGCATGACCCCCAAGCCAAAATGCTTCTTCTTGGATGTCCTTATTTTGGAAATACCAATTGGGTGCCCAAAGTCAGTCATGGTAATAACTCCATGCCTATTGTGTCAGTCCTGGACATGGGTTTCCCTTCAGATCCCAGGGGATGGCACTCCTCCATCCTCTCATTCCTCCCAAGGCAGATGTTAGTACATGCTCATTTCCCGGGTTCCCAACTTTGCAAGAGGGACCTCCTTTCCCCAAACCCTACTGACTGTACTCCTTACATGGATACTCCAGTTCAGGAACAAAGATCTGCTCAGGATGTGTTAGTATCCAGGTTCCTCCTTTTCTAAAGACTTCTGTTACTGTGATATTGTGGCCACAGTCGAATACCACAAACTGGGTGGCTTACCACCTGGAATTCATTCCCTTGTACAGTTCCATAAGCCAGACATACTGTTGGCAGAATTAATTCCTCAGCCCTGCCTATATCTCTCCTTAGCTGTCAGGTGGTCATCTTCGTCTTCACATCTATGGTGATTCCCTCAGTAGCCTCACCTGAGGTCTACTGTGTGTTCAAGTGGCTTACCAAGGTCCGTGTCTTCTCATCCAGTTTTTCCATTTTATAAGAATACCGGATAAGTTAAAATGCATCCAACACACTCCTTTTCACTCGATTGCCCCTGGGAAGACCCTGTTTCCAAAGTATGTCCTTGTTCTGTGTTACTGGAGGTAAGAATGTCAACATATGAATTATAATTAGTTCACATCACACCTCTCAGAACCTGTATCTTCATGCGTAGCACAACAAGGGATATTACATTATTATGGAAAATTTCACGTGTTTATCCATGTAGAGAACGTTCACCCACATGGTGGACCACGCAATGTAGGCACCCATGTGCAGTGCACAACCTGTACCACTGTCCATGGTGACCCCCAGGACAATCCTCTGAACAAATAACAGGACAGCACAAAGTCTATAGAATCCTTGTTTCTCATTACAAAGATGCGGGTAATTCAGAATCATTCACTGAACCTTTATGGATCTCACACAGTGTACACAGTGAGTAACCCTGGACTGACATATACACAGCTGAAGATGTGTGAGTAAATGTGTAATTTAGTACGAGAAGCTCAATGGATAACAGCTTTGTTGACTTAATTGACTTAATCAGCCTAATTTCTGGGGTCATTGACTAGCAATCACACTAAAAAAATGTCCAAACATAGCAGATCCCCACTGTGTAGAAATGTCCCTTTAGAAGCAATTTTAATGGTACAGTTATTAAAGTGGTCCTATTAAATATAGTTCTCTATGGCAACCCTGGGCCTGACAACTCCTGCCGTTTCCTCAGGAGCTTTGCTCTCACCAACTTTTCTAGTTTTTGCCCATCCCCTCATGTAACTGCAGAGATTAAAGCCACAGATTGGGTGGGGGATATAGCTCGGGGGTAGAGAAGTAGCCTTGCATGCTGAAGTCCCTTGTTCCATCCCCCAAATAAAAGCCTGTATGTTTGTGGAGGATTGAGCAGAATTACTGTGAAAAAGGAAAAAAAGAAAAAGAAAGTGAGGTTATTTAGCCACAGCGATGAACAAAATAACTGTATGAGGGTAGTGACTGGGTCCTGCTGGTGCCTCCCTAGCCTGGAGTGTAGGTTAATATTAACAGGCTCAAAGTGATGTGAGGTTGTGTAATCGAGGGCCTGGCCACCAACTCCACAGATGGTCTCACCATTCACTTCATCTCCTGGATTTCAGTTGCCCTCCATGTAATGCTGGGACCCAGGGTGGGTTGGGGGGTGAATGTCAGTCCTGGGCAGTAGAGTGTCACCATCTGCTGTGATGATGTCACTCTGAGCCAAGCATGTCAGCTGAAGTCGCAGCACATCAGTGTCTTTCCATGCAGGCTGTGAGTGTTGGGAGCAGAGGGCTTCTGAAGCCTTTTGTGTCAGTATCTCTGAGCACAGGAAACAGGTACACAGGCAGAAGAACGATGTGTGCAGTGGGTGGGAGGTCTGGGGTCTATTATCCGACTCCACTCCTCACTGCTAGACACACACGTACCATTTAAAAATAATAAAAAATAAACCTGTGTGTGTGTGTGTGTGTGTGTGTGTGTGTGTGTGTGTGTGTAAGGGGGGGTGGTTTCTCTGTATAGTCCTGGCTGTCCTGGATCTCACTTTGTTGAGCAGGCTGGCCTTGAACTCAGAGATCTGCCTGCCTCTGCCTCCCGAGTGCAGCATTGTCTGAATGTCTCCATTTCAAAGGCAGAGGTGGTTTGAAGGAGTTGCCTTCATAGTCAGGACACTTGAGGAACACTCTTCTCTTTTCCCACTTAGGTGGGAAGATGTTAAAGGCTCTGAGAAGTCCTTCAGTGAAGATTAATTCAAAACTCTCCAAAAATACCTGACCCTAACCAAGGACCGTCTCCTGGTAACCTGATGAAGTTAGGTTTTGCAGACCAAGTCCTCATTTGGGTAAGAAGAGAGCTGCCTCCTCAAGCATCCTGGCTTTTGGAGCATCCCTCCTCATAGAGCATCCTGGCCCCTGGAGCATCCTTCCTCCTGGAGCATCCCTCCTTCTGGAGCATCCCTCCTTCTGGAGTACTCCTGGTCTCCTAGAGTATCCTGGCCCCTGGAGCATCCTTCCTCCTGTAGCATCTCTTCTCCTGGAGCATCCCTCCTTCTGGAGTACTCCTGGTCTCCTGGAGTATCCTGGCCCCTGGAGCATCCTTCCTCCTGGGATATCCTGGCACCTCTGCCCTTTATTTCCCCAGCAACCATTTCATTTACTTCTTAAATTTATGTTTGTTTGTTTTAATGTTAGAGAAGAAAGTGACATGGCCTGTTCCCACCCTGACATAGTCTCCACTGCTCCGAGAGAATTGCCTATTCACTGACTTCAAACATGGCAAATCTACCTCTGCCTTCTTCCTGTCCTACTGTCCTCTCAGATCACTTACACAGATCACTTTTTCACTCACCGTGGGTCTCAGATACCATCTTGGCAGTGGGCAAAGTGACCACTGAGTTCTGTCTTTTCTGACTTCTGAATCTGAGCAGGCTCTTTGCCTTGGCCACTCCCCACATCCAGCAGAGTGTGCCTCCCCATGGGACTCATCACCTTTTCCCTCGACATACACCTTTTGTATGTGCCTGAATCCCTCTGCCACATCCTTCCTATAGACGAGTATTTTTTTTTCTGTCTTGTTCCCGGTGGTACAGCAGTGCCTGGAACACAATACATGCTTAGTAAACAGTTGTCAGGTGAATTAACATGTGTACTCACAGAAGAAACATACGTGCACTTTTTCTTTTCACTAGACTTTCTTTAGCGTTTAGCAATATTCCTATATTAGCCACCACAGAAACTTTTATAAAATCTTGCATGTGTATGTGGTACATATGTTTGGGGATGCATGTTGTGCTATATGTATGGAAGTCAGAGGACAATCCCAAGTGTTTCTAATTTCTCTTCTTCTACCTTGTTTGAAACACTGTCTCTTATTGACTGCTATAAGTTTAGGGGGCTCTCAAGCCTCTAGAGATCTCTTGGCCCCCACTTCCCATCTTGCAGTAGGATTGCTGGCATTATAGCCAGGCATGCTACCACATCCGGCTCTTGTGTGGGTTCTGGAAACACAAACTGGGGACTTCATGCTTGCATGGCTGTCTCTTGACTCACTCAGCCACCTCTGCAGCCTCACGCAGAGCCTTGTGAAAATGCTGTATCACGTTTCAGTTCAGGGATGTCCTGAGTCATAAAAAAGGATTCCATGTGGATTTTTTCCCCCTCTTTGAACGGTGGTGAATGGGAAAGAATGTCATATTGTGTGTTAACAGTCCTGTGTGGTAAATTCCCAGGCATGGGCTTCCTGAGTGAGAGTGGTTTTCTCTAACCTTTAATAGATCTTACCAAGCTGTCTTCCGATGATCCTGCACAGATTTCCCTTTCATTGCAGAGCAGGACAGGGTCTGTTTTCTCACCTGCTTATAGTACTGGACACCAATGCCATGTATCTGTGCTGATCAGAAAGGTGGGCAATGACAGGCTCGTGATTTGGGTTACATTTTTTTTTAATTGCAAAACGTTAAGAACTCTTACAAACTTCCACTGGCCATCTCTGTTTATTTTTCTTTCTCTCCTTTCTTTCTTTTTAAAAGCTTACTGTCTTCCATCTGTCTTTTGCTGGATTTTCTCCTCAAGGCATATTGTTTCCTGATAAACAGGTTTGAAAGAAATCTTTAAGACAATGGTTATCCCTGTTATCAAGTTGTTCAGTCCGCTGTGTGTGTTTATGACATTTCATTTTTCTTTTTTTATATTTGAGTTTCACATATTTTACTGTGAGATGCTATATACTATTTTATAGTAACCCACAATGTCGTAGGTCTCCTTGAGGCACTGTCATACCTACCATGTCTTGGTTGACACTCTACCCAACTGCTCTTCTTCCTCCTTTCCTGACTCTAAACCCTCCTACGTCCGGGATTTCTCAGTTCACTCTCATATCATATGTGTGCTCTAACCTACACCCCTTCTCTTCCTTAAAGCCTCTGTTTCCCTCTCATGGCCCCATTCCAGGTTCCTGGTGTTCACCACCTTGGGGAGAAGCTCCATAGGCACTGGGGACAGTGGGTGCGATGCCGTTGGTAGAATGTTCTAGACGGCTTCTGGATCTAGTTCCCCTACTGGTCATCTATCTGATTGCTGGTTGTTGATTGATTGATTGTTCTACTATGACGACAGAGGGAAGATCCATCAGTCTGTCCACTCTATTCAGCCTCTGTCAGGAGCTGTGATGTTTGGCACATATACATGCATGATGGCTCTTCTGTCATGAAGAGCTGAATGGCACTAACCCCCGTATACTGTTTGTGCTTTGTAAACTCACACAGCAATTCTTTTGATGATTTCTGGGGATAGTCTTATTCAGAAAGGCTATGTCTACTTGGCACTCTCTACATTTATATTTGCTGTGTTTCCATGTCTGCCTTGAAGGTTGACCCTTACCACCTGGGCCGACTGTGCCTCTTCTTGAGGTATTCCCTTGCCAGCCTTCTTGTTTAGTTCTCTGATCTTATTCTGGCACGCCCAGTGTCTTCTCTGACTGTCTTGCTGCAATGTGTCTCTAAAGACTCTGTTACGTGTCCCAGATCTCCTCCAGATGGCTCCTTCTGTGATGGCTGCCTTTCATGTCGGATCCACTGGAAATAGCTAAGGTGAGGTGAGATACACAACAGTACAAACAGGCCAGCGAACCAGGAAAGCACCAAAGGTGAAGGAAGGGGTCATGGACCCAGATAAGAAAGAGGGAAGAGGGGGGCAGAGGGGCAGCTAGGTTATCTGAGGAGTTAATGAACACACCTGCCCCCCTTTTCTGGAGTTCCCAGCAGGAGATCAAAGGGTCCCTGGGACAGGAGGATGAACCCAGGAGGCAAAGGAGTGAGAAGATCTTGGACTGTTTCCAGGAGCAATTTTGGGAACTTTTTTTTTTTTTTAATCAGCCAGAACTGATGGATGGATGGGTTAGGGCTCATTCAACCCCAGTCAAAGTGTGGGCATGTGGCTGGGCTTAGATTCCAGAGGTATTGGTTAGGAGACAGGTAAGGCAAGTACAAGAGAAGCGGGTGCCCTGTGTGCTCCAGACCCTCTGCCCACAGAGACCAGGGAGCAGGAAGCCAGGGTCAGCTAGATCTGGGAGGGTGCTGTAAGTTGGAGCAGGTCACTAGGTCAGCATGTCCAGCACTCACCTGTAGGCCCACTATGTGCTGAGAGCTCAGACGAAGGTTATGTTCCTTCTCTGACTCTGTCACACCTGAAGCTGGGTGCCTTGGAGTCCCTCTTATACAGAGTGTGCTGAACTATGCGGGTGGCTGGTACCTACCCTCCTCCCCTGTAGGCTCAGGAGGAGGCTGGTGAAAGACATACTAATCAGGATTCCCAAGGCCAGCAGAAGACACGTGGGTGGGATGTGCAGAACCAACTGTCCCTTGTGCTATAGCTCTGGGGAATGACAGATTGAGTGGGGAAAGGAGCATCCAGTGCCTATGTACCCAGGGGACTATTGGTGGAGGAGAGCCTAAGGCAGCTTGTGAGCCTGGCCATGTGCTGCTGTGGCCTGAGGCCTGGCTGTTCTCTGGGTTTGGTGCAGTAGAAGCAATTAGAGGTTTTGGAATCAGGGAAGGGCGAGAGTTCTGTGGCTACCTGAGTTCACCTCAAGGAACAGCTGAGACCGGGGCAAGAAATTCACGAACATCAGGGGCCCGTGACTGCGCCTGAGCCATGGTGTCCTCAGAAAGAGCTCAGGGCCTACAGTCACTGCGTGTGCTTCCACTCCTGCCCTGGCAGGTCTCACACAAGGACCTGGCACAGGTGTCTGTAGTCTGTGTGTTTGGAAACAGAGAAGAGATAACTCAAGTGTCTAATGTTACAAAAGGGGTCCTTGGTGTGCCTGAGGAAAAGACTGGTGGTGTCCATGCCAGGGAAGGGGACTTTTGCCTCGAGGGTGGAGAGAGTAAAGGCCATTCATTGTGCCATATCCATCTGCACCAGGTATCACACCCCCTGGACAGACGCATGTTCTCTGACACAGATATACGTATGCACAAAGACTGACAATGACAGAAACACTTGCACATGTGCAAGCATGCGCGTGCGCGCGCGCACACACACACACACACACACACACACACACACACACACACACACACTAGCACATACAGATATGCTATAGAAACACATGTGCACATACACCCCAATGTGGAGACCTCTCTCATCGGAGGTCACACAAACACAACAGGGAACACACCGACTTTCTCCCCAGAGCCCTAGTTCTAGAACAGAAGGAAAAGCTGTTCAAATAATGCCGGCTGCCACCCAGTGACCTTGCTCTGTACTCCTGTCGGATGTCGGATGTTGAGGACAATGATTAATTCCTGGCTCCCAGTGACAGCTGCGAGGATCAGGGAAGCATGGTGTCCTAAGATCTTCAAGGCCAGAGTGCTCCAGGATGAGACATTTTGAAACAATGCTCAGAATGACATAAAGTTTGAACAAGGGCCAAACTTTAGCCCACCATAGAACCCTAACCACCAGCTTCTCCTTGTGTCCCGGTGAGCAGCCCCTTAACCACTGGCAAGTGACAGCTCAATTTGGCTTGCTTGGCTTCGGTTTACTCACAAAGAGAATGGTGCCTCCTTTCTCATCAGATCTGTGAAGTGCTACTATGGACAGTCAGGGAAAGAATGATCTCCAGTACCTCTTTGTGTGTGTGTGTGTGAGTGTGTGTGTATGTGTGTGTGTGTGTGTGTGTGTGTGTGTGTGTGTGTGTGTGTGTGTGTGTGAGTGTGTGTGTGAGTGTGTGTGTGACTCCCAGTGAATAGTCTCAACAGAAGGACACCATCCCTCACAATGGCACATGGGCTACTGAGATGGAAAAAAAAACATACCAAATCAAAATAGACTTTATCATCCCCAAGAAGAATACAGAGGTCATGAGTGTGATGATTTCACAGAAGTCACACATCTGGTGTGTATCAGTCTCAACTAGAACCCAGGTCCTGACACCCTTCAGTCCAGAGTCAGTGCAGCCGTTAGGATGGTCTCAACTTTGGTGGAGCTGGGGAAGGTCGGAGCGACTAGGTCATTGATATAAGGAGAAGTGTGGCTTTTAAAGAAATACTTGGTGTGTGTTGATTACTGAGTCCTTGGAAATCACACAACTATGACATTCTTTTTTATCTAAAATGTAACAATCTTATGATTCAAGTCAGTGCTTTCTGTCCACATTTATTCAGGGAGTTAGGGTTGGGGTGGGGTATGATCTGCAGATGAAGCAGGCAGCACTCCCACAGTACACAAGTGTTCTGAGCAGTAGGTGCATTTCCTGGGAAGGGGATTCTGTCTGCTGCAGGCAGTTAGCAAGGCTGAGGGTGAAGAGATGCAGGAAACCTGCCTCTGCACTCTCCCACCACTCCAATCCCCTCCCCCTTCTCCCAGCATAGATGCCTCCAGCCTTTCAGAAAGGGCAAACAGAGAGGGCCCAGCCTGGCTCCACAATATTGCAATTCCCCTTCTCCTGGTAGTTCTCTCTTCTCCCTAATGACCCTTTCAACACTCCCCTCCCTCTCCCACCACCAGGGGAGCAGCAGATGGTGGCTTTGGGTACAGACAAAGGCAACATATCCCAGCCTCTGTGTCACCAAGGCTGGCACTCTCCTTGATAACATTTCTCTGGTGCAGATGGCTCCTGTCCTTGAGAGAAATAAGGATCAAACATCCTTGAAAAGATAAGTGCCCCACCCTTGGGCCATGAGAGAAGGGCAATTAAGTGTCCCCAGACAGCCCTGGCCAGTTTGTAAAAACACACTAGTTCCTGATAGCACCATAAAGTTACTTCCCAGGTCAGAAGAGCCCCCTCCCAGTCGCACAATTCTGCACTGTCTGAACAAACGACATCAGGTTTGAAAGAATGACTTCCTCTTGTCACCTCCCCTGTCATGTAACCCAAGGATCCCTGCTTATGCATATGCACGTATAAAAACTCCAAGCCTCTGAACTGGAACAGCGAGCATCCCGTTCCTAACCTGTGCAGTGGGAAAGGTTTTTGATCCTTGTATGACTCGAATAAAGGCTCTTCAGTTATATTACATTGGACTAGCAATTCCTAGAGTTCTTCTGGGGTTCCCAAGATCTGGGCATAACAAGGGTTGAGGAGGATGGGGTAGACTGCCTGGCCCCGATGACAATGATGAATCCTGAGATCTACTATGAGGCACTGGATTTATATTTATCCCTGGAATACTATGTTGAGGGCCTGGAGATGGGGTAGGTGCAGTTGTATATGACTTCAGGAAGATCTCAGGGGGACCCTAGCGAAAGGAAAGGTGTCCTTCTCATGTAGGTACCTATCCTTATGGCTTTTCAGAGCCACTCATACAGCATGGCTTCACGGTCAGCCAGGACAAAGTGGCTTTGTGTCTAGTGGCCTGATTGGCAGGAGAAGCCCGAGGGGAATCACCCAGAGACCTCTCTGATCATTGGAGGATTTGTGAGTCCCTTCTAGCAGGGAACGAATGACAGCAACAGGCTGGGGTCCTGCTCCAGTCCTGTGGAGGAAGAGTTCTACCAACTATTTCCTCTAGCCATTCTCAGGAAAATTGTGGTGAGATGGAGAGGCCAGACCCAGTGAGATGACACAGTACAACCAGAAGGGGACATGGCCCTCTGCCTTCAGTGCTGGAGCTGGGACATCATGGGGACCTCCTCAACACAGATGCAGGAGACAGTGTGATGCACTGTGACCTGGAGACCCCACATACCTCAGGGGACAGAGGAAGACACAGACACCACAAGGAGAGGGATTTGCTGTTTGCACTCAGGCATGGGTGAAACGGCCCCATGTTTAATGTTACCCAGAAGGGGACATGGCTTTCAGGAGAGAGGCTGATTCCTGAGAGCACTTAGTTCTGGGGATTTACCACTCTGCCTAAAAAGAGGGGGACATCATTTGTGTGATCCTGGATGAAGATGAGGAAAGGTCTGTTGAGCTGCATCCGGCCCATATCAGTCGATCCGAGCTTTTTAAAGCATGAGTTTGTACTAGGCTTTGACCCCTTTTCATCGATGGTCAGCACAGCCTTACTTACCACCTGTAGGAAGAGAAGCAGGAGCTTGTCAGAAGCAGGCAACACCTGCTCTGGCCTAGGGTATGATCATATGTGGAACTTACAAAGGAAGACCCTCCAATGGCTTATGTCCATCCTTTATGGTACTGCCCAGCCCTCAGCCTGATCCATGGTGGTGACCCAAAGCCCTTCCCACCCCACCCTCCTATTCTTTGCCTGCTTTGGCCGATTCCCTTTCATGTTCCTTTCCTGACTCAATCTCTCATAGTCTTAGATACATTTCACAGCGTTACAGTGAGTATGTTGAGGGGGCATTTGTATTTCACGTCCTTGGCACAAGGGTCCCCTTTCCAGTGTATAGCTGTGAACTCTTTGGGGATAGGGTTTCTGAAGACGACCTCGAGTGTCCAGACACCAAGGGTGCTCATCCTGATCTATCTTTAATTGTCCGAACCAGTGGTATGTTTGGAAAACTCAATAACACTCCGATCTCTTGAGTTGCTCTAAATTCCACAGGTGAAAAAAAAATCTAGGATAATATCCTAGGTCAGTGGGCCCAATCCTCTCTGTACAAATATAGGCAAATTGAACCCCAAGGTCTCAACTGGCCTGGGCAACTGTAAGACTGAGGCTCAGGAAGGCCATTCAGGAGAGCTACTTTTATTATCTGAAGCACAAGACTCTCCCTGTTGTAGTTTTGACCTCTGACCCCATCCTCCTGATAAATCCCAAAGGTCCCTCTGGAGGAGCTCAGCCGTGCCTTGGTCTGTATCCTTTCCGCTAGCTACCCTTAGCCTCACATCTGAGCTGCACCTCTACCCTACTTGACTCCAACAGACACAGGACTGTCACTGTGAGGTGACCTTACCTTGAAGGACTTCTGAAGTGTGTCATTCATGTCAGAGCTATTGGTGCCACTGTTGAAAACATAGGTGATTCCTAGTAGACTCATCATTGACTCCAAGTCATGGGTCTCAGACAATGAGAGTTCTGGTATCTCTAAATCAACCAACCTGGTGTGTAGAAAAGGAAGCTTTTCTTTAGTCTGGAAGAACCAATACCTTTGTCCTAGTTGTCCCTAAAATGCCATCTCCTCAGAGAAACCCTTCAGGCAGACTCAGGGTGTTCACATGCAATCATGTTCCTGCAGTGTTTGGCCACCCCTCTTACTCAGCCAGACATTCCCCCAAGACCTGACTCTCGAGAGAGTGGGAGTCAGAGCAGCCGAGTACAACTGCTCACTGGTGAGGGTCTATAGTTCAGGCCCGAGTGTCCCTGTGTTTCATGTAGCCTGTGTCATGCAACTGGTAGCAAGGCCCTGCTTGTTTACAGAGCACCAGAAGCACTGATTTGTGGAGCATGGCTCTAGGGACCCAATAAACCCATGCAAGAGCATCAGATAAATTGAGTCTCTTGTAGTCATGCCCTGGGTTCTCTATTCCTGAGGCTTTCCATATAGCTTCTTCCCCTGTCGCCAAAACACCCTCGTGGACTGTCCACTTTGACCTCTAACCTTTAATGTGGCCAGGTCCTGAGAGTCATCTTCATCTTCTTAGCTCAGCCATAATATACACTACAACTGTGGCCCCTGTGCTAGCCTCTGCATTCCTGGAATGGAGTATGTCCATATGTGGTGTGATCCCTCCAATGGATCACATGTTTACCTCTTTATATTGAGCACTGCTTTTGTCAGTGAACCTGGCCTGCATTACTGAAAGGAACACAGAGTCTGCTTGGAAGCTCAAAGTGGCTGTGGCCCCAGCTTCTGGCCAGTCTTCTAGGGCCTTTGTTATTTAATGAATAAGAGGTTGGATGCCTCTGGGTAGTTCCTGGGACTGGGGATCACCTTGTCAATAATTGTCGTCTCATCCGGCGGAAGTGTGGGTAGGTTAGGCTCTGTTCCACCTTCTGCATCTTCCCTGGATCGGGTATGATGAAGTAGGTTGCGAAGTTGCCTGTGAGCAGAGTAAGCATCAGCACCGTGCTAGACAGATCCTCGACTCGGAACAAGTAATGCATGGCCATGTTATGGATCATCGGTACCTTGATTGTCATGCCGTATCCTAAGTGGTAGTCCTTCACTTTGACGGACCGGCAGCCAAAGTTGCTGTCAAGTTTGGCTGGAGAGGATGAAGAAGGCTGTCAGACAGGGGTGGGCCTAGGTCTGTGTATGTCAGAAGAAAGGAGCCCGGAGCCTCCTCTTGGAGCCCCAGTATCATGAGCTAAAAATAGAATAGGAATGGATATAACATGGCACAAGAGCTTTGTGAGGGTCACTTGAACTTGGGATGTGTGTAGAATCTGGTATATTCTGGTAGATTCCAATGTAAAGCACCTTGGGCAAAGGTTCAATATTTTATTTTAATATTAAATATTTTTATTTTATTTAAATGTTAAATAAAAACTGTTACGTTTATTAAATGGTTCCTCTGGAGATGCTAAGTGATAAACAATGCAAATGACCAGAGGTCCCTAAGTCACAGGTGTACTCCTTGCCTTTGGAGGATCTTTGTCCTTTGTTGACAATGGTTTAGTCTATATTCAAGGCAAACCTTTATGGCACCTTGAGCCCTTTCCTGAGCCCACAGATACAGTGCATATGCCTTGGTAGCCTCCCTGATACTGTATAAGATGATGACCATTTTGGTCATCAGAGTAGGTAGGTGCCTTGGGAGCCCATCATTGAGGTCATCAAAATGAGTAGACTTCCTCATAGACCCTTACCCCATGTTCTCATTGGAAAATTAAGGGATCATGGGAAGGGAATGAATCTGTGGTCTGAGTGCTGTGCCTGGCAGGACTTTGCCCAGGAGAAGGGAGCTCTGGTGAAGAGGTACAGCCCTTAGCCTTGAATTCTTACCCAGGCTGTAGACTCTTTGGGGGAACAGCTGCTCCTGACCTTACCAGTTCCAAGCAGGACCTGGTCATGCTTGGGGTCAAGTTTAGTTGATCAAGTGTATGTGCTCCACCAAGTTCCATGCACTGTGCAACCTCACAGATTCTTTCATTACCTCAGGGCCATGGGCTACCTTTGTGAAATGGACAGTCATACCACAGACAGATAAAATGGCTTGTCTAGTGTAGACAGGAAATGAATGATGGAGGCCACATTAGCCAATGTTTTCAGACTCCAAAGCTGACCCTCTCTACGGTGCTTACTGTTTCGTATCCTACGGAAACAGCCCTATGTATACTGATCTATCATTTGTTTTTAGAAAATACTACATAGTCTCTTGTTTCACGCACACAGACTTCAAAAGAGCATTTGTATATAGAATGATCCATCAAGCCCAGCCTAGGGGTTACTTAAATACATCCTCCAAACTTACTGACTGCTGGAAAGTGTTGTACTGTTTAATGGTGAAAGACTGAAGAAGATACATGCATGCATCCTACCTTCCTACATTTTAGGATTCCAAGGAGACAGAACATTGGAATGTGAGCATCTAATTGGATAAATCCCCTGGAGCCAGCTCAGCCAAGTGACACACCCTTACCATTCCAGATAATGTAGTTCACCACAGCCAGGAATGTATCACTCTCCAGGTTCTTGACAATGTTCACTATTTCCTTCTGGCTTTTCTCCATCACGTAATTGTTGATCTGTGTCTTGGCCTGACTGCTGTCTGTAAAGTTGATGGAGATCATGTCAGAATGGTATAGGTCCTTGACTCCTTTCACAAATTTGTCTACTGATGTCAGGTCCTGGTGGATGAACACGCTGCTACCAGTTTGTAGTGATGATGGCTCTTCAGTCTGGTGGATGGAATGGAGCAGATACCAGAAACACTTGTGGATCTCCGCTTCAGGCAAGCCTGTTTTGTTGAACCTTAGAGTCTCCAGGATGTGTTTGCTTAAGTTGCCATTGGATCCCAGGGACAGCATTGAAATGGCAGCAATGACTCTAATCGGGGAGAATAAAATATTTCCATTTCCTGACAGTTGGGCCATCTTTTTGAACAAGGTGATGGAGACATTGCAGATGGTAAGAGCCACCTTCCGGCACTGGAAGGGATCAATGCTTGGGTCTTCATAGAGTTTTTCATGTTTAGTCTTGGTTATGAGAAGCAGACAGCACAAGCCCACTAGCAGGAGGAGTCCATGGGAGGAAAAGGGTGTTGTCATCCTGCAGGACAGAGGGAAGAACACAGCCCAGAGTCAGAGCCATGACAACTTCCACTAACCAATGATTGGCATGTGTAAATGCAACCACAGTTTCCTATTCCTGTGCTGTGTGCCCAACCTGGGCCCGGCACTTTCTATAGCTTCATTATTGAAAGACCCAGTGATACCTCTCAGGGCAGGTCATGTCTTCCTGGTCTGTGTTTCCCTGATATATATAAAAGTACTTTGCCTTCCTGTCTCAGTCCCAGCTGTGGAGCTACACAGTTTTCCACTTATTATGATGAGAACATAATAAGGCGGAAAGGTTAAAGAATATGCTCAAGGTCCATGAGCAGGAATTTTGGCAGAGCCAGGTCCCATACATAGCAGGCTGCCTGGGTCCTACTCCACTCCCATCAACAATAATCCAATGCAAGAGAAACTGCCCCATTTAACAAAAAGCCGTGTCACCAGAACCCATGTGACCTGTAATAAAGATCAATTTTCCCTGTAATAAAGATCAATTTTTGAGCTTCATTTTACAAGCAGAAACATAATGGGATTAGTTACATAAATATAGATATGGTTACTGGTACCTGGAAATGATCTTGGGGGAAGTTTGTAGGTTTGCCAAGCTTCAGCCTCTAGGACCAGCCGGAGTACTGTGAGGTCAGAATCAGAGCAGGAGCCTAAATGACAAAGAGGGTGGAGGAGTTGGAAGGGCGACAGCTCAGTGAAGAATTAATGAGCATATCTTCCCTTGTAGATCAGAAGTTCTTCCCAGGTGATCAAGGGCAGATGACCCTGGGGCAGGCAGGCCTAGGGTCCTGGGCTGTCCATAGAAAGTCTTGGGAAACACACCTTTAAGGGTAGCAGCTTTTTTTTTTTTACAAAAAAAAAAAGAAGAAGAAGCAGCCCATTTTTCTCCTTTAAGAGAGTTGTGTGTGGAGCTGTGTAGGTCCTTGAATTCACAAGCAGAGGTTGAGGTCTATGACTTTGGGTAGAGGGGCATGGGACTGGGTATGGAAGGATGTCCAAGATGAACATATATGGGGTGTGGGAATGAGAGAGATGGATAGGACTACCGGAGGTGTCTCCTTAGTCCCCTCCACCCCAGTTAAAGGTGTACACACAAAGGTAAGAGACCCAGAGCCAGCCCAGGACCTCCTCAAGGAGGGAAAACAACCAGGCATCCCGACCCAGTGTTCAGTAGTGGGTATTCTGTGTGCTCAGATGATCCCAGAACAAGGTCTTTGTTCTCCTCTGGGTTTGCCCTCAGGAGTTGAATCTCTGCCTCTCCTTCTTCTGTGTGGAGGATGTATGGAGACAGGTAGTAAGGTTGGCAGTGCCCAGCCCATGGGCTCAGAAGGAGGCTGGTGAAGGACTTACTGAGTAGCGTCCGTGGAGGCAGTGAGAAGCTTGTGGGCTGATCATGCAGCAGTGACTTCCCCTGTAGCTGTCACCCTGGGGACTTATAGGCATAGCAGAGCGTGGGGCACGCTCCGTCCCTGTGTGTGATGATGACATTTCACGCTGGAGGAGAGCTTTGGGCAGCTTGTAATCCTGACTAGAAGATGGTGTGCCGTGTGTTGCTGTGACCTAAGCACCTGGTTATCTTTCTCTGAACTGACTTAGTGAAGCAGAACTGTCCAGTGCCAACCTTTTTGAAGGGAGACGGAGGGAGCCCTGTGGCTATTGCAGCCTACCTCTGGGAGTTGCTGAAAGGAGGTCATGAGTTCATACATATGCCAAGCCTTGGTATTTTCAGTAATCATTACCTGCCTGATATCAGTCCCACTCCCAACCTGGGAAGTCTTGTGCACGCGTGTACTAGAACCTGTGCTGCATTGCATTCAAGCCTGGTTGTCTAGGACAGACTGGGATAATAGCCGGAGCTTCAGACGAGGTCTAGAGGTCTTCGGTGTAGCAGAGGGAAAAGTGTTGGTGTCCACTCCAAGGAGAATTGGCTTTGCCTTCAGGACAGAGAGGATAAAATCCCTTCATCCTCGTGTGTACATATGATCCCTGTAACCCACATAATACCCTTCCAGATGCACACGTTAAAATACACACACAGGGCCACAGACCCAGTCCCAGACCCAGATGTAAAGCATACATGCAAGCAGCACTTCCTGCCTCTCTAACCTTTACCATACTGTGTCTGGCAGGCCTGCGAGGGTCTTGAGGCTGCAGAGGCCGTCACCTGGTAAACCGCATACTCCACACTCACTCCGTGAAGACACAGTTCTCGGCCTTTTAAAACAAATGGACAATATTCCTTTGGATGCTTGCTTAGGGGTTTATTTCAACTTGTGTGCACCATGCTGTCCTGAGCAGGAGTGTGAACATACCTCTCATTCCTTCTGCGATAAAGGAGAGACCACATTGCTGGAGCATGGGGTGTGTTGGTTGGTTCTGACGGTCAGCTTGATTGGGCTTTGAAAGCCCTAGGGAATTGGCGGGGCTCAGACAGCTAGTGGTGTGTCTGAGGGTTTTTCTAGAGCTGATTACATCATGAGGGCTTTGACTTCATCTTTGGCCTGATCTGTGGATGGAGTCATATGACACCATTTTGGGGGAAGTGAGGAACTTCCTAGTTGGAGAAGGTCAGTCACTGGGTCCATAGCAATAATTATAAAATGCCTTAGTCCCAATGAACTCTGTTTATTATTGTGTCTCCTTTAGACTAAAAAGCAAAACAATCTCATAGTTTAAGTTGGTATGGATTTTTGTGTGCTGATGTTAGAAATTCAAAGTTACATTTTTTTTATAACATCCTGTGTGTGTGTGATTCAAACCTGGCTTAAAATATTCTAAAATATTCTTTATATGATGATGAGGTTTCAAGGTTACAAAGGTCTATTCAGATTAAGGAAAGCTAATTTAAAATATATGCCTAACTATTTATGTCTTTGCTAGTACGTGGTCACTGTACGTTTGTTTCCGACCTGTCTTGAATGTGGTCTGAAAGGGGTGTGCAATAGCCCAGTTTCAGAGCTATCAATAAAGTGAAGCAGCATTAAATAGCAGTAGAGCAGTGTGAAATAATTTCAAAATGATCCGTATTTAAATAACATCTGAATCCCGATTATGTTAGGGATCCGGTAAAGCCAGAAGAGCCAGAGGTGAATTGGGCCTGCGAGGCTGGCGGAAGGGGCAAGGAGCAGCATCCATCCACACATTCAAGAATCATAAAACATCTTCCACATAGTGAACTCCCTGTTTATTACTGTGTCTCCTTTTAGACTAAGAAAGCAGAAACAAGCTCCTATTTTAAGTTGGTATGGGTTTTTGTGTGATAATGTTAGAAATTCAGAGTTCTATTTTTACAACATCCCGTGTCTATGGTTCAAGCCCTCCTGCTGCTGCATTCTCTTTCATAATCATTAGGGACTGGAACCCAAGAAAATGTGAGGTGTCCCATTGGCAGTGCCCCAGGGACGAGGGGCTAGATGGCTCATTGAGAACCATGAGCCTGTGGACTAAGGAGATCTGGGGGAGGAGATGTTTCCCATCTGTGCATTTGTACTGAACATTGCTCTTCCAATAGAATGACTAAGACAGGCAGTACTTTTACATTCTATTGAACCTTATTAGGTATGGTTATGTGTGTGTTGATAGGGTGTCATATGTCCCAAGCTGGCCTTGGACCTAGAGTTTTCTGTGTAGTCTGAAGGTGACTTGGAACTCCTCATCTTCCTGTAGTCACCACCCAAGTGCTGTGGCTGTGGATAGGCATCAGCGCGCCCAGTCCAGGCGGTTGCACCCAGTGTTAGGCAAACACTACCAGCTGAGACATATCTTTTTTTTAAACTTAAATTTATTCAATGCCCCACACTCCTCGTCACCCTTCCCACAATCCTCCCCCCATCTCCTCTCTCTTTCTCCTCTAAGTGTGTGGGGACCTCCATGGGTATCCCCCACCATCTTGCCACATCAGGTCTCTGAGAGGTTAGGTGCATCCTCTCCCACTGAGGCCAGACAAGGCAGCCCAGCTAGAAGAACATATCCCATGTACAGCCAACAGCTTTAGGGACAGCCCCTGCTCCAGTTGTTTGGGACCCACATGAAGACTGAGCTGCACATCTGCTACATATGTGCGGGGAGGCCTAGGTCCAGACCGAGTATGTTCTTTGGTTGGTGCTGGGTCATATCTTTAGCCTAGCTTTTACATTTTTTTCCCCAGATCCTTAGTTGCCAAATCCCAAGACCGATTGCCGCTGGCTTGTGGTGGGTGACAGTGAACCGTCAGGGATTCAGGGGTTCTTTTCATCCTCTGTAAAAAATGTCTATATATACTGTTAACCTTGGAGTACCGTGCAGTGTTAGAGAAGCATCCGAGAAACAGTAAAAGAGCAATATAAGGAACTGTGTCATTGTGGGGTGGGTTTTGAGATTTCAAAAAGCCTGTGTCAGGCCCAGTTTCACTCTGCCTCCTTTTTGTGGATTATGTGTAAATCTCAGCTCCTTTGCCTGCCCATGCCTGCCTGCCTGCTGCCATGCTCCCAGTCATGATGATCTTGGACCAACCCTCTGAAACTGTAAGCAAGCCCCCAATTGAATGCTTTCTTTAATAAATTGCCTTGGTCATGGTGTCTCATCACAGCAATAGAACAGTAACTAAGATATGGTGGAATAATAATATGGCCGGTGGGTGGAGCCAACTATGCTCTCCAGGAGGAAAC
The DNA here is from genome assembly GCF_000001635.26 of Mus musculus. Classification (NCBI taxonomy): domain Eukaryota; kingdom Metazoa; phylum Chordata; class Mammalia; order Rodentia; family Muridae; genus Mus; species Mus musculus. The sequence goes on from NC_000078.6 coordinate 103,698,686, forward strand.
CCTTACTGTACTGGTACTGTAGGTCCCAACAAAAACCTGTGGCTCAGGAGGTCAGAGACACAATAGACACATACATTTGTTAAATGTATGTGATGTGTCTGTCAGTTTACCTTCTGAACATATATGTTGATTCCCATGGATTACTGTTACTGGTAGCCTAGGTCAGGAAAGCTTCTTTTTGCAGTGGATGGTGATTACCACAGAGTTTCCAACAGCCAAATTGTTAATGCTAATCCAGCTGCTGTGGCCCAGTGGCCTAATGCTCAGCTCTACGTGCAAGAAAATGACTGTACCAGCTAAGCCTCAGGGATAGTAGAAGAGGAAGCCAAGGAAGGGGCCGGGTGTTGTGTAGCTTCTTTTTCCAGATGGAAACATTTTCTCATGGAGGCAGAGGAACCTCAGAGGCTCAAGAAACAAGATTCGCCAGGCCCCTTCCTGAGACGACATAAGCAAGGCATAACTGCCCAGATGGGCATCTCTTCACTTGTGTAGCTGCCTATAAGTTGTGTGAGGAACTGCAGCCACACTGCTTTCCAGATGTCTCATCCCGGCTGCTGTGTGAGGCTGCTCAGTTCAGTTTCCCTAGGCTGCTCGTGTAAATATTCACACACTCACATATTCTTGTGAAGAACTCCAATGTGTGTATTCACTCATTTGCTCACCAAGCAGGACTTGGATAAAAAGGAAAAAAAACCAAACTATTTTATTATTTTATTTTGGTTTGTCATTGCCTTCTTTATCTGGGGTGAAGAGTACTAGCCTCCCTGGAATAATTCATCTAATACTCGAGCTTGAAGTCATCTAGGATGATAATCTGGGAGAGAAAATAGAGAGCCTGATGCTCACGTGTAATTGTGTGAGTGTGGTGTGGGATACCTTACGATGCCAATGAACAAAGGAAGGTTGAGGGTTTCATCTTTGATGACGAGTAGGAAGGACCTGTTGAAAGCCACAGTCAGGACTTTAGGCCACAAAACATTGTAAAACTTTGGAACTTCTTGGTCTTCTCCAGCTCTAGTTTCAGTTCCCAGCACAGCTTTTATGCACAGCCTAGAAAGACAGAGATGGGGAGGGGGAGAGAGAGAGGGAGGGAGGGAGGGAGGGAGGGAGGGAGGGAGGGAGGGAGGGAGAGAGAGAGACACAGAGAGAGAGAGAATGAGAGAGAGAGAGAGGGAGAGGGAGAGAGAGGGAGGGAGAGGGAGAGGGAGAGGGAGAGAGAGGCAGAGGCATGTCAGAAACTATGACATCCCCACTTGAGGCTGAAGTAAGATTCAAGGAGGGCAACCCTGGGCCATCTTCCTCCTGGACACTCTTACCTTATCCATTACTGCCTCTCTCCATAACCACTCAGAATTTTCCCTGACTTGGCCTTCTTTTTTATTTTCTCCCTTTCTGACCCCTATATCTCATACTCCTTGATGCAGCCTGAAACCTCAGAGGGGAAGGACCTCTCTGTACCCTATGTTCTCTGTGTCCCTTTTCAAGTGCATAGTATTTAGCTTCTTGAGTCAAAGACTCTGAATGTGACCCTCAGAGTGCACAAACTCGCCAAATCTACAGCTCATGTTCAACCGCCCTTATTTTGAGTTTACTGATTTTCCAGTAACTGTTGGCTTCCTTGGTTAACTGACCCATAAATTGGACTTTGTGGTTCAGTTGTCACTTTGTGGAAGATTCGATTCGCTTATTCTCCAGGAATTGTTGGCTCCCTTGGTTACCCATAATTTGGACTTTGTGGTTCACTTGTCACTTTGTGGAAGATTCTAGAACATTCTCTGAAGTCACTGAGCCTAAGACTCCCCCAATAAGTATGAGAAACCAACACAAAAGCAGTATAAGGCCTTGGGCAAAGATTGCCAAGGAAACACCTCAGAAAAAAACATGGTACTGTCTGCCAGGGAAGTCATTTCCCAGCTCTGACCTTTGAGCTTACCCTGTCTAGCTACCTCCTGAGACCTGGGCCTTGCTCACCTGCCTTCTCCACCCTCAGTCTCATGCCCAAGTTGTGCCCTCTGCATTCCCTTCTGCTCTCTAGACACCTGGAATTACTCATTGGTTAGGTGGCCTTACCTTGGACAGTTTCACAGGACCATCCATTGTGACTTTTGAGAGGTCAGCCTTGCTGCTGAAGATCTGGGTGATGCCTAGCTGCCTCATGACTGTTATCAGGTCATAGGTGGCAGAGATGGTAAATTTGGGGAAAATAAGTTGGCAAACCCTTCAAAGGGAAGAAAAACAAAGTCTCATGGCCTTTCCTGTTCTTCTGGGACCCACCATGTTGGGAAAGTGTTTCCTTTCTCATTTACTGCTAACAGTGGTCTCTGACCATAGCAGTAGCTCCTCAAGTTCCATCTCCTCTGAGAAATTCTCCTGACAGAATCAAGATGCTCACATGGAACCCTGCCTCACCTCCCTCTTGGTAGCTAGGAACGCTCCTGAGAGTTAGCAGGAGCTGATGCAACGGAGTGGTATCTACTCAGACAAGAAGAGTAGAGTGACCCTATACACTGAAGGAGGCCGGGGAACAAAAAGTTCTTTAGCTCTGTGACTCGTTCTAATCTCAGCTCCATCTTGTCCTCTGTTCTCTGCTGGGAGTCCAGGGTCTTAGGGCTGTACTCAACAGAGAGCGCCTCTGCCTACACTTGCCTCAGGCTAATGACAGGGATAGCAGGGCCTGGGGGCACTGATGGAGAACACACTCTGACTTTTTGGCTCTTGGGAACCCAGTAAAACACACTCAAGAGTGACAAGAGAACAGAGCCTCCTGCAAATGTGCCCCGAGGTCCACCCTTAATCTTTTCTTCTCTAGGCCTCTTCAGCCAAGCTCTGCAAGTGTCCAGAATGAGAGACAACCGACCCAGATGAACTCATTCTCTGAGAGGAGTGCCTTTTCAAGGAGAGTCCAAGGCCCAAGCACCTCATACTCCGGGGAAAATATCAATTTCTTTTTTTAGCAATCCATATAATGTTCAAGACTACAGTGATTCAGATTAGTACTCAGGACAGAAAACTTGCCCAGCAACAATAACTTTACCAATGCCCATTCCTGTCTCAGGGTTTCTTAACCAATGGACTGCATGTGTCCTAGAAACTTATAGAAATTCCTCCTGTGTCCCTTTTAGATTTCCCTTGCATTATCCTCCTTCAGTGTGCTGGTGGTCATTCTTTGCTGCTCCAGGACAACTGTCTTCTCTGGAAATTCTCAGACTGACATCTCTGGTGCACACTCTGTCCTGGAAATTGTACCAATTGGGGTCTTTATCTCAAAGCCCAACTTTGTTCACAAAGCCCAGCAGCATACATTTGGAAGGCTCAGTGTGTTTGATGTGAAAGCAATTTCAAACATCAGGACCACAGAATTCCCAGTGAGCATTGCTGGGGTATACAAGTTGGCTAGCACTGTTTTCAAGAGGTTCTAGGTCTTGAGTAGTAGCTGTCACCAGGGATGGGGGGTCCATCTGCCACAGCTGGGCTGGTGGCCAGTCCTGAGGGGTGAACTGATGATAGAGGATAGGACAGTTCTGAATAGGCCCACATACTGGGGAATCACCTTGGGTTAATATGCTTATGAAGGCGATTGAGGTACTCATGGCTCAGGCTCTGTACCAGCTGCTGCATCTTCCCAAGGTCTGGCAGAATGAAGATGGCCATGGCATTCCCTACAAAGTGCTGTACCAGCACCCAGCTGGACAGACTCTCATCCTTGTGCAGGTAAAATTTACCCAAGCAGTTGACCATGGTCACAATATCTACCTTGCCTGGATCCAGGTAGAACTTAGCTTTCAGAACATGATCATCATCAACTTCAACGTTCTGGATTCCTGGGGAGTGGGAAGAGGCAATCAGCAAGTGGTAGGATCAAAATTTAGCTAAATGTCAGATCAAGTGTTCCCCTGGCCCCTTGTGAGATGCTACCCTCTTAGCCTCAGCTTCATCAAGTATCAATGATGCACTGAGTGTGACCACAAAAGTCTGCCCAACAGACTTTTTGATGATCACCTGAAGCTGTAGAGGATATAGAATACGTTTGTGTTGGACTAATTATTGGAAAATTTGCAACTTCCTTCCTCCCTCCCTGCTTTTTCTCTTTTGGATATTAGGCATATTTGATAGTTTCCTTAGGACTTGTTTGTGGTAGAAACTGAACTAAGGACCTCCCATGTAGTCAGGCCACTCTCCATCACCGAGGTACAACTCTGCCCCTGCCTGGAGATTCTCAGTGAACACTGCAAGCTCCTCAGTCAAACTTCACTGCTGAAAGATCCTGCGCCTTTCAGATAATCATTCAGTCTGTATTCAGGGACAGTTCATATGTGCAGATGCCAGGACAGAGTCTCCTCGGCTGTGCACAAGTGTCACCACTGAGACCATCAGAGATGGCAGAGCCTCAAGGACTGAGCTCATTGGAAAGGAGCAGATGATGGAGCTGGAGACAAGACCCATCTTTGTCACAGCAGAGTTGTGTAGGACTCTGCCCAGGGTCAAGGATGCCATGATGGAGGGAAGACATTTTAGCCTTGATTTCCAGCCCCTACCAGAGGGGCTTAAATATTAACTTAAATATTCTTAGACAGGATCAGGGGTGGTGGTGCAGGAATTAGTTGCTCTGGGTAACTATTAGCTCTTCCATGACCAGAGAGCAATGGTTAGCTTTCACTATGAAGGTGAGATGGTCATATCTCAAATAGTAAAATGATTTTTTCTGTTTTTCTCTTTTGGATACCATGGTTACTGTGTAGTTGAGTAACAGGGGCCTCCATGCCTGATGAAGTTAATTTGATCCCTGGAGCCTAGATGGTAGGTAAGAACCACAGTAGAAGGAAGGAATTGACAACCATGGGTTGTATCTGGTGTGACCACCATAAGTGTTTTATGGCATGTGTAGATATATACCTACTCACAAAAGTAAGTAAATATATGTAAAATGCCACCACTTCTCACTTAAAGCTAGTGATATCCATGCTACCAAGGAATTGTCATAGGTCATTGTGTGACTTAATCATCATCAAATGATGGGGCCAGTCAAGTGATCTCCATGACATACACACCGTACTCATCATCATTTCTGATCCTATAATGAGCAGCACCCCAACTGTCCCAAGGCGATTATCATTTATGAGCCCACCAGACTTCTCCCCAACCTGTCTGCTTTGACAAGTACTTCCTCTTCTAAATGAACTCTTACCTGCTCAGTTTCTTGCCCATCTATAAATTCTTTTCTAGTTGAGAATAAGAGCTTGAACCCCAGGGTTCTGACCTCCATGGTTGCCCTCCCAGTGCAAGCCCTACTTTACCTTCAAAGTAGATGTAGTTCACCAAGGCCAGAACTGTGTCTACCGGCAGTTCCTTGAGCACCTGTACTATATGACCATAGCTTTGCTTCTCCACGTGTTTGTTGACCTGTGTCATGGCTGCTCGAGTGTCCCAGAAGTCTATGGGAATGACTTCTGAGTGGTATGACTCTGTCACCACATTTTTGAACTTGCTTGCCACCTTCAGATGCTTATCAATGAACAGGCTGCTGCCCATGGTCAGCTGGAGCTGCTGATTTGGCTGGAAGAGTGTATGGAGGAAATATTGGAAGCACTTGTGTACCTCCCTTTCCGTCATGTCTATGAGACTGAGCCTCAGCCCCTTCAGGATTTGATGGTGAGTGCTGCCCTTAGCTCCCAGGGAGAGCATTTCAAAGGCGGCCATAATGTTCACTGGGGAGAACACAATGTTGGTTCGTTTGGGCCAACGGATTGCCTTCTCAAGCAAGAACAAGGAGATGTTGGTGATGGTGGGTGTAATTTTCCGACATTGGGGGAGCTCCTGGTCCTTGTTGTCATGGTATAAGGCATCTGTCTCTTGGTAACCTTTAGTCTGGGAGCCAGGGAACACATAGCATAGACTGGCTAGCAAGAAGAAGTTGCGATAGAAATAGGGTGGCATTGTCCTGTAAGACAAAGAAGGTTATAAAAACCCTAAATCAGGACCAAGGTAACTCACTGGCCAGCCCAACCGTTGACAGCAAGTAAGAGCAACTGGTTTACTAAAACTGTGTACCCAACTGGGCTCAGAGTGCTCTGCATCCTCATGATGGAAAGAAGCAGATGAGACCACTACTGTCACGAGAGCTCAGTTACTTTGTTACTTTGGTTTTCTTTTAAAAAATTTGCTCTGTGTGTGTGTGTGTGTGTGTGTGTGTGTGTGTGTGTGTGTGTGTAAATGCTCACCAGTATATAAAGGTCAAAGGACAATGGGTGGGAGTTTGGTCTCTCCTACCATGTTACCATGTGGCTCCAGGAATCACTCAGGATCACCAAGCATGACAGTGGCCATCTTACCCTCTACACCCCTCCCCCACTGCTTTTTTGTTGAAGTCCTGCAGTGGAAGCAATTATGGCCTTCCATTTCCTGATGAGAGAGTCAAAGTCCAGCGAGGTGAAAGCCCAATCCCAAAGTCAGTGCTCAGGCACAGTGACAAAACCAGATCCCACAGTGGGCTGTCTGGACCCAGACTGCCTCTGCTTTTGACAGCTCTCCATGTATCTGCAGTGATTGTAAGTTGCAAGTGCCATGGCCCAATTTTACTAGGAGTAAGGACTAAGGCATAGTAGATAAAATGGAATCACAAAAGATTACCCAATGAGGGGGTCAGACCAGGATGAGGAGGAGTGTGCTGTTTTCTAGAAGGGTGGGTAGTTTCCATTGGCTTTCATGATTTCATGGGCAGAGAAGCTGCTGGCCAGACAGGGGAGGATCTTGTGCTGAGGTTCCCTAATGGCACAAACTTCTGTCATTTCCCTCTTAACCCAACTACAGCTACCTTCACATTATAGGTTACTTAAGCATGGCTTGCTTTTAGTCCAAGTTCCGGGGCATTCTGAGCCTGGGGATTCCTGCTGATCTCAAGCTTATGAATTACACTATGTTCTGGAGGCATTTGTGGCCATTACCTATGGGTTCCAGACAACTGGCTCCATCAGATTGACAGGGAAGGAAAAGCAAGATTCAGAGTAGTTTCACAACGTCATCAAGGTTACTCAGCCAGGAAAACTGAGCTGGGTTAGGCTAGTCTCCAGCTGCTGGCATGTGCTCTGTGTGCAGCTGAGGCAGTTCCTGTGGCTCTGCCTGCATTGGGCGTGTGGCTTAGGCTCAGAGATAGGCACAGAGAATAGCAAGAGGGTTTTTTTTTTGGTGGGGGGCAGGGGGTAGGGTTCCATTAACTTGTTGGATGATACCTCTGGCAGCTCAGCAGATCCTCTCTGTATCCTGCCACCTGAAGTCAGTCAAGGAGAATCAAGGACCTCTAGAGAGAAACAGTTTTGGGGGTTATGAGGAGGCAAGGAAAAACAAATCTTGATTCTGGATTCTGATTTGGACTTTGACACCAGCCATTTTGTTACAACAAATACTTAAACTTGTCTACATCTTGTTTTAGACAAGGTAGCCGGGGTTGGGGAGGGAGTAAGAATTAAAAGAGAGAGCAATCTGTCACCAGGATGTGACCTTGGGGCAATACGGGATGGGGGTTGGGGGGGGTGGGAAAGAGGAACGAGATAGGTTTTGTAAACTCCTAGTCGTCAACACTAGCTGGGGGCATGGAGCAGAGATGGAATTTGGAGTTGTGAACCCAGATAAGAATGAGTGTGGAGGAGGGAACAGAGGGACACACAGGTTATCTGGAGAGTTAATGAACACATCTCTTCCTCATGGGAGTTCCCATGAGGAAATCAAGGACAGACAGCACCTGGGCAGGAAGGTGGGGGCCCTGAGAGCAGAGGCCAAGGACTTCAGACAGAGCTCTGGAATTTAGATTTGAAAAAAATCTAGGTCTGAAAGGGGTCCTTTCTTTTCTAAGGCAGTCAAGAGCCATTAAACCCCAAAGCCATACTCTAGGTCTGCAGCGTGGTCTGGGTTCCAAAAGCATCAGGGAAAAGAACCCCAAAGATGGAACAAGTGTAGGGGGAAAAAGAGTGGGATTCCCTTAAGCAGGTCTTCTGAAGTGGGTATCCAGAGTTGGGCAGGGGTCCTAAGGCTAGTAACCCAGGCTGAAGAGGAACTTCAACAATGGACCAGGTCAGCCCTGACCAATGCTCCTCAGTGTCCCCACTATGTGCTATGTGCTAGAAAGAGGCTGTTCTTATGTCTAGGCTCTGCCCACAAGAACTACACCTAATGCCTGTTTCCTCTTTTGTGTAGATGGTGCCATAGCTTGGGTTGCTGATTGTGACACGTAGTGCCCACGTGTCAGCCCCTTCCTCGCTGGCGAAGGACTTACTGAGAGTAGTCGGCTGGAGCCAGTGGGAGGCTGGTAGGCTAGATGTGTAGTACTGGTTGTTCCTCATTCTCTTATCCTGGGGCTTTATAGGATGGCAAAGGGTATGCGATACTTGGTCCTTACATGCCCTGGACCCTCTGTACCAATGCATGTGAGCCTGGTCAGGTGATGGTGTGTCCTGAGGGCTTGGTTGTTCTTCCCTGAGCCGACTTAGTCCAGCATAACCAGACAGAGCCATCCATCTGGAAAGGAAAATGTGAGGAGCCCTGTGGCCATGGCAGCCTACCTCAGAGAGCTACTGATGGAGGCCGTGGGTCATCCAGGAAAGTCTTCTGCACGCAACAGCGATGGCCTCAGTGAAGCATGGACCTCTCCCTTCATCTTTTTATATGCCACACAACCTTGCAGTCTGGAGGTGGGACTCAGGGCCAACCTGGAGGCTAATGCTTAGCATCACCTGCTTCTCTCCTGCCCTCCGTGTCCCACATGTCCCCTCTCTGAGAAGGTTATCCACCTGCTGGGCTCTTGGCCCCGAGTTTTCAGTGTTAACTGCATGGAAAAAGGCATTTGCTGATATCATCAGGATAGGAATGTTCACCCAGGGAAAGTCTTTGGATTTGACCTCCCAATGTCATCCCAAGGAGCCTCATTGGAGAGTGGCTAAGAGAATAACGAGAGAGAGAGATAGAGGAGGCAAGGGAAGGACTATTCTTTACAGAGTGTAACTAGCATAAGGGGGTTACATGAGTCACGTCAGCGGCTTCATGGAACCATTGCACTTGACTATTGATACATACATCCTCAGGGGAGGACCCTGAGGGCAAAGACCCCAAGGCCCAGAGCTGCTGAGGAACCTATGTCAGGCTGTGCATCCGACTCTTCCACATTGCAGCCCGATTTATCCTGGCTGGTATTTTTATTGTTGCTGGAGAAGGAGCTTGCTTCAGGGAGAGAACACAGTTCCCTTATTCCTGTTCCAGGAGCCACCACGTGGGCTCTATGATGTAGGTTTATCTCAGGCTGGCACTGAGCTCTGAGGAGGCTGTGTGTTGTCCCTTACACCCTGGGGACCTTCCTAAAACCTCAGAAGCCTTGCTCAGCTTGCAGGTTACACGGGAGTGGTGGGGGAGGGGTGGCTGCTATCTGGCTTTTCTCGGGATTCAGGAAAGGATTTAAACTCCATGCTGACCCTGCATGATACTGACTGACTGACTGACTGATACCCCTCCCCCACTACGGAGCCACTCGCCCTTCAGATGGCACCTGGGACTCAAGTCTTGTCATGAGGAAGTCTACCCGTTGCTAGGGTCCACTTTTGGGTATGCAGAGAGTATTTCAGCAGGATTCTGGGAGGGGACTTGATGTGTAGGCTGCACCTCCCATTTCTGATTGAGTTTCTCTCTAGGATCTGAGAAGGCCCTGCCTCTGTCCTTGCATTGCAGCAGGTCTCAGTGGGGTCCACACTGTTAGCCCAACTCACAGCTCTCAGGCTCACCGCTGATTCCCATGCTGTTTCCTTATCATAGGCGAGGGAACATGAGAACATTAGCTATGCCATCCTTCACTGAGCTCAGAGGGTTTTTTTTTTTTTGTATCCTACTTTGATCTCTCTGTCCCAGAGCAGAGAGGGGACCCTCACTTTGGGGCACCCAGCATTCCTGCAGTGTTACAAGTAGTTTGTCTTAGAACAGAGCAGTTGAGATTGTGTGCACATGGCTACAATGATGGAGCATATGACCAGCCTTGGGCATACCATAGAAAGGGGACCAAGGCAACCTGTGTACCCAAGGCTGCCCCAGATTTCCTTTATTCACAATAAGCTGGCAAAATACTCTATGGCCACAGACGGTGTCATCTGAGTGAAGCTGGTTTTACAAACAAGCAGGAGATAAGCCCGGGCTTCTATCCTGGTTAAAGAAGGGGGGGGGGGGAAGAAAGGAAGCAGGTTACACACTAAAAAAGCAGGGTGCCCTTGCTGGGATAGTGCATAGCAGTGCTGAGTGATCAAAGAACCCTGGAAACCCTAGAAAAGCTGGTGCTCCAGCACAGCAGGTGCCCACTACTGAAAGCTGGAGGCAGCCTACAAAATCTGCCCCAGGGAGGAACCATGTGGTCTTCAAGCAGCAAAGGCACAGGGGCAGGGTGGCCCAAGCCCTTGGGCCACATCCCACCCAATGTGACCCAGAAGCCAGACTTCCTAAGAGTCAATGCTTGCTCTACTGGCTTTCAGATGTGCATCTGAGTCATTCTTACTTCCTTTCTCTCTCTTATCATGTTAGAAATAGCACTCTTCTCCTGTGCCTGCTTTACCATTGTATCTTGGAAGTGTGTTGCTCAGTTTGGCCTTTTGCAGGGCATCAGCTCAGTTTACCTTGAGTCTCAACTGAGACAGTGTGCTTAGGCTTTGAGCAATCCTGCAACAGTTAAGATATTGTGGCTCTTGGGGGGTTAGAATAAACGTGCTTAGGTTTTTGAAATACAGAGACCTATGGTGACTAGAAGCAGAGACCTTGGTGGTCTGAATGTTGACAGTCCTCCCACCCCCCAAAGGCATCTCTAGTAATGTCCCACATCCTGTGATGGAGCATAGTGAAAGGTCATTAAGTCTTTGGGGAGAAGGTTCACCAAGGGGATTGTGGGACAAACCACTCTCTCTGGTTTGCCTTATCTCTGTCTGTTCCCACTGTGATATGCAGCCTTCACTAGAGCTAGGCAGATCACACTACTTAATCTTGGATGGAAACATCAAAACTGTGAGCAAAATAAATCCCATCACTCTGTAAATTTGGCTGCTTCAGGGATGTATTTCGGTCACTTGGAGGGGACCTTTTGTTTTTCCTTCATGTACAGGTGGACACTTTCTGTGAATTACACTGCTACAAACCCTGCTTACAAATTCCTTACCAAAATCCTCTAGCTACATTCAGGTACACGGCTGGGTAAATGTCCTATGACTGGTTAAATTGAGCAAAAATATTTGAGCATGAAAGAGCTTCTCTGACTGAGCATCATGGTGATCTAAGTAAGAAAGTTAAGGCCACTCCCTCCATGAGGTCAGCTGTATTCATAACTGGAGGAAGAAATGACATCAGGTTAGCTTAATGCACTCACATCTTACCTTGTGTGGACATAATTTGGAAGATTTCTGCCTAGGATTGGTTACAATCCAGTTGCTGCGATTGGGCCTTTTGCTGGAAGAACAGAAGGGAGAAGTGCTCAAATGAATTCACTTTGACCCAGAAGTGACTGGCATAGTTGGATGGTATATGTGCTTCAGATTGACCTTTCTACAAAGAAAACGAGAACCTACATCAATAAATACGTAAATTGTATTCTAATACATACAAGATCTTAGTAAAGTTGTGCCTGGAACTTCAGCGTGCTTAGGACCTCGATAAAGGTATGTGACTTGCTGACCACCTGATTAAGGATGGCATTCTAGAAAGATGCAAGAGAAACCTACTTAGAAGGAGAAAGAGAGGGAGAGGGAGAATTGGGAGAAGGGGAAGGGATGGGGGGAGAGGGGAGAGGGGAGAGGAAGAGAGAGACTGGTAGCAAAGTCCTAAATCATGTAGGTAAAACAGGCCTGGTCTCCGTAACCTTCAGGAATGGAAAGAGCATCACCTAGTGGTGATCCTATGGATCATGGCTTTCAAATATGGCATGTGCAGTTGTGGACCTGACCCCACATTTCTTCTCTACAAGTTATTGATTTCACATGTTTTTGCCACAAAGGAAAACTAAGGCTATACAGAGAATTTTGTGATTTTGAGCTCACCCCATCCCCAATCATTTTGACTTCCTCCTACACTGTAAGTCTTTGGTAAAGCTTTTCACACATTGTCACCCTTTGAGGAAATGAAGAGTGTTAGGATGGAAATGTAGGAGCTGTTAAGAAGAAAGAGTCATTGTGGAGACAGACCTTGTCATTGGCTCTACATTGGCTACAAGTTTCATCCTTTTTGCTGTGATAGAATACCCAGACAGAAAGCAATTTAAGGGAGAAAGAGATTGTTTTAGCTCATAGTCTCAGATTGCTGTCTATAACTGTGGGGAAGTCAAGACGGGAGCTTCCAACCCACAATCAAGAACAGAGAGAAATGAATGCATGCTTACCTGCTTGCTTCTGCTCAACTTGGTTTCTCCACTCTTAGATAGTTGAGGGCCCTATGCATAGGGAATGGTGCTGTTCACAGTGGACTGGGACTTCCTGCCTTAATTAAAATAAGAAAATCCCCTACAGACGTGCCCCCAGGCAATCCTTAGTGAGACTCTTCAGGGATGATTGTAGGTTGTGTCAAGTTGACAATTATACCTCCCTATTACATGACTTACGTCCTACAAGCCTATCTTCTTTGAAGACTTGGCATGCTTAGCTTCCTCTTTATGTTCAATGGGTGTGTAGTCCTAGGGCCCAAGAGGATCATCTTCAGTTGTCAAGTGTGAACCCACACTTTTATGCTCCTAATTATAGCTGCAGAACAGGTAGTGAGAAGAAATTGGTAGGTTTATTTCCAGTGAGGTCAAAAGACAGTAATTTCCAGGAGAACCAACCATGGAGTTCTTGACTGTGACCAGTTTGGCTGGCGTCAGCCAGTGGGCTGAGAAAAACTTTGATTTGATGAGAATAAACCCTTGCACAGTGTACTAAAAAGCCTTATAACATTTAGTCACCAGAATTCAGCAAGGTGGGAGATCTTTGGAGATGAGCCCTTCCAGTAATTATCTCCTAAGGGTTCCTAGTACCCAAGGCCTGCTTCGGATTGTACCACTAGAGGGTGTCATGTGCCACAGCTCCCTTCTGCCCACCACTGTCCCTCCCAGCTGCCAGACACTGACAAAAACATAAGTCCTTTAGAGAGCAGCACTTGCAGAGGCCCTCCTTGTGGACCCATCATCTCTCTCCGGAGCCCCAAAACATCTCATTGGTGTTAACACCACCATAGTAAAACAAAACAGAACAGAAATAAAAAACAAAACAAAAAAAAAACAAAAACAAACAAAAAACCAAAAAACCAACAAACAAACAAACAAACAAAAAACCCAAAAAACCAAAAAAACCAAAAACCAAAAACCAAAAAACAAAAACCCAACCAACTCAACCAGAAAAAATAACATCCACAGCCTAGGTCTTCAGCGCAGCCATAAACACTGCTGATAGGACTATAAATGAGCTGCACAGAGACCACACTGGTGAGTGCATCCAGGATTCAAATGAACACACCACACCTCACAGATACCCAGCCCGACCCATAGGAAATAGAGTCTTGCCATTAATCAAAGCCCACAGAGTTGGAGAAGGCAGATGCTGCTTTAGAAGCGGGCAGACACACAAAGATACAAGGAAGAAAAAGTTAGGGAGCATGGTGTCTCCAGTGGGACAAAGGAATTTCCCTGTCCCAGATTCCCCATCTCAAAGGGATTTAAGCGATTCTTGAAAATTGAATTTATTTATTTTATTTAGTTTTAAATTTTTGCAACCTTTTATTTTATTTTTTTGTTAGACTTTTTTTATTAGATATTTTCTTTATTTACATTTCAAATGCTATCCCGAAAGTTCCCTCTAAAATGATATTCTCCTGAGTACTCAGGAATACACAAGAGAATGCAAATGAACAGCTCAGTGAACGATTAAAGAAATTGTTAAGCTCCAAATGAGAAACTTCAAAAGTCACAGATAATCATGGAAAAAATCAACAGGTTTTGTAGATGAAGAAGTCAATGTATGTGTTTTTAAAAATATCATTGAGAGTCACAACAGCCATCTAGATCAAGCAGAAAAAAAAAGAATGCCTTTTTAGATCTTTGCACATGGCGGGCACGTCTCTACCATTAAGATGACCTGTCAATGACCTGTCTTGAGCACATAAGCCAGGTAGGGGTTGTGGAGTGAGAGAATCAAGAATAGGTTTATCTGACAAGGCTGTTGATATGATGCTATAGAAATAGATATTCCCATCATGGTGATAAAAGTGAGAGAGGAGACGACTAGAAAACGTAATTAATGAAATAGGGCAAGGCTCCTCGCCTGGGAGAGAAACATGGACTCCCGATCTATGAAACTCATAGACTCCCAGCTGCACCCACAAGCGCATTCCAAACAAGTTAAAAGTCAAAGGTGAAGGGTCACAAAGGCAGCAAGAGAGCAAGTGGGGATGTTTCCTGTAAGGGAGTCTTCCTTAGACTAAAAACAGAAGGCTCAGTGGGAACCTTGCGCTTCCCTAGAGGATGAAAAGCCATTCTCAAACTGCTAAACAAAAAGTCCTATACAGCTGAGAACATTACAGCCTCTTCAAAGATGGTGGACAGAAATGAAGTCCTAAGACAAGCAAACCTATCCAATGCTGTGATTTTCCGTGGTCTATCTTCTTTATTACAACCTCACCACCCTTAGTTTAGGGGTTCCAGGGGTGCCTGGTCAGAAAGACACTTGTTCCATAGAAGTGTCAGGGGGAACACCCTATGGTGTAAAGCCACAACATAAGAATGGCCGACAAAGCATACCCAATTCCTGGGTAAGAACTTTATTGGCTCAGTTGGGTTGGGTACAAACACATAATGGTTTGATCGCTCTGTGCCTTGAGGCTCCTCAAATTCCCACAAATGCCCCAGCCTGAGACCCAGTGAGAGGACCTGATCTTAGAGTCTTATTGTTTGTGCTCTACCCATAATGAGTGCTTCAATCTGATTTAAAACACAGGTCACCCAAGGCAGCATGGTTAAACTTGTTCAACAAGAGGACTATGAACTAAAATTCTCAGGGGCAGGGGGAGTCCTGTGTTAGAGATTCCTCAAGGCTGATCACGTGGTTAGAGCTTTTGTGGCTGCATTTACAGGTCAGGAGGTACATAATCCAGGGTTTTCTTTAGCCTCTTCTGTAGCTCTCCCCCCGCCCCAATCTCTTTATTTGACCTAGCATTCTTGTGACAAATAGGTTAATAGATATTTTTTTTTGAATTTACAAAAATGCATTCCTAAAGCTAGCCACCAGGTCTATTCCCTTATTTGGCCACTTCCTCCTCCTGAGGCTGACTTCCAAGGTCCAGCTCTCAAAGTATTGAAGTCCAGAAATCAAACTTTTAAAAATTTTCCTGATTTATAGCCTTATTTGTTCTGTCTCTGTCTCTGTCTCTCTCTCTGTCTCTGTCTCTGTCTCTCTGTCTGTCTGTCTGTCTTTCTGTCTCTCTCTCTCTCTCTCTCTCACACACACACACACACACACACACACACACACACACACACACACACACACACTACATGAAACTGTTTCCCTGGTGAAATGTCTTTGGGGTAAGCTAACTTGTGTTCCCAGGTCACAGACACTCATCCTTGACTCCCGAGTAAACTGTTCCCTCTGAGGTGAGGTCTGTGTTATTGTGTCAGAACAAACTGTGTTTGGAAACCCTCGCCCAGCCCCTACCAGGAAGAGCCTGTTGAAGTGGATAGATAGATTTTGAGGCGAGTCCCTCTTACTCCAACTGGTGTTCCTCGTGGGTTTGTCACTTCGCCTCTCGGTGAAACTACCCCATGTTTAATGTCAGCGAGACGGAGACCCAGCTGGAACAGGGTGGTGAGGGTGACTGGACCTTGAAAGCAATCATTTGTTGTGGGATTGATCACTTTCCCCACAAAAAGAAGGCAATTGGTTATTCATCTTTAATGACAAATACGAAGGGCCTGTTGAAGTAGATAGATAGATTTTGAGGCGAGTCCCTCTTACTTCAACTGGTGTTCCTTGTAGGTTTTGTCACTTCCTCTTCGAAGGTCAGTACAGTCTTGTGCACAGCCTATAGGGGAAGAAGCCAAGGTAGGTTGGAGGTAGGTTGTACCCAACCCAGGCCGAAGCCAAGCCCCATGTGTGAGCCTCATCCCCGGAAAGCCTCACTGTGGTCGTGTCCTTCCCATGCCCCCCTCAACCTTAACCCCAGTGGTCAATAGAAGCCTTTCCCTCTGTGTTCCTCCCCAACACAGACAGGTGGCTCGCCTCTCGGCTCAGCTCCTTTCCTGAATGGCACCTCTCAGTAGCCTTAGATGGCCCCTTCAGAGGGGCCCGCTGTACTTCGTGTCTCCTGTAAACACGTTCCCTTTCCCGTGTGTGAGGGGACAAAGGTTTCTGGAAGCGATCCTATATGAATATAGGTAAGTTGGATTCCAGGGAATTAATAGCCCTGGGCACATATAAAATTAAGAGTCACTGGGTCCCACTCAAGGAGATCATGGTGGGAGCATATGATTCCTTATCCTGTGTCTGCTCCCTGATCCTGCATTTGCCAAGATGTATCTGTGAGATGAGTCTGTGAGAACACCCGTGTCTCTGTCCCTCTGCCCCTTCCTCAGCCTCATGTCTCATCTGTCCCCACACTCCCTTTGGGCCTCCTGACAGCTAGGATACTGCCATGGTAACACGATCTCACCTTGTCGAGCTTCAGGGGAGCATCCTGTGTGACCTCTGAGAGGTCAGCATCATGGCTGAAGATCTTGGTGATGCCCAGTGTGCTCAGGATGGTCTTCAGATCATAGAATGTGGTTATAGAAAATCTGGGGAAGTACAAATCTGCAGTCCTGATGTATAGGAAAATATGAACGAGTTATTTAATGTCATGATATCATCAACAGCATCATCCTGTCTTGCCAGCTTCCCCCCACCCCCACCCCCACCTCACCCAGGAAGTCCTCCAGGGAGATTCAGTGAGTTCTGAGACTTGTTCTGTGTGACTCCCCAGGTTGAGCCTCAGCTGCCAGTTTCCATAGACAAGGCAAGGTCCATGGAGGGTCTATGCTAAGGGAACAGACCAGGCCTGGGCCTGTCACAGTCAGTAATCCTCTTGCTTTACTTGGCTTTCTGCTGGGCCCTGGGCCTCTCAGCAGGTGTGGGCTGAGATGTGAGACAGAACTCCTGTACATAGTTTACCTCAGGGCCATTTAAGGTATGGATTGTTACTCTCCTCAGCCAAGGGAGAGCAGGGCATGGAGTTCCTGACTAGTGCACAGGTTTAGTGATCTAGAGCAGGAGACGTATATTACAGAACTGTTGGCTTTCTGGGACCCTATAAGCCTCACTGGAGACTGATAGGCGCAGAGCCTTCTACAGTCATGCTCTCTGTGGCTGACCCTTTCCTGGTCTAGGTCCTTCCTCTCTTGTCTCCCATGAACTCTTCACTTTGACCTCCACTCCTGGCTGAGGTTGAGGCCTGAGACCTGTCTCCTTCTTTATGGTTCAGCCATGACATATGCTGTTGTTGAAAGCTCTGTGCTGGGATAGAGAATAGATCCTGAGGATAGAGTATGTCCATGCCAAGAAGAAGAAGAAGATGTTATTCTGAGCATCATTTGGTCTCTGAGCCTGTCCTACACTGTAGCAATGAGCTCTGTCTATAAACTCTGGCTGGTGGATGGGGGGGCCAGTCTTGAAGGACTTCAGTCATGTCATGTCATGGCTCTGAGGCTGGCTAGCAGTGTCTGGCTCCTGGAGTGGGGAAATCACCTTACACCAATAAGCTCTATGATATTTTCAAAGTGTCTTTGATTCAAGGTTTCCTCTAGCTCCTGCATCTTCCCTTGTTCAGGCAACATGAAGAAGTCAGTAGCATCGCCCATATGATGCTGTACCATCACCCAGCTGGACAGATCTAACAAGAAAAATCTATCCCACCAATGGATCATGAGCACTTTCACGGTCATGTCCGGGTTCACATGGAAGTCCTGTTCCACAATGTGTTCAACCTCAAAATCATCATACCATTTGCCTGCAGAGAAGAGAAGGGCATATCAGTAGGCGGTGGGGTCAAGACACAAGCTTAGCCTTGTGAGACACTCCCTCTGGGCCTCAGCTTTATCAGTTGTAATATTGGATGAGGAACAACCCATTGGGATGTTCAGTGGCTCTTAAAAAATAGTCTGCAGTGGTGGGAAGAGACCAAAAGATATATGTAGGTTAATTTCTGAGAACCTGACTCCAATGAAGAAGCAGTTTTGGTTCTTTTTCTTTGTGTGTGTGTGTGTGTGTGTGTGTGTGTGTGTGTGTGTGTGTGTGTTGAGCAATGCCTCACGGATGCTAAATGGAGACAAGTGGGCATAATCACATCTCCTCCCTCAAATCTGGGTATCTCTTTTTTGGTGCCCTTCTCTACCTTGAAAGTGGTACTTAAGTAAGCATCCTAGGAAAATCCAGTAGGAACCTTTAAATCTTTGTCTCCGGCCCACAGATAGTGTATGTGCCTGGAATGACCCCCTCTGCTGTACAAGAGTACTCCCCCCCATCAAGGCTTTCAAAGTGAGCAGGGTCCTCAGGGAACCACGAGCCTCGCTGGCAGCATTGGACAGACACTAGCCCTCCCTTACACAGATCAGAGCTGGGTCTCCTTGTGCTGATGTTTCCTCGGTGCTCTGGGCTGCATGGCTCTGCTGGGGAGTGTGAGGGAATATGATAGAAAGCTGTAGCCATGGATGGACTCTCCCCCGACCAACCTTCCTACAGGACACTTCCTGGAAGAGGTGGAAGTAATGATCGGGACATGGATTCATGAGGGCCTGATCAGCCAAGTGCTCAAAGCAAACAAGCCAGACTGAAAATCAAGGATATGAGATGAGCTTGTTTTTGCTTCAGCAATTACACATGCTGCTGTTGAAAATCCTGTGCTGGGCTCTGGATGTGTGGATGGGTGGAGTGTGTCTTCACCAAAGGGAAGATTCCTCTCCATTCTGAGCATTTTTCTCTGCCCTGAGCCTGGCCTATACTCTGCTAATGGGCACTGTATCTGTCTACAAGTTTAGGGCTATCCACTATAGCTCTGGCTAAGGGATGGGAGCCAGTCCTGAAGGGTCTCTATCATGTCATGGCTCAGAGGCTGGCTAGAAGTACCTGGTTCCTTGGACTAGGGAGTCATCTTAATAAACAATAATAGCCTCATTATGTAGGTGTCAAGGCAAGCATTTGTGCTATTTGACAACAGTGGTATTTCTTTCCTGGTGATAAGCTAGTCCATTCACATTGCAAGCATGTGAGTTGGCTGTCTTTATATCATGACTAATGAGTGGTGAAGACCAGATTTGAACTCAGGTCTCATACATACACTTCATTGCTGGCTCTGTTCTGTTACTCCAGACTTTACCAAACTAAGACTTTATTCAAATCACTATGCATTCATGCCATCTGCAGCACTTTGCTTGTATGGCTAGCAACTGATGAAATGCCATGTATCCGGTATTCAACCCCCCTAGGGATTTCCAGAGTCCTTAAGGAATTAACATTTCCCTAGGAAGCCTCACGGAGGGAACAAGACTACTAGTTGCAAGTCCTGGTGTCAGAGGAGAAGGCTCTCTTCTAGAGAATTGACCTCAGTTTTGATGATGTACTTTGAAGCTAAACACATAATATGCATATTTCTTGGGCTTTGTTTCAGTTTTTTTCCCTATAAGCTGTGACACCACACAGATAAGGCAAAGGAAAAATATAGATTTATCCTCCCTCCAGATCCAGTCAAGACTGGACAGGAACTGTTTCCTTCAATCAAGCTCGGTTTCCTATTTTCCTGGCAAAGTGAGGTTCAGTCCCCTTCAGATTCTGATAACACTTTTGGCAAGCCAGCCAGAAGAAAGACATGGGAGGAGTTTCTTCAGCCCTGGCATCAGTACATGTCTTGCTTGGGGGATTCTTGATTTGTAAAGTCTGACTTGACCTTTGGGACTCTCTCTCTCAGCCTGTAGGTTATCTTCTCTGATGATGGAGGTTGGGGGGGCTTTCTCAGGCTGAACAGCCACAGAAAACACTTCTTGCCTTATCTGGTGAAGGAGTTAGTCTGAATGGGAATCAAGTCACATCAAAAGAACCTCTGACCTCCCGGACAGTCTAATTTGTAAAAAAACCAACAAATAATGAACAAAATGGTCTTAGGATATGGGGATCTATTTTCATGTGTGTGTGACTAGATTTGAAAGCAATTACATATATGTACATGTTTGTGTGTTGTTCACAGACGACTAGAGAAGCAGTTGTACCTGGGAACAGTATTTCCAGCAGCCACACTAGTAATTAAAACCACTGGACACTGGTTGCTTTCAAAGTCCTATTGTGATACTATATGCAACGAAGAATAGACTGTTTTGGAAAGTGCTAAACTTTCTTTAGAGTTAGTTTGCAATTCCTTATAAATCTGTGGATATTCTGTGGGAGAATAGTTTGTAGTAAAAAGGCACTAAACAGGAGGTGCTCTGAGAGACTGTCACAGCAGCTCAATGATGAGTAAAAATAAATTGAATTTAAAATGGACTCCTGGCAAATTCAGACTAAGCAATCCTCCTTCTAGAAAAAAAAAAAACCAACAACAACAACAAAAAAAAAACCCCAAAAACACTTGGAATCGACTCCTTAATTTCCTTCTGTGTCCTTTCCACTGCAGGATCAGATCAGCCCAATCAGGACAGGTCTCATATTGGCAGTGACAGCTAAGACAACTGAGGCCAAACCGTAGTATGAGCCACAGGCCATGTGCTCAAAGAATATGGTATGGAGACAAAGGGAAAGAAACTGTTAGAGGAAAAATGGAGTCATGACGGACCTGATGGCACACCAACCAAGATGATCATGGCTTTCAAGCCAGCCTGGATGATATAGCAAGACCCTGTTTAAACATAAACCAAAACAAACAAGGAAACAAACAAACAAATCAAACATATAAAATGGAATCACTTGTGTAACAAGTGAGTCTAAGGAAAAGGGTCCTATGAAAGATGTTAGGACTTTGGTTCCTAGTCGTAGTCTGTTAAAGACTGTTTTTAAAATACAGGTATATCTAGAGAGTTTCCACTCAGATAGGATAACATCCCAAGACCCTTAAGACCGAGGGAAGGAAGAGTTGTTGTTGTGAAACTGGGACCCTAAGCATTTAAATATCTCTAGGACACCCATTTCTGGGAGGAAGATGAACTCAGCTCTGGTGGCTAAGAAAGGATCCATATTCCAGGAAAGGGTCAATGTCACTGTTCACAGTGACTTCACATCTAATGCTACACATTTGTTGTTTGGGGCTTAGTATCATCCTTTCTATGAATCCTAAGACTGTTACAGGCAAAGCAGAAAGAGAAGTTTTTCACCCCCTAGTTCTGATCCAAACTGTTAAAAAAATTATTTTTATCAATTTCCATCTCTTAGTGTTCCAGTAAAGTTGTGAGTGGATATTATAATTATAAAAGGATAATGATGATTCTAACTCAGAGAAGATAATGGTCTGGCTGGCTTTAACCCATCATCCCTTAGGTTCATAGATGCTACTGAATTGTTTCTGAGTGAGGAATTGAAAACCACACTGAGATGCCCTACCCTGTTAAATTCTGGTATGTCAAAGAAGGATTTAGTACTGGGACATGAACACACATTCAGGTGGCTTCCTTGAGACTTATTGCCCAAGCTTTTGTTCCACCGGCAAGAACACGCTCAGGACAACCGGAATCTTCTGCGACAAAAGCTTTATTGCTTACTTCTTCAGGAGCAAGAGAGAGAATGGCAAAACCCCGGCCCTTTTAAGGAGAATTATCCTCCGCCTAGGACGTGTTGCTCCCTGATTGGCTGCAGCCCATTAGCGGAGTTGTCGTCACGGGGAAGGCAGAGCACATGGAGTGAAGAACTACCCTGGCACATGCGCAGATTATTTGTTTACTACTTAGAACACAGGATGTCAGTGCCATCTTGTAATGGCGAATGTGAGGGCGGCTCCCCACATCTCCCCCTTTTCTTTTATTTAGGAGCAATAGGCCACCCATTCTAATGAGAGTGGAGATAGAGGCCAAATCCCCAGTGTGCAGGTAAAGGAGCCGTACACAAAACCACCTCCCAGGCTCATCACCCAGAGGGGTCCTGGTCTGGTCCCGTGTTGTTTTTCCTGGGGGAAGGACACTTGAACACTCAACCTTCTTGAAAGATGACATGTCTCCCTAAAATAGGCTCATACATGCCGCAGAGCCCTTCTACTGCAGTGCTTAGCCATGCAACTCTCTCGGGCTGCTGAAGCACACTCACTCTATCCCGTGCAATGAGACTAGCCTCGTGGGGTGCAAGAGCTGAATGGCCAGCGACCTATTGCTTAAGCATAGATAACCATATATCAGGGGAAGCACCATGTTCTAGTGCTGCAAGCGCCTGGGCAATAACCACCTTGTCTCTCCTAGTTTGGGCCTTAAGCTTACAGACCAACCAGAGAAGCAACACTAATTCACAGCAAAGTGTATCTCCAAATAATCCCAACCCCCACCCATTCTTTAAAGAAGGAAAATGCTGAGGAGATCCAATTGGGTAATCCTTTGGTCAGCGACAGGTCCAAGTGCGTGGAGTTGACCTGAATGATGGCAAGTCTCAATTCCCGAACGGTCTGTTTAAATTCAGCAGTCCAATTTTGTAACATATACTGAGAAAGACTTTTTGACAAATAAGCTGCCCTAGTAAATTTCTCATACTGAATGGAAGTAACCCACAATCTTGGAAACTTTTGTTCACATCCCATCTGAGCTATTTGCCATAATACATCTAGTTGTTCCTGGACAAGATCTATGCATTGATTAACGAGCATGAAACCTCCCTGTATCTTGACATTAGCTGAGGCCTGTTTATCCATGGCTGTGGTCACCCGAGGCTGACAATGTGTTAATGGTGTCAGTCGTATGGACCTGTCCAGACAGAGCCAAGGTTGAGGCCTTAAAGGAGGCGGAAACGGCCACTGTAGCGACAATGCTAACAATAATGGCCAATATCCCAAAATCCCCCCCCCCTTTTTTTTGAACAAGGCCAACCCCAGTTCCTTGTTAGTGGTAAAAAAGCGGGGGAATACTTGAGCATTATACATCACCAGCATTGGGAGTGGAAATCTCGACATTATCCCCCAACGCTGCTCTCTCTTTGTTATTGTCGCCTTGGACATCACCAAGATGAGGGACATCAGTATTCCCTTGGTCAGTCTGGATTTTTCGGGTGAGTCTTTCTGGTATCCAAAATGGGTTGTCTTCATTCTGTGGAAAAACACAAACAGCTCCCCTGGATCTTATCAAAATAGGATCCGGTCCTTTCCATTTGTTACATAAAACATCTTTCCATTTAACCATCTCATTGGGCCTATCTGGCTCTGAACAATGACGTTCAGCCGCAGTATGGCCATGAGCATCAAGATTTAAAAAATTGAGTGTAAAGAGTGCCATACACACAGACACTCTTGGTACTCGGGGTAGAGCCTTCTCGACTCCCCCTTTCTGTTTTAATAGATAGGATTTGAGGGTGCGATGCACACAATCAACAATACCCTGTCCTTGAGGGTTGTATGGAAGTCCAGTCAGGTGGGTCACGTCTATCTGACAGCAGAACTGGTGGAATTTATGAGATGTATAAGCTGGTCCATTATCAGTCTTAAGGAGTTTGGGTTTCCCCCAAAGACTCCATGCCTCAAGGCAATGTTGAATCACATGTGAGGCTTTTTCTCCCAAAAGAAAAAGAGAGAGCAGAGTGGGGCAGCTATCCCAAGAGTTAGTGTTCCTTTGAGGTTTAGGAGTTCTCAACTAGGAGATCAAGGTGTGTGTCCCTGTGGAGGAAAGTGAGCTTAAAGGAAGAGGAACAAGGATACAGGCTCTACTCTATAATTTACCTCTGAAAATCCAGAGGTGAAAGTCTCCTTTCTCCTGTAAGGTAGTTGGGAGAGTACATGTTCATAGAACGAGTCACGGAGCCCATGACTGGGTTTCTGGCTCAGAATGGTAACCCTAAGGAGAATCCCTGAAACAGGTCATGTGCCTGGCAGGAGGTAAGCTTGCCCAAGATAGCTTCTTGTCTCTCTAAGCAGAAAATAGAAAAAGGCAAGAGATCCAAGACCAGAAGCCAGTTACCTTCCCAGCACACACTGTGGGCCTACTGTGTGCTGATACATAAAGCAAGACCTTTGTTCTCCTGACTTTTGTCCATAGTAGCTGAGCTGGCTGCCTTGGTTTTCCATGTATGAATGGGATATTGAGCCCAGGAGATGGAGGCTGGCAATGCCCACCCTGAGGAAAGTGAAAGTGGACTTCCTAATATGGTTCCCTCTCAACAAAAAATGTTTTGAGAAGAAACGGCAAGAGGTACAGGAGCAAGAATCTAAACAGGACCAGAAGGGGAGAAGGGAGGACCCAGGGGCACTATGAAACCCCCAAGTCACTGTCTGTTTAGTGGATCTCCAGACTTAGGTTTCTCCCACACCAAATATATACATAGCTGTTGTTTCTCCTTCTCTGTGGTTTGGTCTTCTGTCTTTCCCAGTGGTTCAATTCCTTTTTCATGGTAAAGACTGAACTCTGCAGTCTCCTAGGTGACCACCCTCACCGTTTTATAGAAAAGTGCCACCTACATTTAGGTAGGACTTCCCATCTCAGCTAACCTAATCTAGGACCTCCCTGAATGACAGGCTCAGGATCACTCCAAGGTGACTCTAGATCCCGTTAAGTTGACAAAGTAAACCTGTCACACATCAGAAACAAACACAAGCTTGCAATCCCACCAACAATGGAGGAGTGTTCCTCTTTCTCTACATCCTCGCCAGGATCTGCTGTCATCTGAATTTCTGATCTTAGCCAGTCTGACTGGTGTGAGATGTAATCTCAGGGTTGCTGTTATTTGCATTTCCCTGATGATTAAGGATGCCGAACATTTTTTCAGATGCTTCTCAGCCATTCGGTATTCCTCAGGTGAGAATTCTTTGTTTAGCTCTGAGCCCCATTTTTAAATGGTGTTATTTGCGGTTCCTCAAAAAATTGGACATAGTACTACCAGAGGATCCCGCAATACCTCTCCTGGGCATATATCCAGAAGATGTTCCAACTGGTAATAAAGACACATGTTCCAATATGTTCATTGCAGCCTTATTTATAATAGCCAGAAGCTGGAAAGGACCCAGATGCCCCTCAACACAGAAGTGGATACTCACAGTCAGCTATTGGATATATCACAGGGCCCCCAATGTAGGAGTTAGAGAAAGTATCCAAGGAGCTAAAGAGATCTGCAACCCTGTAGGTGCAACAACATTATGAACTAACCAGTACCCTGGAGCTCTTGTCTCTAGCTGCATATGTAGCAGAAGATGGCCTAGTCAGCTATCAGTGGAAAGAGAGGCCCATTGGTCATGCAACCTTTATATGCCTCAGTACAGGGGAATGCCAGTGCCAAAAAGTGGGAGTGGATGGGTAAGGGAGTGGGGGGGGGTATGTGGGACTTTTGGGATAGCATTGGAAATGTAAATGAATAAAATACCTAATAAAAATATTTAAAATAGGAAACAAATTCAATTATGCTACTAAATCCTGCAGGTGTCTGCTGTAGCTTATTTCTCAGAGCTCTCAAAGTGTGAGTTTTATGCAGACCCCATGCCAGATTCTGTACTGACCCATGGCCATAGTGCATCACTCCTTCAGGGTGAGCCAATCCTCAGGTTTCTGACCCCAGGTTGGGACATATGTCTGTGCTTATTTTTGGACAAATGTCCGTCGCTAGTTTTGTACACAACTCATGAAAAAATTATGGGTTTGGCCTGAGCTCCTACAATAAGCTCTGGCACAGTGGAGCAGATCCATGGTATTGGTTACCATAAATAAAAGAAAACTGAACAGAAGGGAAGGATTTCAGAGCTCACTGGCTTCTCTGCCACAGCAGTCCGGTGGAGTCAGCTTGACAGATGAAAGTCTGAAAGCTTTCTCATGAGGAAAGAGTTTCAAGGAAACTTACTCCTGGAGCTTTGGCCATTCCCCTAACCCATAAAATTAATTTTCCAAATTCGCATTAGTCTAGTGTATGGATCCACGTGCTCTCTACTTAGTTTTACCGTATCGTAAATGCCTTTTAAGATTGTATCCTGAGTTAGCTAAAGCCTTTCCCAGTGTTCCTTATTTCCCAGGTAACAGCAAGGAGCTTAACCTATTCAGCAACTAATTAAGCACTAAATAAATCAAAGCCATTTACTCAGTTGTCTACAGTAAGAGACTAAAATTCTCACTGAGATAATAATTTTATTACTGACTACATTCCATACCAAGAGTGAGTTATTATACTATCCTAATTATGAGGATTCTTCAGACTAGATAATATTTAAGGAGGCCTAGAGAATTTCGGGGTCAGTGACACTAAAGCCTGTTAAGAGTTAATAACCCCCTGGTGCAATTAACACTGAAGTGTAAAACTCTTGCCTGACACAGGGCCACCCAAGGCAGAGGTGTTAATCTCTAGGGTAAACATTTATCTGGTTCCTTTTGAAGTCACTCCTCTTGCACCTGGAAAACTTCAATGTACCTTATTCTGTTATGATTTGCAATTTACTCTGTATTATAAAAAGTCTGATGCTCGACTGGAACATTACATTCAGATCCAACACCTCTCTTGTGTGTGTGTGTATCTGTTTGTCACTACATCTGACTCTTTGTCCATCTGCTCGAGAGACTCTTTTCATGCAGATAAGGGGCCCAGAGAGTCAGGGTCACTTCCCCTGAAAACTGGAAATTCCAGTTCATCTGGCTTGGCATGGAAAAGCATCCCCCTCTGACTTAGCGAATGGTGCCTCCCTTCCTTCCTCCTCAAAGTGTCCTGAAGCAGCCTGTTAGACTGGGCCACACCACACAGAGATAGAGCATGTAAGGCCATTATTGTGTCGCCACACACCGCGTCTGCTTCTATGCTTCCATCTCACCTGTCCTGGAGCTGAGGATGTCCCTTTCTGTGGAGGAACAAGACTAGAATTCCTAGTCCCTGCAGCCACTTTGCTGGTAGCTTCAATTGGGCCAGAGAAATTGAGGTAGCTGGTAGGTCGGATGCTAGGTGGATGGGGTATGAGGACAGCAGGCAGGTAGGTCTGGAACTAGAAGACCTGCATCCGGGGCTGGCTACACAGAGCAACTCAGTTAACCTGCAACACTGGGGGGGTCAGAAAATACCTGGCAACATAGATGGATAGGAATAGGAGCTGTGCTCTCTCCCTGGAAGTTGGGGTGGGTATTGCAGGAAGATGCCCTGGTGTGCCTCCCAGGGTGTGGAGGGATTAGATCCCTGTGTAGTCAGCAGTGAATGGAACCTTTGAGGTTTCTAGGAGCCAGTGCCTCCCAGGAAACTGGTTTTGCTCCTTACTAGTCACATGACTTAGCAGGAGGGAAACAACCTCCTAGAACCTCATTGTCCTCATCTTCAGATGGGGTGAATGGGAGCACATCTCGTCTGCAGCCAGCATCATGGTGTGGCCATCCCAGGACACCACCTGAGTAAAAACCTGGGGTGTCAGCCTGACTTGCAGCCAGTCAGAAAGGTGAAAAACAAAGCTGCCCCTGCCCCCAGCCTGCTGTCATGGTCTTAGGGGGGCAGTTCCTGAACCAGAACCTCCTGTCAGTTCAAATTCTGATCCTCAGTGATGTTCTGAAATGTTCTGAGACATTTCCCAGCTTCAGTTAGGACACACACAGCAGGGACTTCAGAATACAGATCACGGGGCCTTCATGGTTCAAATCCTTCCTGGAGGTGATTGCTAGAGTTTGTGTCATCAGAAGCAACTGAGGAGGTTGGAGCCCCTGAGACGAATATGCCCTTTGTTTAGACAACAGTCAGGACCCAGCAATAGGCTAAACCATATGAAACTGCACAGATGCGACCTCTTACACTCACAGGGAGCTCTGAGACTTAGGCTTTGCTTATTTGTCTATTCTTGATCTGAGAGTAGCTGGTAGGATTCCTAAATCAGCCTAGGATGGGTAGGATATTTCCAAAATAGGAGCATTCTGGTAGAGTCAGACAGCAGGTCCACTCTGCTCCATCCAATGGACTTACAGATGTTGGAATCATTGGGTTTGTCTGGCCTGGTGACCAGGATGGCTTTCAAGTTAGCCTCCTGCTGCAGCTATAGAGATGTGACTATCTCTGAGAGGCAGTGAGGAGGACAGAGAAGGGAGGAGCTGGGGCATGGATGTTATTTGAGAGACAGAAGTGATCATGGAGAAACCCTGGGTTCTCCTTGTGATGGCTGTTTGAAGCCACCCACAACCATGGTCCTGTAACTGAAGATGAAGATGGGGGACATGGAGTAAATAGAACCAGGCCTGCTATGCCTGTGCACTTGAGACCCAGAGATGCCCACCCTGCTCACTGGGAGAGGGTTGCTTCTAGGAAATGTGTGAGCCCCTCTCCTAAACACCTTGGCAGACAGAAATAACAAGGAGCAGGTTGGGGTCCCGCTCCTGCTTCATGGAAGACGGGCTCGGTTGTGTAGTGACTTGCTTTGTCCTGAAACATTCTCCTCTGAAGGGAGATGGGAGGACCCTATACGATAGCAGAGAAAAAGGCTCAGGAAGCCTATAAAAAGTATGGGATAGGTCCTCCCTGACCTACAAGCCCCCCCCTGACCACATGAAAGCAGTAAGCAATAGCTGGGGAAAGAAACATCTTCTGCAGGTTCTCTGCCAAGTTGTTCAAGGGTGCTCCCAGGATGCACCTATCATGAGCTGTCACTCATGCTAGGGGTGGGATTTTCAGTGATGCAGCTGCACTTGAGTCATATAAATTACATGCAATAAACACATTGGTTCACCATGCTAGACTTGAATGCAGTGATACCATTGGCACCATGTCTGGGGCAAGCAGACATTTGTTCATATCTCTCTGGGAAAAGTCATACAGAGGCCTTGGCCAACAATCTCCCCTAGCCATTCTCAGGAAATTGCAGGTAAGATGGAGGGGCCAGCCATGGTGAGGTGACATGTTGGAATGAGAGGGGACGTGACCTAGCCTTGATGGAATAGGAAGATGGCAAAGCTGACAGCTGGCCCCTGACCTGGCAGCACTGAGAGCCCGTGGCGATCACCATGGGCTGTGGCCCCACTGGCAGTGGGAGGGACACCAGCCTGTGGCAGAGGGCAGAGGAAAAGAAATCACTAGAGGACATGGGCTTTTGCTGGACCCTGAGTCATTGAGCATGTCCTCTCCATTTTCCAGAGATGGCAGATTCATTTTTTTTTAGAGCAGATGGTTCCAGGACCAGAGTCTGTGGTCTCAGCCACAGTCCTCTACCCACAACCTATTTGCATGGCTGGAGGAGATATCAAGACATACTATGATCTCAGGTCCACAACAAACTCAGGGCATAAAGACACACACACACACACACACACACACACACACACACACACACACACACACACACACACACACAAACCCACAGAGTCAAGGACTTGCTGTAGCATCAGGCACGAGCCAGGCCAGCCTGTGTTTAATGGAAGGAACCCAATTCAGAAGGAAGGATGACATCGTAGGGTGGTCATTTATGTGTGGGATCTACCACTTTTCCCACAAAGATGGGGCTCTGAGTGTGTTCTTCAAATATTATAAAAAGGAAAGGGTGGTCGAAGCGCAGGATAGGGGGCATAGACATAGGAACGGCTTCAAAGACTGTAGCTGCTGCAGCTTCTGTTCCTGTCTCATCGATGGTCAGCACAGCCTTATGCACAGCCTGTGGAGAGAGAAGCAGAGGCCCAGTTGCAGGTAGAGTGATTACCACTCCTGGCTGGAGCTAGATCTCACATGGGACTCACCCAGGGAGGACTTCACTAGGGAGTGTCTCCCTCCATCTCTTCCTGCTCATCCCCCAGACCCATTTCACGGTGACCACTTAAGAACTCTCCTCCTCTCCCACTCTTTGCCTGCCTTGGTCCATTCCCCTCTGTTCTCCCTTCCTGATTCCATCTCTCATGGCCTGGGATGCAGCTCAGAGCTTCAGAGAGAGGAACTTCATGTCCTCTATGTAAGTGTCCCTGTTCAGTGTGTGGCTGTGAGCACATTGTGACACGGTTTTGAGGATGACCTTTGATGTCCAAACTCTTAAGAATATTCTGCCCATTCTGAACTGCCTTTAAATTCTCTGAAATCATACTTTCAAATGGATGTTTCACTAATAGCTCTAAGTATCAGGAATGGATGATTCCAGAGCACCCTCTTGAGGTCACCAGGCCTAAACCTCTATGTGAACATATGTAATCTGAGTCCAAAAGTCAAATTCTCCAGATAATGATGAAACCAAGGATTGGGGCAGCAGCTCAGGGAAGGGCCCACAATTCCATCTGCATAAGAAGACCCTCCCAGCTGACATCTGACCACACCCTAGCCAAGTGAATCCTGATAGTCCTCTGAAAGAGCTTAGCCTGGGATCGATCTGCATCCTTTTCCTCTTCCCCAGCCTTGCTCTGAACTACCTCCACATCCTGTGCTGCCCTACAGTCACACAGGACATCATGACATTGCCATGGTCACCTTGCTGAGCTTCAGGGGAGCATTCTCCTCTGTGATTCCAGAGAGGTCAGCCCCATTGTTGAAGATCCGGGTGATGCCCAGTGGACTCATGAGTGTCTTCAAGTTATAGTCTCCAGAGATGGACAGTCTGGGGATATGGATCTGGACTAACCTGGTGGGCAGGTAAGAGTTAAAATTATAGGAGTTTCATGGGATTTCTGGGTTCTTTCAAGACCCACCCAGTTGTGGAATTATTTCTGGCTGGTTCTCACACTGAATGTGCCACTAACCCAGCAGGACATGAAACCACCTTCACGTGCTTTCCTTTTCCATGGTCACCTTCCAGCAGAAGAGAAGGTAAAAATCAGTGGGATTTCAAAGCTCAAGCTCCTGGAAGCCCCTGAAATGCCACCTTCTTCAAGAAGCCCCCCAGGCAGATTCAGCCAAGCCTCACTATGCCCTGATGTTTGGTCAATCCCTCCTCTAGAGCAAGGGATCCCCCTTGTATCTGATTCTCTCAGGGGAGCTAGGGTCAGTGCAGCTGAGTGACATTCCCCTCACCCTCATAGGGATGAAAGCTAAACTACAGGGAAAGAGAAGGGCCCAATAGGGTCTGACCAGCCCTCAGGATCTGGTACCCACTCTGGTCTTAGCCTTATCTGCTTCTCTGCACTTTTATTGGTTTTAGACCTAATCAGAGGCTTGGCCAGGAAGGAAGGATACAACCTCTGGACTTAACACACTTAACCTCAGGACTGCCAGAAGTTCCATGTAGCTCATGGTTTCTCACAGGCAGCAGAGCCCGGAACTCAGAGTGCACAGGTCCTCTGATCTGTGGAGCATGCTCTAGGAAAGCTGGGTCCTGGAGACCTAGCAGCTCCTCAGAGGACTGATAGGAACAGAGCCTTTCTCTGCAAACTTGCCCAGAGAGCTCTATTTCTGGCCTATACACTTAGATATGGTCTTGGATTATAGTCCACCCTCTGCAAGCACTTTCTGTCCTTTGGGACACTCAGGGAAGGTCTCTGTCTGGGCGTCACCTTCTGCGCCTGTTTAGCAGGATCTTAGAGATGAGCTCCTTGTTGAGAGTTTGCTCCAGATGCTGCATCTTCCCATCTTCGGGCAGGAGGAAGACAGCACTGGCGTTGCCCGCGTAATCCATCAGCAGCACCCAGCTGGACAGTATGCTGCAATGGTGCACATCAAGCATGCCCGAGAGCATCATCATGGGCACCTTCACCGTGGTGGACTTGTCCACGTGGAACTCAGCTTCCTCAGTGTTCTCAGGATCGAATGGCTTCTTCCATTTGCCTGAAGAGGGGAGAGTGAGAGCAGACCTTAGCCAATGAGGTGATGACACAGCCCATTGACTTTTCATGTGCCCGGGGGGGGGGTGGCACTACTAGCCTTCTAGGCTGCCCAGGCACTTTGGTGAGGGTAACTCAGGACTCAAGGAGGACTTAGACTTTCCAGACCACAGAACCTGAGAGCTACCATCCCCGTTGTGCCTAGAAAATATCTTACATAATTGTTATATACTTATAGAAAGGTGACTTGGGGTTATCAATGGAATTCCTGACAATTCTATTTGTTAGCTTCTTATCAGGAGTGGCACACTCATTGGCAATTCAGTCATCACTCAGGACAAATGTTTTCTGGCACCTCAAGCCCCTTTCAACATTCAAGGGTTCAGTGCAGAAGCCTATCTGCTGTATAAGAATACTGGAGTAGGTGGGGACTTTGGGGAACCATCAACAAGAACCCATCAGAATGGCTTAGAGTCTCAGAGACATATCAACAAGGCCACTAGAGTGGGAGAGGCTCCAGGGAACCTGTCACCAAGGTCATTGGAGTGGACACAGGTCTCAGGGACCCATCTCTGAAGCTGTCAGAGTGGGCAGGGTTCTCAGGGACCCAAGATCAAGGCTGTTGGCAAGAGAAGGATAACAGGAATCCTAACTTCACCTTCCTTTTGGATAGGAATTGGTGAATGGGTTGGGGTGGAGTTGACACCTACACTTGTCACAGAAGTGCTGGGACTTGAGCTGTGCTGGCCTGATAGTCTCCTCCACAGGACTCTGTTGGTGGCAAGGGAGTCATGAAGGCCAGAGCGGCTTCTGCTTTTGACTCCAATCTCTGAAGAGTCTTGACCTAATGACTTCCAGGCTGGAGGCCCTGCTTGGGGTGTTAGTTGATCAGGTGCTTATATCAGTGCACTGGGTAACCTCCCTAATTCTTTAATTTCCCACACAGCAGTCAGCTAGCTTTGTCCCTTGTAATATGGACAGTCACACCCCAAACAGGTAAAATGGCTGGTCCAATATCAAGGCTAATAGATTAGAGTGGCCAGATTCGAGCCAATGTTTCCCGAGGTCAAAATGGTGGTTTGCAACAGAGGGGCTGATCAAGTACACTCCATGGAATGGTACTCTCTTCAGACCATCACAACCAGGACCGTTGGTTCTGAAGCTGGGGAAGGAGTGCACATTCTACAACTCTCCTTTGTAGGGGAGATGAACATTAGGACAATCAAGGCCCCAATCAGTCCTTCAAAGAAGTCAGTGGACTTGATGTTTGAAGCCAATTACTAAGCTTAATTGATAATTTGAAAGATGTCAGAGTTTACACATCATAGAGTAGGGAACGTGATGGAGCAATACCACAGCCTGGCGTGAGAGCTCAGAAACTGGTCCTCAAGAATATGTATGGGTGTCTCCATGGACGCCAACTCATGCTGGTTCTGCCACTTACCTTTAAAAAGAATGTAATTCGCCAGGGCGAAAACTGTGTCTTGGTCCAGTTCTTTCACTGCCTCAACTATCTTTCCTTGGGTTCCCTTCTCCACAAAATCATTAATCACTTTCTTGGCCTCCTCTGACTCTGCAAAGTTGACAGAGAAGACTTCTGCCTGATAATGGTTCTTGGCCTCTTCCAGAAACTTCTCCACCAGCTTCAGGTCATTGTTGACAAAGAGGCCATTGCCTGTGCTCAGCTGCAGCTCACTGTCTGGTCTGTTGAGGGTTTGGAGGAGGTGTTGGAAGGACTTGTGGATGTCAGCCTCCGATGTTTGTGTGAGGTTGAACTGCAGGCCCTCTAGGATCTGCGTGTGAGTGTCACCCTTGCTCCCTAGGGAGAGCATAGCAAAGGCTGTGGCAATGCTCACTGGGGAGAAGAAGATGTTGGAAGTGTTGGACTGATGGACCAGCTCCCGGTATAGGCTGATGGCAAAGTCTCCCAGGTTTGTAGCGATCTCATGGGAGGCTGGGGACTGATCCTTCTGGGAGGTGTCTGTCTCCTGAACATCCTCAGCCAGAAAGCTGGGAACCATGCAACACAGGCCTGCCAGAAGCAGTAGACCCCATGAGATGGAGGGAGTCATTTTCCTGCAAGACACAGAAAGAGATGCAAGGTCAGGGCTGTGGTGACTCCTATCAGCTACCACTTGACACAATATCAAAGTAACTGTGGTGGTCTAGTAACAGGCACTGTGCCCAGCCTAGATTAAGCATTGTTCTGAACTGTTTTCTTTGAAGAAAAAATGTTTTAAAAATGGAGACAGTTCTGTAGCTAAAGCACTTGTTAGGCAAGTGTGAGGATAGGAGTTTAGCTGTCGAGAACCCACATAAGATAGGGACATAGTAGCCACCTACAATCCCAGCATAGGGGAGGGGGGAGTAAGGGACAGGACATCCATGAGACAAGTGGGTTGGCTTTGCTTGCCAGAATCTCGAAGAAGCTCTGAGAGAAGTTCAATGAGAGACACTACTTTGATGAATGAGGTGGAAAGTGGGTGAGGAAATCACCCAACATCAACTTGAAGCCTTTGTACACACATGCACTGGTGTGTGTTTGCACATACTTGTTCACACATCACACAAATGCACGTGTGAAAACAAAGTAAGATCAGATAGGATGCTCTCCATCTGTCCAGTGTTGTCCTGAGCCCTCACTTGTGTGAACACCCAGGGTCCTGCAGGGAAGTTGTTATTGCCCTTCAGTTTGCTGGGAAGGGAGATGATAAACTATGCACTCGAAGTTATCAAGTGACAGCACAGCAGACCGACATTGCACTGATGGGTGATCCAGTTTTTCACAATTTCTTTCAATAGTTCAGTTTCCACCTGAAATGGTCTTGAAGCACAGGTTCCCAACCCATTTTGTAGGGAAGAAACCAAGGCACCGGGTGAGAAGTGGTCTTGTCTGTAATTATAAGAGGAACACTCTGGTCTGGATTAACAATCACTGGAAGGTGGAAGAATCCATGGGAGGGTGCTACTGCTACCTCTGGTCCCCAGGGAGAGCATGTTGATATAGTGGTGATCCTTACAGGAGAGGAGATAAATGTTGGTGACCTGGGCACACAGAGAAGTCTAAGGTTGGGAAAAACTAGCCAGATGAGCTGGAGAGATAGCTTAGTAGGTAGGAACACTTGGTGCTCTAGAAGAGGGCTTGCAGTTGATTCCCAGGACCTCCAATGACAGGTTACAACAATCTGGAACTAGTTTCAGGGCATCTGTAGCCTTCCTCTGGCCTCCTTAGGCACTACACGCAGGCAGAACACTCATACACGTAAGATAAAAATAAATGCATAGAGGAGGAGGAGGCGGAGGAGGAGGAGGAGGAGGAGGAGGAGGAGGAGGAGGAGGAGGAGGAAGAGGAATGCAGGCACTCTCCACACTCAGCCCTCACAAGGAACCTCAGTCCCTAGTGGCTTTCTCTAAAAGAGGGACTGTCTCTGCTCTGCCCTGTAATCACAACTCAAGGCTGGGCTGGCCTCATCTCTGGCAGCCCATCTGCCATCTTGCCACTACTCCTATCACAGTTCTGGAAGAGCAGAAGTTAGTGCCTCTGCTTTAATATGGGATATGTGTGTGGTGGGGACATCTATTCATCACAGCCCTAAGTTCTAACCCAGGCTCTGTCACCCTCTAGCTGTGTGAGCCAGGACAAGTGATTTGATCCTTGTCTTCCCTCTCCTACAAGGTGGGCCTGGGAGAACTCAGGGCATTAAGTCTCTGCCATATCAGATCTTCCATGGACAAGTTCACAAAGGGCAATCTTGGGGATGGACGGGTGGCAGATGCTGCAAGCTCAGAGGTTGGAAAAAGGGGTCAGAGAAGGGCAATGTGTTGCGTGGCTGAAGTGAAGCAAGACTTGAGTTGCACCAGAGAGGGCAAACTCTGCCTGCAGACAGCCAAAGTCAAGATCACACCCCCAGCCCCAGCCTCCCTGGTTGTACAGAATTCTCTTTACTCTGACATGCCACAGGCTACTAGTCTACAGCCCCATGCTCTCATCATATTGGGGAAGCTGAGGCCACATCTATGAAGAATCATCAGGCAGCCAGACCACATAGTTAGCTATTAGTTCATAATGAAATCACCATCCTTTTTATTTTACTCTTTTGATAGAACCTCTTATGTCTCAGGCCAGCCTTAAACTCACCATCTAGATGAGGATGGCCCTGAACATCTGATCTTTCTA